>NC_062544.1:153407948-153723475 GCF_016906955.1 Phacochoerus africanus | reverse complement strand
TAAAATTAGGATTAGACTGGAGTTCCCATCATGGCTCAGTGTTAATGAACCCGACTGGGAACCATGAGGTTGCGGGTTCGATCCCTGGCCTTGCTCAGTGGGTTAAGGATCCGGCATTGCCGTGAGCTGTGGTGTAGGTCTCAGACATGGCTTGGATCTGGCGTTGCTTTGGCTCTGGCGTAGGCTGGCAGCTATCACTCCAATTAGACCCCTAGCCTGGGAACCTCCATATGCCGCAGGTGTGGCCCTAGAAAAGACAAAAAGGCAACAACAACGACAACAAAAAAATAGGATTAGTCTGACACAGTTTGAAAATAACAATAACAAAATAACCCATGGCTCTATGTTGTTAGTTACCAGCTCTGGCCAGGAGTCTTACAGTCTGGATGAGTCATACCCTTGTTCCTCCAGCCACAACCTGACTGAGGTATTTAGCTTTCCGTCTCCAACCTGTCAGCCCCATGCGGGCTAAAATGGGATTTTTTTCTTTCATCTTTTTGCCTTTTCTAGGGCCGCTCCCTTGGCATATGGAGGTTCCCAGGCTAGGGGTTGAATCAGAGCTGTAGCCGCCAGCCTACACCAGAGCCACAGCAACAAGGGATCTGAGCTGCGTCTGCGACCTACACCACAGCTCACGGCAACACTGGATCCTTAACCCACTGAGCAGGGCCAGGGATCAAACCTGCAACCTCATGGTTCCTAGTCAGATTCGTTAACCACTGAGCCACGACGGGAACTCCCTAAAATGGAATTTTTGAGCTGAGCTGCCTGTCGTGATGCTCCCATCCCATCAGAAGAGGGAACAACTTGTTTTCTGGGAGAGTTCTCTTGTGATGTGATCTTGGGGTGCCCAGGAGTGTGGTGTGTGGGAGAGCTGTTGCTCCCTCAGGTGTGGGGAAATATGCGTGGAGAATTCAGGTATGGTTAGGGTTCAACGTTTGAAGGGACTTGTGACCCTCTCTCTACCATCACATTCTCCACCAGTCCCCACTGGCACTTTAATGGGTGAGTTATTGTGGAGATGGGTGTGGGGAAAGGGGATGAACACTGAGAAGTGTCCAAGGCAGAGACAATGTTGCCACAATGATCCCTGTTGATCTCAGGCAACCTGAGAAAGGAAGCCCCAGCACCTGCTTACTATTCCCAGGCTTAGCTCTGAACAATGGGCCTTGAAATGCGCCAGATATTTGATTCAGTTCAATGTCTTATTGAATAACAACAACAGCAACAACTTTTTATAGAGAGAACTGGAAAAGGCTACTTGAATTGAATACCTCTCAACTCAAGCTGAAGTCAAGTTGGAGTAAGTAGATGGCTTATACTCAGTCATCATTCTAACTTCTACTTGAATCATCAAATTATAAGTGGAAGGAATTCCCATCATGGCTCAGTGGAAATGAATCCGACTAGTATCCATGAGGATGTGGGTTCAATCCCTGGCCTCGTTCAGTGGGTTAAGGATCCAGTGTTGCCATGAGCTGCGGTGTAGTTTGCAGGCGCAGCTCGGATCCTGCATTGCTATGGTTGTGGTGTAGGCTGGCACTTGCAGCTCTGATTCAACCCCTATCCTGGGAACTTCCATATGTCTCAGGTGCAGACCTAAAAAAAAAATTATAAAGGGAAGAGAAGATCACAAGTGTAATTCTGAACATTGTGAAATTGAGTCTCAAAGGCCCTCTAAATTCAGATGGCTCCCATTTTAGAATCTTCTTTGGTGTCTTCAACTTTAAACTCATAAGGTCTTTGTAAAGACCTAAAAAATCATTCTGGAATAAACATATGAATAGGTAGCTTTGAAAGTTAACTTGAAAAAATGGTGGGATGTCGTTATTGATGTACCAACGAAGGGTGTCAATTATTTTATTGTCAATGATCAGCAGAACTTACTGGCTGAATCATTTTATTTCTCTGTGGTACTTCTTTCATCATGTGCAAAGTGTTCCACACTTAATTGACCCAGTGTTTGGAAGTTCCTTAAGTGGGGCAGGTTGGCCTCTTTAGAAGGCAAACATCCAGGTGGAGATTTTCATGTAGGAAATTTAGTAAGGAGTGTTCTCAGTATCAAAAACAGTAGGGGGAGGAGAAAGAAAGAGTTGGAAAGAGGGGAAAGGGCCTCAGCTGACCCTGTTATGAATTCTGAAGCTGAGATGGGTTTTTGGAGGTGTCCTGAATTGGAGGGAGGGAGCCAAGCCCTTTACCCCTGCATTAGCCAGTCATTGGAGGCAGGCTGTTCCTGGCAGGGAATGTAACCATGGGTTAAAGTGGGTCTCTTATGCTATGGTAGTTCTCAAAGGAGTTGACAGCTGAGTGATGTCACATTCCCAAGAACTGGGGGGAATTAATTCTTCAGCACATGAAGGGAGATCTGGGTAGTGTAACACAGAATCCAGGACAATGAACAAATATAGGGGAAAAAAATCACGATCCTTGGTAGATCAAGGGCTATAAAATCACAAAGTGGGCTGGAAAGAGTCTGGATTGGAGTTATAGGTATATCGGTTATTCCCCAGGTAGAACTGCAGTGTTTAAACTCTCTGACTTGCTACATGTTCACAATTCTATTATTTGGATATCAGTGCCTAAAGGACCTTGTGGGCATACAATAATATTGATTGATGTCAAAATAAAGGCAAATGATTGTATCAGAGCTTTGTTAAAATGTCAGCTGCTTTGAATCAGAAAGAGAAATTAAATAAATAACCTCACTTACCATCACATCTAAAAGAATAAAATACATAGGAATAAATCTACCTCAGGAAGCAAAAGACCTATACTCCAAAAACTATAAGAGAGTGATGAAAGAAATCAATGTTGACACAAACAGATAGAAAGGTATATCATGTTCTTGGATTGGCAGAATCAACATTTTCAAAATGACCATACTACCCAAGGCAAGCTACATTGTCAAATTACCAATGGTTTTTTTCACAGAGCTAGAACAAAAAATTTTAAATTTGTATAGAAACTCAGAAGACCTCAAATAGTCAAAGCAATCCTGAGAAAGAAAAACAGAGCTGGAAGAATCAGGCTTCCCTGATTTGACTATATTATAAAGCTACAGTTATCAAAACAGTATGGTACTGGTAGAAAAAGTCTACAAATAACAAATGCTGAGGAGGGTATGGAGAAAAGAGAACCTACACTGTTGGTGGGAATGTAAATTGGTGCAGCCAATGTGGATAACAGCATGGAGACTCCTTAAAAAACTAAAAATAGAACTACCATATGAATATGCAATCCCACTCCTGGGCATATATCTGTAGAAAACCATAATTAAAAAATATCCATGTACCCTAATGTTCATTGCAGCACTATTTACAATAGCTAGGACAAGGAAGAAACCTAAAGTTCATCAACAGACAAATAGATAAAGAAGACATGGTATATTTATACAATGGAATATTACTCAGCCATAAAAAAGAATGAAATAATGCCATTTACAGCAACATGGATGGGCCTGGAGATTATTAAACTAATCAAAACAAGCCAGATGAAGACATATATTGTTTATATGTGGAATCTAAGAAAAAATTCAAATTTGAAAAAAATTCAAATTAAAAAATATACAAAACAGAAATAGACCCACAGACCATGAAAAGAAACTTATGATTACCAAAGGGGAAATGGTAGGGAAGGGATAGATTAAAAGTTTCGAATAAACATATACACACTACTATATACAAAATAGACAACCAACAAGGACCTATATATAACACAGGGAAATATATAACACAGGGAAATATACTCAATATTTTGTAATAACCTATAAGAGAAAAGAATCTTTAAAAAAGGATATATATGTATGTATAACCAAATCCATTTTTGTACATTTAAAACTAGCACAAAATTGTAAATAATCTGTACTTCAAAAAAAATGTTGGCTGCTTTGAGGCAAAATTTTATGTAAGATGTGTTTAGAGTAAAAGTTTTCCTCCCTTCAGCTGATCATTTTGTGGTTTTGTGTGTGCGTACATCTCTTGGCCTTGGCATAAAATAATTATTTTATTGTCTAATATTTAGATAAATATCCTCTTATGTAACCAATGACTCTGTCATTGGAATGTTGTCAAGTAAGGTATAAGTTTGGAGATCATCAGAGTATCTTTCCTGTACTCCACAAACTAGGTGCATATGAATCATCTTGAAAGCTTGATAAAATGTAAATTCCTGGAGCTCACTCCTAGAAACTCGGGTTCAGTAAGTTCAGATAAGATTATAGCAACAGTGCCCTGCCAGATGTTATTAGATGTTCCTTAGGGAAAAGGGAAAAAAATCAGTCATACTGATCCTATATTTATTTAAACCTCTGATATTAAAAAAACTCAGATTGGAGTTCCTGTCCTGGTGCAGTGGAAACAAATCCAAATAGGAACCATGAGGTCACAGGTTCAATCCCAGCCTTGCTCAGTGGGTTAAAGATTTGGCATTGCTGTGAGCTATGGTGCAGGTCACAGACATGGCTCAGATCTGATGTTGCTGTGGCTGTGGTGTGGGCAGACAACTGTAGCTCCAATTGGACTCCTGGCCTAGGAACCTCCATATGCCACGGGTGTGGCCCTAAAAAGCAAAAAAAAAAAAAAAAAAAGGATTGTTTTACATTAATTTTTATTTTTTAAAATATTGTGTCAAAATAGTATTTATCTGGATTATAGAGGTTTGGGGCACCCCTTAAATTACGTGTCCATCACAAGTGCCTTAATGTCTTTACCCTGGTTCCTAGATGTGACTTTAAGAATTGGAAAATGAGAGAGAACTTTTTTCTTTCAAAATTAAATGATCTAGCTTTCCCTTGGTTCTCTCTATAAGGAAACAGGTTTGGAGGGCTCTACTGAGATGTTGAGAACTGAATGGAATGAAGTACTATTAATGGAACAAAGCTGACATTTCTACTCCTGGGACTGTGGTGACCTGTGTAAGGCCAGACCCCCTATAAACCTTCCCCTTGTCATCAAGCTGCTTTTCTCACATTGAAGACTGACTAACCTGAGAGGACAGAGCTGACAGTGACTCACACCTGAGAAGAACCTCTGAAGAACAGGGATATGGGTCCAGTCTTTCTGAAAGTCACCCAGGAGGAGTCTCAGTTGTTCAGGTGCTGGTGGGAAAGGGCACATATCCTTGCATGTGATATTGTAATTTACAGGAAAAGTATGTATTTAGTGATCTGAATGTCCAAATCTATATTTCCTATATATATTTGATCTTCATCCACAATTCCTGGCTTACAATTCCCCAAACACCTGGAATTTATGAGGGATAAGAGCAGTGAGATGAATGGTCTCTTCTCCTCAGTTCCTGAAACTTCCTGAAATCAAGGGAGGTGATTTTTGGACCCTATCCAAAGGTGGTGCTTCATTGCTGGGAGAGTCAACCATGTGATTAGAGAGTTGGAATTTTCAGTCCTAGCACCTGACCCCTGGGGAGGGGCTAGAAATCAAGCCAGTCCTCAAATGTCAGTGATGTAATCAATTGTGCCCATGTATTGTTTTTTTTTTTTTTTGTCTTTTTGTCTTTTGAGGGTCGTACCCACGGCATATGGAGGTTCCCAGACTAAGGGTTGAATTGGAGCTGTAGCTGCCAGCCTACACCACAGCCACAGCAACACAGGATCCGAGCCACATCTGCAACCCACACCACAGCTCACAGCAACACCAAATCCTTAACCCACTGGGCAAAGCCAGGAATTGAACCTGCATCCTCATGGGTACTAGTCAGATTCGTTTCTGCTGAGCCACTATGGAAATTCCATAGCATGCCTATGTAATGAAACATCCATAGAACCCTAAAAAGACAGGGTTTAGAGAGTTTCTGGGTTGGTGAGCACATAAAGATTGGGAAGAGTGGCGTGCCTGGCTGGTGAAGGCATGGAAGTGCTATGCCTTTTCCCCATACCTTGCCATATGTACCTCTTCATCTGGTTATTAATTCCTATCCTTTAATATTCTCTGTTTTAAAATTGAGCTATAGGTGATGTACAATATTATGTTAGTTTCAAATGTACTACATACTATAGGGATTTGATATTTACATACATTATGAAACGATCACTATGATGAGTCTAGTAATGCTCTGTCCCCATGCAAAGTTATTATGATATTATTGACCATACTCCTTATGCTCTTCCTTAGACCCCCATGGTTTATTTATTTTATACCTTAAGGTTTGTACTTCTTAATCCCCTTCACCAAACTTGCCCCCCACCCCCTGACTCCCTCTTCCCCTCTGGTAACCTACCTACTTGTTTTCTATATCTGTGGGTCTGTTTTCATTTTGACTTGTCCTACCGCTGTTTCACCTTTAATATAGACTTATAGACTGACACCATGTTGGTTCTATTATATTTCAAAGGTAAAATAAAGAACTCACAACTTAGAAAAATATTATCCCATCTCATTTTGTACGTATGTATATTGAATAAAAGCTGAATGGACATCCACAATATTTTGACGGTGATTTTTTCTGGGCGATATGATTATAAGTGGTTTCATTTTCTTTCTTCTGCTTTCCCCTACTTTCCAAACATCTTACAATGAACAGATACTTTTATTAAAATCAGAAAAGAAAATTTAAAATGTCTAATATTAAGTATGTGTTATTTCTTGCTTGATTATTGGGTACCCTCAGATTTATAAAATGTGGATCTGTAAATTAATTGTCTGTTATTTTTTTCTTTCTTTCTTTGGCCACCCCACAGCATATGGAGTTCCTGAACTGAAGTTTCAATCCACACCACAGCTGTGGCAAGATCCTTAACCCATTGTGCCAAGCCAGGGATTGAACCTGTGTTCCAGCACTCCAGAGATGTCGCCAATCCCGTTGCACCACAGTGGGAATTTATAATTCAGTTTATAGCATAGTTCACTTGCCTATTCCTGGCCATTTCCTAAAGTATTGAAGACAGAAAATTTCCTTTCTCCTGCCTCAATTTCTGCTCTGTCTCCCTCCACTGTCCTTTGATGTGTCTTGTATCAAAGAGCTTCCACAATTTCTTACAGTATCATGGAAACCCCAGAATAACACTATACTCATTTACAAACTCCTCAGTTAGCCCTCAGAATTTTCAGAATCCAAACAGCCAAAAAATCTTTCATTGGCTTCCCACTATAATTTTTTTTGGCAGCAAATATGGCATACGGAAATTCCTGGGCAAGGGATTGAACCTGAGCCATAGCAGTGATCTGAGCTGTGGCAATAACAATGTCAGATCCTTAATACACTGTGTCATAATGGAACTGTCATTTTTTTTTTAATCTGAGAAGAAACTTCTATTTTTTAAAAAAAATTTTATTAAACTATAGTTGATTTACAATGTTAATTTCTGCTATACAGCAAAGTGATTCAGTTATACATATACACATAACCATGCCCATATAAGTTATTGCAAAAGATTGAATAGAGTTCCCTGTGCTACACAGCAGATTCCTGTTGACCATCCGTTCCATATACTAATATACCAAAGTGTAGATATATATGCCAATCACAAACCCCCAATCCATCCCTACCCACTTTGGTAACCATAAGTTTGTTTTCAAAATCTATGAGTTTGTTTCTGTTTTATTTATAAATTTATTGGTATCATTTCGGATTTCACATTTAAGTGATATCTTTTGGTATTTGTCTTTCTCTGTCTGAATTACTTCACTTAGTATGATAATCTCTAAGTCCATCCACGTTTCTACAAAGGGCATTACTTCATTCTTTTTTATGGCTGAGTGGTATTCCACTGCATATATATACCACATCTTCTTTATCCATTCATCTCTCGATGGACATTTAGATTGCTTCCATATCTTGGCTATTGTAAATAGTGTGGCAACAAACATTGGGGTGCATGTATTTTTTTAAATTATGATTTTTCTCTGGCTATATGCCCAGAAATGGCTTCCCACTACAGACAGAATAAGACCCCCATGGACTACAAGGCCCAATCCCTCTATGGACTACAAGGCCCTCTTGATCTAGCTCCTGCTTCCTCCTCAACTCATCCCTATCACTCACTCTCCCCTTGCTCACTCTATCCTAGTCACACTTCCTTCATTGTTCCTCAGACAAGCCATACACTTCCACGTCATGCATTTTGCTCCATCTCTGTGCTAACATCTTCCTTCAGATGGGCTGATTCTCTCACTTTGCTTATTTAGATGGGTCTTCCTTGAATGCCCCAGTTAAACCAGCAGCTTCCTCTCATTCCCTATCATACCATCTTGTTTTATTTCTGTTATAGCACTTTTCATACCAGACACTATGTTATTTATTTATTTATTTGTTTGTTGTCTATCTCCTTCATTGGAATTTTAATCTCCATAAGAGAAGAGACACTACTACACCCCACTGGAGAGAACAATAGGAACATGGTGGGGCTCATTAAATGTTTGTGAATAAATGAATGAACAAATCCTTATTAATTAACTCCTTTGAAAGAAATATTCCCAGAGTTCCCATTTGTGGCTCAGCAGGTTAAGGACCTGACATTGTGTCTATGAGGATGCAGGGTCAATCTCTGGCCTTGCTCAGTGGGTTAAGAATCTAGCATTGCTGCAAGCTTCAGGGTAGGTCATAGCTGTGGCTCAGATCCGGTGTTATCATAGCTGTGGTATAGGCCTCAGCTGCAGCTCTGATTTTATCCCTAGCCTGGGAACTTCTATATGCTACAGGTATGGCTGTAAAAAGAAAAAATAAATAAAAATTTTTTAAAAATTCCCAACATGTTTTGAAACATTCTTATAATATCCCTAAACTGGGACTATAAGGTAGTCCCTGGCCACAGACACCAGAGTCACATGGTAACTTGCCTCATAGCAGGACTCTAGAAAATGGCATGCAGAGCTATTAACCATAAAAACCTAAAATATATTAGCCAGGGCCCAGATGAAAACTCTGCCCTCTTTCTTTCTCGCTTAACAGAGTCTCTCCAAAAATATACAAATTTAGACACTTCCTCAGTAGAAGGAAGTCTTTTCTTAAATACCCACTCCATCTCTCAATCTGCATCTGACATAAGGGGCAAACTGCAAAAATTGGAGTATGACCCACAAATCCCACGATGGGATCTTTTGAGTCTTGCCTTCAAGGTCTTTATAATCAGGATGAAGATACTGAAATCCAAAAATTAAAATGAGATCAGCCTAAAACCAAATGCTGGCAACTGCCATTCAGGGCTCCCCAAAATATAGGCTCCCTCACAAGGGCAACTTCCCCAAGGCCCCTCCAGGCCTGGGTTTTAAATGCAGCAAGAGAGGACTGGAAGGTTGACCTTGTGAAAAGTAACATAATGTCTTTTCTATCAAAGGAAATCTTGGTTACTCCATTTTGCTCCTGTTTCATCTGAAACGCCCTCCTGCGACCCCCTCCTCTTTCCCTCTTCTCCCAGTAACAATTTGTTTCAAATTGGCCAACCGAGAAGTATGTGCACCCTGACCTGACAAGTGGGAAGAGGACGGGGACATCATCACCTGCTCTAGGGATAAATAGGGAGTGTCTTTTCTTCTTGGCACACACTTTTTGAGTACCCGTGCCCTTCTGCAGAAGTGAAGAGCCTCGTCGACATCTCCCTGTGTTCATGTGTCTCAGTTTCCTACACTGACGATTCAAGCCGTTTCCCCAACAGATTTGGGGGCTCATTCAGGATTTGGGGTCCACTGGAGTGAGGATTCTCGAGGAGAGGAGATGCATCCCATGGCCCTGTTGCAGTGGCCCTGAATTGGAAAGTCCACACCTGTGAACCTCAAACCCATGGAGGGTTCTCAACAACACAGGAAACCGTGGATACCAGGTAACTTCATGCATGGACCAAGGTGAGAAAGATCGTGGGTGGTTGGGGAGGGGGTTGGTAAGCCTCAAAGAGTCTCAGGTGGGACCGGCAGGTGATTTTGGGTGAAATCATAAAATCAGAGCACGACCCTCAAAAGATTTTGGGTGAGACCGGCAATTTCAGGTAAAATTGGAGGATCAAAACACAATCTTGGGAAATGGGAAGTAAGTCTTCCCAATCTGTACCTCCACTTGGAGGATTGAATTGGGGGAACCAAATTCCTCCAGACCGCCCTCTGAGATTAAGGTATTGGGGCAACAATCCATGGACAAAAGACAAAAAAAAGGGGGGGGGGGTGAAGAATAATTAAATATTATTGTTTTATCTGGAGACAGACACCTATTGTCTCCCCATCCGTCTTCTGGCCAAAGTTCAGATCAGATGAGGTTTGGGTCTGTCAGCTGTTGATTCAGATTGTCCAGGACAAATCACTGGGGTCTCAGGAGGAAGCTGATTATGCTCTCTGTTGGTGCTGGGGATGGGTTGTTTTATTTCCCCTCAGAGCACAGGACCAAAAGAAAAATGAGGAGGAAACCCAAGAACATAATGGGACCTCCTCCCCTCCGTGGGACCCCCTTGGCTTGCTGCCACCACCTTACAATCCTCAAAATGGCCCTGGCCCCCCTCCTGCCACAGGTGCCACCGCTGTCGCTGCCAGGGGACTGCAGGAGGGGGAGAGGCGCAGAGTGCTGTGTGGCCCACGGGATCAAAGCCCACCACCTCAACAAAACCAAAGGCTATGGCAGGGCCTTATTCCAGACTTAGGCAAGAGTTAAAACAATGTCAGAAGGATATTCAAAATTTTCCTTTTCCTGCTGCTACCCCTGGGGAAGGACAAGAAAAGCGGCAAATGCTCTTCCCACTCTTCCTGCAATGGGAGGTTCCCTTAGGTGGGGGAGCAATAGGATATGTAAATGACCCGCTAAGAACTGAGGTCAGAAATTTTAAGAGGAAATTGCAGCCATTGCTGGAGGACCCACAGGGGGTAACCGATAAAGTAGATCAGTTCCTTGGACCACAATTCTGTACATGGTCTAAATTAATGTCTATTTTGAGCAATCTATTTTCCAGGGAAGAAAGGGGGATGACTTGAAGAGCAGCCATGGCCTCGTGGGAGCCAACCCACCCTCCCTAGCTGGGGAAGTTAGGGAGGAAACTAAACTTCCCAATGAGGACCCCGTGGGACAATTACAATGCCATCCACCGGGGGAATATGATGGACTTGAGAAATCTCATAATTCAGGGAATTAGAGATGCTGTACCTTGGACTCAAATATATCTAAGGCATTTGAAGTACAGCAAGGTAAAGGAGTGAGACCAACTAAATTTTTGGAAAGATTCAGAGCTTGGATTAAAAGATACGAGATACAGTGGAATAGATTCCACTGACCCTTCAGGAAAGGGCATGTTCAAACTTCATTTTGTAACTCATAGTTGGCCAAATATTTCAAAAGAATTTTTTTAAATATAGAGGGTTGGAAAGATAAACCATTAGAGAACTTACTAAAAGAGGCACAAAATGTTTATGTGAGAAGGAATGAGGAATGGAATTCTATTTTATCAAGGGAAAAGAAGAGTAAGTCTGTCTGATAGCTTGTTGTTTTAAAAGGAAAATAGGGGACAAACTAATGGATACAGAAACTGCTGGAAGTTTTGTGGGAAGTGACATTGAGAGAAGGGTTATACATTGTCAGAACCAAGTTTAAAATAAGTTTTATTGAGTAAATTAATTTTAAAATAAGCTGGTGCAAAACTTGAACTTGGCTTTTCTTTGTTAAGAAAACAAAATATCCTTGGAATGCTACTTTGATAACAGATTATATAATGTTCTATTAAGTGATCTGCTGTGTTTGCTTTTTTTTTTTTTTTTTTTGGTCTTTTTGCTATTTCTTTGGGCCACTCCCGTGGCATATGGAGGTTCCCAGGCTAGGGGTCGAATCAGAGCTGTAGCCACTGGCCTACGCCAGAGCCACAGCAAGGCGGGATCCGAGCCGCGTCTGCAACCTACACCACAGCTCACGGCAATGCCTGCCGGAACCTTGACCCACAGAGCAAGGGCAGGGACCGAACCAGCAGCCTCATGGTTCCCAGTCGGATTTGTTAACCACTGCGCCATGACGGGAACTCCCTGTATTTGCTTTTGAGATCTCGTAACTTTGTTTAAGAAAAAAAGTATTATCTGATCTATGATTCTATCTGACCAAATTAAACAAAGATTTATTATAAACACTATCAAATTCTAATTAAAGTGCTTTTAACTTCGCTAACTTTAAAATGCTTCACGGGACCCTTGAGGCATTCAAAGAAAAATGTTAAATTTACTAGAATTACTTGGAATGTTAAAATACATAGAGAACATTATCAAGAGTAATAAACCTCAGATTATACAGGTGAATAGATGTTTTTAATATAGATATTTCAGAACTTTTACAGTTTCTGAAATTTGGATATGTACTGGTACTATGTTATAATTCTTTTTTTTTCTAGTTATTTCAAATTGTTATATGTCACAACATTTACCAAGTTTCATTGTCAATTTACATTGCAATCAGATTTAAAATGTGCCTTAAGCCTTTTGTCACTGTTAGTTAATGGCTTTACTCTGATACCTTTGCAAAAATGTTTCCTCTTCTAGAAGATCTACTGAAATAACTTTTAAAAAGAAATACAAGTTTCTGACTTCCAGACCTTAATGATGAACTGGGTAAGAAATTAAAAAAAAAAATTCTAAATGGGAATCTGATGATTTCATAAATAGTTAAAAAGGATTTATTACATTGGACTGTATGAACTGGTGAATATGGTTGTAATTTTACAGTTTCCATTTAAAATAATACTGGCTTTTAATCTGTGTTTTCCAGATATAAAGAAATTCTCCCCAACAAGCAATTTGGTAAATTATACCTTCATAAGCAGAACTGAAACATTTCTCTCTTCTCTGCCTGATTTCTTCAGAGAATGGAAACTCTCAGGTTCCCAGAAGCTTTATCAGATAAATTAGGAAGGCCCATAGCAAACCTTGTATGTAGCCTGTAAAAACCTCAAGGTATCTGGGTTTTTAAAAGGGAAGGAATTCACCTAGATCTTTAAGATGAAAATCTTTAAGACAAAACATTGGCATGACTTTCCTAGCCCTGAGATGCCTTTTAAAAGCTTAGTCTAAGATTCCTTATAAAGTTCTAACCAAGCCAATTAAAAAACAAGACCCTATATGATCAATTTTATTCACATAAATCATCAGGTCAAGGTTGTTGACACCAGACTTAACTGGCAAATAAATTAGTCTTGGTTTAGCTAATATTTGATAAAAAATGAGAGTAATTTTAGAGAGAAAGATAGGTTTCAATGAACCATTGCTAAATCTGTTAATCTCATTCTTTTAATTGTGGTATCACTAAGACTTAATTCCTAGATAGTTCTTATGCTATATTGCTGTAAAGTTTAACTGAGCTTCTAAAAGAACACTCTAAGCTTGTTTCTAAAGTTTATCTCAGTAATCTATTTTTGGATAAAGAGCAGATGCCCCAAAACCTGGAACAAGGGGACTATGCATACTAAAAATGATATAATATAAAAGGACTATTTCCAAGCTTGTAGAGGAAGACACCGATCCCTTACTATGGAGCCAGGAGGAGGTACAACAATTTAGGGATTTAAGAGAAGCACTGACAGGTGCCCCTCTTCTGGCTCTACCATCCTTTTGAAAAACCTTTTCATTTATTGGTAAGCATGGGCCAGGGAGTGGCTCTAGGGGTCCTCACACAGAAACATGGGGGAAGTCACCACCTGGTGGCCTTACTTTCCTGCCTCCTGGGCCCTGTCACCAGAGGATGGCTGAGTACATACAGTTGGTAGCCACCACTGCCCTATTAACTGAAGGAAACAGAAAACTCACCTTTGGAGGAAGGCTGACTGTGAGTATAAAAACAGGATATGGGGACACAAATGCCTGGTTGAAATGGATAAAATATTCTGTGGACACACTACACAAAGGCAGCTGTTACGCTTGTGCTACAGGGAGACCAGAGGCCCAAGTGGTTCCCTTTTCTCTGGGATGGTCATCAGACCCACAGGGTCTTGAATGTGTGATGGCCCTCCTCCAGAACAAAACAGCTTGAAAAAAACAAGTCCAAAAAAAAAAAAAAAGAGTTCCCATTGTGGCACAGTGGTTAACAAATCTGACTAGAAACCATGAGGTTGCAGGTTCAATCCCTGGCCTTGGTCAGTGGGTTAAGGATCCGGTTTTGCCGTGAGCTGTGGTGTAGGTTGCAGACGTGGCTTGGATCCTGCTTTGTTGTGGCTCTGGCGTAGGCTGGCAACTACAGCTCCGATTAGACCCCTAGCCTGGGAACCTCCATATGCCACAGGAGCGGCCCAAGAAATGGCAAAAAGAAATGGCAAAAAAAAAAAAAGTCCAGCTGGACTTTGTCACTGCTATTCCCTGAGGTCAAAAGTTCTGTGGGTCAGCCCCCAAGAACTGTTCAGTAGCCAAATGAAAACATCAACTTCTCCTTGTGTCTAAAATGACAAGAAGCAAAGGTGACTTTCTTAGACAACCTGACCAGGTGCAGTGAAAGCCCATCCTACATAAGCCTCCACAATAAATCCCAGTTCCAAATGCCTTGGGCAGATGTCTGGTGGTGTTGTGGGAGTCCACTAATGGGCATCCTTCCGGAAAGTTAAAGTAACTCCTGTACGTTGGTGCAATTGGCCGTACCTTTCACCCTGGCATTTAGGCTGCAATATCAAACTCAGCCAATTCTGAGAGAATGAGACATCATCCCAGGGTGGGGTGTCCTTTGACCCCCCTCCCAGGTCTGTATTGACTCAATAGGTGTTCCACAGGGTGTTCCAAAGAAATTTAGGGCAAGGAATCAAATAGCTGCTGGGTTTGAATCTGTTCTCTTTTGGTGGTCAACCATAAACAAAAACGTTGATTGGATAAACTACATCTATTACAATCAATAAAGTTTCACTAATTATACTAGAGAGCCCATTAAAGGAATAGCTGAACAGCTGGGGCCAACTCGTCAAATGGCATGGGAAAACAGACTTGCTTTAGACATGATGCTGGCAAAAAAGGGTGGAGTCTGTGTAAAGATTGGTATCCAGCACTGTACATTCATTCCCAACAACACCGCTCCAGACGGCACCATCACCAAGGCCCTACACGGATTAATAAGTTTAGCAGATGAGCTTTCAGAGAATTCTGGTATTAATGACCCCTTCACAGACCTTTTAGAAAATTGGTTTGAAAAAATGGAAGGGACTAATAGCTTCAATCTTTACCCCTCTAACCACTATAGTTAGTGTCCTTGTCTTAGTCACATGTTGTATAATTCTTGTGCCAGGGGACTTATTCAAAGATTAATAGAAACTGCCCTATCAAAGCAACTGAGACCCCCCCTACCCACTAAGCCAATATGCTCCTGATGGACACAATAGAACATGGGATCCAAACCATGCTCAAAGAGTTTGAAGAAAAGAATATTCAATAAAAAAAAAAAAAAAAAGAAAAAAGGTTGACCTTGTGGAAAGTAACATAATGTCTTTTCTATCAAAGGGAATCTTGGTTACTCCATTTTGCTCCTGTTTCATCTGAAACGCCCTCCTGCGACCCCCTCCTCTTTCCCTCTTCTCCCAGTAACAATTTGTTTCAAATTGGCCAACTGAGAAGACCGTGCACCCTGACCTGACCTATGGGAAGGGGACAGGGACATCACCTGTGATAGGGATAAATAGGAAGGGTCTTTTCTTCTTGGCACATACTTTTTGAGTACCCGCACCCTTCTGCAGAGCAAAGAGCTTTGTCGACATCTCCCTGTGTTCATGTGCCTCATTTTCTGATTTGAGATATTTCCCCAACAACCTTGACCAACCCCCTCTGGGGAGGGCCACATCCCTTCCTGTGGAGAGACTGGAATCATCGAACCTCAACCTGCTGAGCCTCCTTGGCCTGGCCGCAGAAGACTGAGGGTGCCTGGGCCCCTTGTCTCCCACACTCCATCAGAGCCCCAAGTAACTGCTGGTTGCAGGTAAGCCGATCTCTTTTCTTATTGACATGGGGGCCACTTACTTGACACTACCTGAATTTACAGGCCACACGCACCCTTCTTAAGTCTCTATTCAGGGAGTTGATGGCCTAATCTCTAAACCCTTAGTGGCACCTGCTCCAAATTGTACCTCATCAGGAACATCCTTCAGCTGTTCTTTCTTGATATTTCCCAGGTGCCCATACCCAATTCTCAGTGGAGATTTTCTATCTAAATTTAGAGCCTCCCTTACACTTCTCACTCCTACCTCCATCACAGATCCCTCCCTCCTCCTCCTTCTTACTCATCCAAAACCTGATCAGCTACCTCTCCCAGCCTCCACTGTTTCGCCTAGGGTATGGGACACCTCCACCCCTTCCATAGCTCAACATCATGCTCCCATTCAAATTAAGCTAAAAGATACATCCACATACCTCTGTCAAGCCCAATGCACGCCCCCTGAGGGAAGCTGCTCATGGAGTCTTAGGCACTATCAGGGCCCATGTCTCCTTCCCATGTCTGATCTATACACTAATCCATACCCTGATACCAATGAAGGACACACCATTCTTGCAGCCCATTTTATAAGCCAGGCTTCCCCTGACAGACAAAACCTGCAATAATTAGAGCAGGGCCCACAAACTTCATTCCTGGTCTTATTTGACATGGCCTTTAAGGTCTCAGGGAAGAGGCTTGTAAGTACAGAGGGAAAATGTTTTCTGGTCTTAAAGGAACAAAGTCATCCCAGGAGGAATTTGCCTGTGCCTTTGAGATGCAGATGTTCTACCTGGTCTTCTGGAATCCTTATCTCACCATCTTTTTGAAATACAAATGTCAGGAAAAGGGGTACAAGTTGGAAGCTGAATTCTCAGGGACAAATAGGAATTCAATCTTTGTCATAAACATTTGTTAAAAGGGGTTTAGCCATCTAGACAGGTGACCTTGATTTGTTCATCTGCAAGAAACCCGATTTGAATCCAGTCTCTCTTGCAACCGATGAGTTTTACAGTTGTACCTTATTCATGGCTGAAACTTTGGAATGGGAAATATGAGGTCTCTGTTTTGCTTATTTGTATATATCTTCATGTGTGTTGTGGATGTACGGCATTGCCAAAATTAATTCGTGAAAGAGCTCTACTTAATCGGCTTAAAGGAAATTAAGTGCTTCACATAAAGTCTTGAAATACATAAGGTAAATTAATTTTAGGTTCATGTGAACTGGAAAATATTCAGTATTAAATTAGCATCTACTATTTAAGTTGAAATTTGTTGACCTAATTAACATAGACATGTCTTTAGAGTCATCAACGCTAAGTAAAATACTTTATGTACCTAGGTTAAATTGAAGTCAAATGAGATACTGAGACTTCAGTTTCTAAACAGAGAAACCAAAGTCATTTAGGACTATTAATCAATGTGTTCAGTGCCACCCTGAGATGTTCTCTACAAGAAAGTGTATGTTTTTAAAAATTATAAAAGACAGTCCATGGTTGCTCTAGAAAAGGATGTGTGTTTTTGGTAAAGAATGAGGAATGGAATTATATTTTATTAAGGGAAAAGATAGTATGTCTGTCTTATAGCTTGTTATTTTGAATGGAAAGATAGGGGGCAGAATAATATGGATATGGAAAGTGATGGAAGGTTTGTGGGAAGTAGACATTGAGAAAAGAATTTTGTGTATGTTTGGGACTAAGTTTAGAATTAAATTTAATTGAGTGAGCTAATTTTAAAAGTAAACTAGTGCAAAACTTGAATTTGGATTTGGTGTCTTAAAAGAAGTTTTTCTTAAAATGCTACTTTTGATAACAGACTACGTGACTTTTTTTGCCTTTAATTTGTATTTGCTTTTGAAAGGCTTTGTTACTTTTGGAGTTCCCATCATAGCTCAGTTGTTAATGAAACCAATTAGTATCCATGAGGATATGGGTTCGATCTCTGGCCTTGCTCAGTGGGTTAAGGATCCGGTGTTGCTGTGAGCTATGGTATGGGTTGCAGATGAGGCTCTGATCCTGCATTGCTGTGGCTGTGGCATAGGCCAGCAGATGCAGCTCTGATTTGACCCCTAGCCTGGGAACATCCATATGCCACTGGTGCAGCCGTAAAAAGACAAAAGACAAAAGAAAAAAAAAGGAATCTTTTGTTACTTTGGTTAAATGAATATGTAATGTTAAAAAATAATCTACGATTCTGTTTGACCAGGTGTTTTTAAACTTTTTCTTATTTTTTTTTTACAAACTTCCTGGGTGTATATTACAAGGGAAAACTCAACTCCCAAATAGTTCTTTGCTGCTATATTACATTATTGTAAAGTTTGATTGAATTATTAAGAAACTATTCTAAGCTTTTTTCTGAAGCTGATTGTTGTAATCTGTCTCTAGGCAAATACCAGATGTCCCATGATAACCAGGGGACTAAACATTCTGAAAAAAGTATCATTTAAAGGGCTGTCTCCTGCCTAGATAAAGATTTCTTATCAGGAATTCTTAACTGCCATATACACAAAGAAAGTGAAGAAAATTAACTCTTAAATTTATGTTTCTCACTTAAGAAGGGCCTCTGCATTGGACTGGTCTATAGAGAGACCTACTGACTTCTAACTCACCCTAAAACAAGCCTCTAGTAAGAAAAATGCCAATGCTTGGACAAAAAGAAGACAACATCAGAATTAGACCACTATCCCAAGATTGCCATACCTACCTCTTATTTGTTTACTTCTGATTTTCCTTGGTGGGTCGTCCCTCCAAGGCTCTTATTATTGATGTTACCAGGTGGGATCCCCTCACCTGGCCAATTAATATCTGCTCTGACCTAGGCCATAAATATGTTTTCTTCTAATGATACTCAAGCTCAATTGGCAATAAGTGAGACTGCAGCCAAAGGATATAAATTTTTCAGGCTATAGTAATTTAAATTTAAAGGCTCCCTTATGTGGGAACAATTAAGCCACATAGGGATAACCAGCCCTAATAACATTAGGAAATTAGGCTGAATGGACAAAGTCTATATAATTTCCTTTAAAGATAAGGAACAAAATAAGCCAGCTGAACAGGGATATACTGGGCTGTCCTTGGTGAAAGCTCTTAACTAAATTCTAATTATGACTTTACTAATACTGTATATTATTTTTTATTAACTCTTTTTTAATAGAATTGCTATTTCTTGCCATTGCCAAATGTGTAACTGAGTCTCTGATAAAATGATGTGATAACTGAGTCTCTGATAAAATGATATGCAGTTCCATATGAGATCAATGATCTTTAGATATAGGAATCATAAGAGATCATAAGAGACTAGGAAGACAACGGGGTTCACAGAATTTTAGCTACTGTTAATAAGGCCTAGTCTAGTAATAGCACATTGAATGGCCTGTTAGCTAAATCTTCACCAGACCTGAGAATGTTCATTCCCAGCACCGTAGGACTAAATGGTCATGAAATGCCTCCCAAAAACTATGGTTGAATTTAAAACTGGGGAGCCCTGCGAACTGGAGATTGGCACGTGCCATCTGCTTCTACAAGGATTAAATCTTGAACTGCTGAAACTGCTACACCGCAACACTCCCTGAAAGAGGTTCAGGGTGGAAATAAGAAATAGGGCACTCTGTGCTCTGGCAAAAACTGACAGAACAGGCCTTCAGACTAGATCTCAGATAAAGATTTTTATGGTCCCAAGTTCTTGCATCTTCTCGTATCCAGAAAAGCACTGAAATAGTTAACAGTGGCATCTGCATTGGCCATGAGAGAGAAAAGGCAGAATGGAGTAGCTGTGGGTCAGACATCCAAGGTAATACTAGATAATATTATGGGAGTAATTTTAAACAAGTCCTTATATCACTAAGAACTTGAGGTTTATGCGCCCTGTCAGACTTGATGCCACCAGCCTGTTTTCAAAGCAGCATCACTTGGCAGTTGCAACCTTACTTTTTCAAGGTCTCCTCTTGGAACAACAGAAGGGAGAGGCAGGAGCTCTTTTTTTCAGAATTGAGATCTGCACACTTTTTGATGCATCAGCTGCACGCATAGTGCTGTCGTGGCTGATCCAGGCCAGGTGGCTCCCTCTGGCAGGGAAGCTGTCCCCAGGTACCCAGCCACCAGTGCCACTGCCACCAAACTCTGACATCAGCTGACCAAAAGGCATCTTGCTGCCCCAGGGTATATTGGCTGGCTTTCATCCACTTCTTTAATGTAGGCCGAAAACACTCTGCATTTGAAATCACATGATCCTGCATCCAGCAAGGCATTGTTGGGATGCCAATCCAAGCTGAGGAGGACTGTGGAGCAAATCGGCTTTTTAATGTGCTTGCTTACTCACCAGCCATTTTCAGACTCCAAGCAACAAACAAATGAGTCATGCTCTGCTGCCCACAGCAAATTTGTTCTCCAGCGGAGACCACTTGACGAAAGTAGCTGCACGGTTAATTCTCAGGATCACCCGCATTGGCTTCTAGACACCATCTTTTCCGACTCCAGGCATAGGTGTTGCGGTCTGCCCCGCAAGTGACGATGCAGTCACTCTTGGAAGCCCAGTCAATACCTGCAATGTGTCCGTTGTGCTCCTTGAGTTAATGAGCTTTTACCCACTAGCTCCCATTCTTCTTACATATGTGGACTTCATGATTATTGGGGCTAGGGGCAATCTGGGTACAATCCCTGTTCCGGGCATGACAAGTGATTGGTTCTAGTAAAAAATGATGCAGGGACATTATTCTTAGTGTTTTCAAAGGACAGAAAGCTGGGGTTGGGATGATCTGGACAGGCTTGGAGCATTGAATTCTCAGACGCTTGGTCAGTTGACTCGAACAGGTTCCTGCGGGCACAGGCGGAGGACCCTGGATAAGTTTTGTAAAAGATGCATTCTAAAAGCAAAAATAAAAATAGCTTAGCTTAAGATAAGTTTTATCAAAAATGGATATTTGATAAATGTATTTAGGACCATGTTACAGCTTTATAAAAATTCAGTTTTTTAATCCACAAAACAATGATTCACATCAAATTGGTTGTTCGAATTTACCTCTTCGCAAAGATTCCACTGGGACACAGTTGCTACGTTTCATCTAATTCATGATCCCTTTCTATCAAATCTATTGAACCCAACCCAGGATGAGGTATTTTTGTCTAAATAAGTTTGTTCAGATGAAGAATTACTATAATCTAGTGGTTCTTAAGGTGTGGGGTGGGGTCTCTGAGCTCTTTCAGTGAGTCCCTGATAGCCTTTCAGAAGATTCCTAAGTTCTAGTCTGAGGGTCCATGGGGCCAAAACTATTTTTATTACAATATGAAGATATTTCCCTTTTCACTCTCATTCATTCATGAGTATCTATTGGAGTTTTCTGAAGACTACATTTCCAAAGGCATCATTGACTGATAGCAAGTAGAATGTGTACCTGTATGGTCTTAAAATGTCTCAGTGTTAATTTCAAATACATTAAGTATCAATAGATATAACCCACACAAACAAAAGCTGTTGGGGAACTTTATTTTTAAGAGTGTAAAGAGGTGCTGACACCAAATGTTTGAGAACTGTTGCTATAGGTAGTGATTAAAAATATGTTGATGACCTACTATGAACAGGCACTAGATCACCAAGTTTGAGTGGACAAAATCTCTCCCTAAGGAATATCCTATTCTGTGGGCTAAGACGAACAGTTTTTGTTTTGTTTTGTTTTGTTTGTATTTTTAGGGCTGCACCAGCAACATATGGAAGTTCCCAGGCTAGGGGTTGAATCGGAGCTGTAGCTGCCGGCCTACACCAGAGCCACAGCAACACGGGATCCGAGCCTCATCTGCGACCTACACCATGGCTCATGGCAATGCCAGATCCTTAACCCACTGAGCAAGGCCAGGGATGGAACCAGCATCCTCATGGATACTAGTTGGATTCAGTAACTGCTGAGCCATGAAAGGAACTCCAAGACCAATACTTATAATGTGCTTAAACCAATGAAACAAACATAGAATATCATGGTTGCTAAGATGAGGAACATTGACCTAATCATTTATTAGCCTAGTATTTAGGTCCACAAGAAAGATAGGGAGGAAGGAGAAGACATGCTGTATTCTGGGGAACTGCAAGGAATTGGATCAGGATATCTTGAGGGCGAATAATCTCTCTAAAACTTAATTTGATTGTAAATCAACTATAATAAAAAAAATTAGGAGTTCCCACTGTGGCACAACTGGTTCAGTGGCATCTTGGGAGTGTTGGGACTTAGGTTCGATTCCCAGCCCAGCACAGTGAGTTAAAGGATCCAGCAATGCTGCAGCTGCATCTTGGGTCTCAACTTCAGCTTGGATCTGATCCCTGGCCCAGGAGCTCCATATGCTGCAGGGTGGCCAAAAATGAAAAAATAAATAAATAAATAAAAATATTGTAAATCAACTATAACCAAAATTTTTAAAGAAACAACTTTTGTCTTTATAAATCATAAATCATCATAAATTTGGTGATGATTATTGGACCACATTCAAAATGAGCCACTGAGTGGTATATTTTGTAAATGTTTAACAACTGGCTCTAAAAAAGATAACTCTGATTTGTAACATTTGCCAGTTTCCAGGGTGTAAATATTCCCACCACAGCTATTTTAAAGCAGCTAACATGATGTCACTAAACATGGGGTTGGGAAGAGATAAGCATATCATTATATGCAATTATATACCATTATGAGTATTTCTATCATACTCAAGACAACGTAAGAATCAATCACCTCAGGAAAGGTGTAGTAAATTTATTTGTAGTAAAACAATTTGGGAATGATGTATTTTGGAGTATTTATTATCTTTTTATCATAATTCATTTAATTTTAATTATGTGTAGTTTAATTATTATTATTTCTCTTTAGCGGGCGGGAGGGAAAGGCAGAGACACACAGAGAGAAGCAGAACCCGAGAGAGAAGAGGAGAGAAAGGGAGAGAGGAAGGGAAGAATAGAAAGAGAGAGAGAGGAGTTCCCATCATAGCGCAGTGGTTAAGGAATCCAACTAGGAACAATGAGGTTGTGGGTTTGATCCCTGGCCTTGCTCAGTGGGCTAAGGATCCAGCATTACCATGAGCTGTGGTATAGGTCGCAGATGTGGCTCAGATCCCATGTTGCTGTGGCCATGGTGTAGGCCAGCAGCTACAGCTCCAATTCGACCCCTAGCCTGGGAACCTCCATATGCCATGGGAGCAGCTCTAGAAAAGGCAAAAAGACCAAAAAAAAAAAAAAAAAAGAGAGAGAGAGAGAGAGAGAGAGAGAGAGAGGGAATATTAATGTTGAATAATGGCTGTGTTTATCAAACAGCTTGTGAAAATCTTGAAAATTTAGCAGTTGGTTCTTGCAAGTCAGTATAAGCTGTCTCTAGCACACCATTGAATCCACCATCTCATTAGTTCTGCATTGTGGAGTATGGTGTCACTCCAATTTCCTCATTCTGGCAGGGGAGGAATATGGGACACCATGACAGAGAGATGGGTGGGTGAGGGTAAAACTCAGTGATGGGTGGTGTTATGGGACCATGTGGGTGGCAGAAAGAGTGGGTGGAGTGCAGTTGTGCAAGGGCCCAAACAGAAGGTTAAAAAATGAGAATTCTGGGAGTTTCCATCATGGCTCAGCAATTAACATGGACTAGTATCCATGAAGATTCAGGTTCGATCCCTGGGCTTGCTCAGTGGGTTAAGTATCCAACGTTGCCATGAGTTGTGGTGTAGGTCACAGATGTAGCTTGGATTCTCTATTGCTGTGGCGCCATGGTGTAGGCCGGCAGCTGCAGCTCCAATTGAACCTCCATATGAGTGCGGCCCTAAAAATAAAGATAAATAAATAAAAAGAATGAGAATTCTGAAGTCAAGGTCAGTGAATAAACACTAGATATTAGACTTGGGATTTCCATAGAGAGAAGGAGAGGAAGAGAGAACATTTGCATTTATGGAGTGCCTACTGTATGCTCTGAACTCTGCCTGGCACATCTCAAATAACTCCCACAACGTGTCAGAAAGACAGACAGCTAAAAAGTAGAGTGTAAGAATTTGAACTCCAGTCTATCTAACATCGAAATCTTTACTCTTCATTTCATCTAGCAAAGATAGAAGATGTTCAGAGTAGTGGAATAGGGGTATCTGGAAGCAGAAACTAAGGAGACAAAGCAAGATCACAATTGCTGGGCTGGAGAGACTGGCGCTGGATGAGGCAGTCTTCCAGCAGCCTGAGGAGCTTCCCAAGAGGAATGTCTCTGGTCTTTGAAAGATAGAACATGCTCTTGGGATGTAAGAGAATTCTTTTCTCCTTTTTCAGGAAATCCCCAGAGCTTTGTGCACATATAGCCAGCAACATGAAAATCAGTGTGGTAGTTAAAGGAATGTGTTATAAGCAAACCCCAAGAATCCAGAGTTAAAAACACCTGATTTGTGACTCTCCATATGAAGCTGCAATTAGGGAGGAGGAGGAAAAGACCCAGGGAGGCGGTTCCCAGCTCTACTTTATACCACACTGCGGCTGCTGGTGGCCTGTAGCTTCTGCCTCTATCCTTCCTTCATCAGAGGATCTCAGCTGCACCGCCAAGCACAAAGATTGTTCCCCAGAAACCATAAAGCATGGGTCCTCCAGGAGTCTCCCTTCTTCCATTCTGCTTGTGTTTCAATGCTCTCCTTCTTACATTGGTCCTCAGGTAGCATGAGGCCTATTATCCTGGCCCCAACTTGATCAATGTGTTGGTTAGGTCCTGCGGGAAGCAGATCCCAAGACAGAGTTGGAAGCATAAGCTTTTTATTGGAGATGATGTCTGTTAAAGGAGGAAGGGAGAAGGAATGGGGAGGGAGAGCCTTCAGAATGTGATGCAAGTCCAGTAATTGGGAAAACGAGAAGTGACTAGAAGAAGGATTCAGATTGAAAGAGCCTCAGACTATGGTGCAACCCAAGAAAGTCTCAGGCTGCAAAATGGCATCTTGAGTGCCATAGAGAAATCCTGAAGTTCAGTACCCACCATGCTCAGCCACTGTCTGGGGCTGCCAGATAAGAATGTGGCTTTAGCTCAAATAGCACAGTGAATCCCCAAGGCACCACTGGAGGCTATTGGCTAACTGCATTCCTTGGAACTTACTGGCAAGTTTGTTCTTGAAGGCAGGTCTGAGCATCACACCTGCATGTGTGCCCAGAAAATTTGCTACTGTGCACTTTTCTAGACAGTGAAAGATGGTTCTCATTGGCTTGGTGAGGAAGAGCAGGGCCTCAGTCCAGGTCTTAGGCTCCTGACCAGGTCTCCCCATGCATGTCTGATGTTGGAGCTTCCTTTGGGAGGGCACTTGGTACCCTCTCTGAAGCCTGTTATCCACTTTATTACTCAGGATTCTTTTGGTGGCAAGTGACAGAAATCTAATGTAGTTCATATTAGATAGGAAAAGAATTTTTTATGTCATGTAACTGAAAAAAGGGAAGGGTAAGGAAAATATGGACTTGGAACAAAAATGCCACTGGAGTCCATCTAAATCATTCCTCTTTCTCCTTCTCTCTCTCTCTCTCTTTTTTTTTTTTTTTTTTTTTTTTGCTTTTTAGGGCCACACCCGCAGCATATGGAGGTTCCCAGGCTAGGGGTCAAATCAGAGCTGTAGCTGCCGGCCTACGCCACAGCCACAGCAACACCAGATCCTCAACCCGCTGAGCAAGGCCAGGGATCAAACCCGCAACCTCATGATTCCTAGTTGGATTCATTAACCACTGAGCCACAACGGGAACTCCTGGACTTCAGATTTTAAAAAGCTGGCCCAAGTGATTCCAAGGTGTCAAAATATTTGAGAACCACTGGTTTACTACTATGGGTTCCGCTTAAAATGTTTTTAAAGATATATTTATATATATATATATTTTTTGTTTTCCCACTGTACAGCAAGGAGATCAAGTTATCCTTACATGTATACATTACAATTACATTTTTCCCCCACCCTTTGTTCTGTTGCAACATGAGTATCTACTAGACAAAGTGTTTAATTCTCCTAACAGTCATATGAGGTAGGTACAATTATTAAATTCCATTTAATAGGTGAGGAAATTAAAGGGCAGAAAGATAAAGTTACTTATCTAAGGTCACACAACTCGTAAGTGACAAACCAAGATGCAAACCCTGGCTGTCTGGTGCAGACCATGCCCTTAGCCATATAGTGTGTGGAGTAAACAAACAGCAATCCTGATTAGAAGTGTTTGAAATGCCTTTTAAAAATCCAAGTAGGGGGAGTTCCCATTGTGGCACAGTGGAAATGATCTGACTAGTATCCATGAGGATGCGAGTTCCATCTCTGGCCTCACTCAATGGGTCAAGGATCTGGAGCTGCCGTGAGCTGTGGTGTAGGTTGCAGATGCAGCTCAGATCCCTCATTGCTGTGGCTGTGGTGCACGCTGACAGCTGTAGCTCTGATTTGAACTCTGGAACTCCCACATGCTGCACCTGCAGCACTAAACAGCAACAACAACAGCAACAACAAAATCCAAGTAGAGATGTTTAATGATGATTGGACATGGAATCAGGGACAGATTGAGCCTATTGACATAAATCTGGTTACCCTGGACATAGATATGTATGTATGTATCTATGTGTGTATGTATGTATATATAAAATATGTATAATATAAAAATATATATACAGCCAGGACTTATATGAAATAACCTATAGAGACATAAATTTCATTATCCTAGACACAGAGATATATTTTTAAAATAAATATATAATATATAAATATATATAAAACCACAGGCTTATGTGTAATCACCTATAGAGGGTATGTCCAAATAGAAATGGAGGAGCAAGTCTATGTAGCGAGAAAGTTGACTTGTAGTTGCCTAGGCTGGGTGTATAAACCAGATTTAGCTATAAATGTGCAAAAGAGACCTTCCTGGGGTAAGATAAATATTCTAAAGCTGGATTGTGGTGATGGTTGCACAACTCTGTAAATTGACTAAATATTATTGCATTGTGCACTTAAATGGATGAATTTCCTGGTATACAAATTATACCTCAAAAATATTAAGAAAAAGATAATGTAAGGATCAGGAACAGAACTCTGTGGCTGGCCACATGCAGAATGCAAAGAGAGGAGGGGCCTGGAAAGTTGTAGTGAAGACGTGGAAGGGAACAGGAGAGTGAAGTGTCACAGAAGCTGGGGGAGTGTTTCAAGGAGGAAGTGGTTGACTGTTTTGAAAGCCCTGAGTGTTGGCAGAAGAAAGATGAGGACAGAGCAGTGACCACTGGATTTGGCAAGATGAGGCCGTGTGACTTTGACAAGAGCAGTGCCCGCAGAGCGGGGAGATGGAAGTACACTCAGAAATGGCTGTGAAGGGAATGAAAGGAGGATCTAAAGCAGCATCCGCGACCAACTCGAAAAATTTAGCTATGAAAAGGAGCTGAGAATGGGGAGTTGGATGGAGAAATGAGGAAGATGTGGGCTTTCTCCTTCTCTGTGCTTGTGTGTGCGTTTAACTATTGAGTTTGTGTGATGATGCAGTAAAGAGTACTGAAGAAAGCCTTTGAATGGGGAAAGAGAATGGGATCCAGAACTCAGTGGGATGGTTAATAGATGAGAAATGGACAATCCGTGCATTTTAATAGGAGTAGGAGCGAATTCTATTCTGAGAGAATTTATATTCTCAGGAGAAAGTAAGAAGCAACATGATCAGGGGAAATGTAAGCAAGGAGGGTGGACATGGTTTTAGAGGGTTCAGGAGCGAGGGATTGAGAAATACATTTCCTGGAGAGTGAGGAAATTTCAATGGAAATACGGTGAAATTACCAGGCAGAGCCAAGGGCCCAGTTGAGGTCTTGGCTTTAACATTTCACCATTCCTTTACTCAGATTGTTTTATCCATTTATCTTATGTCTGACACAATTTTTTTAAGAGTATCTCTCCAGTTTTTTGTTTTACCTTTCGTGTCTCTTTTCTAATTGTAATAGTACTTAAAATGTAATTTTAAATCATAGTTGTGATACAAAGACATTTTTAGCTCTTTTCTGACCTTAAAAATAATACTTTAATGTTTCACCACTAAGTAAAAGCTGGGATTTTTATTTGACACATACACACACAGATACAAGCACACATTCTCCACCTCCTCCAATTTATAGAATTAAAAATATTCCTGTATTCCTGCTTTATGAAGAGTCTCTAAAAATCAAGAAAAGTATGTTGAATGGCAATTGGATATTTTACAAATTCCTTTTTAACATCTGTGGAAAGAAGTATCTATTTTGCTCCTTTGATCTTTTAATATGTTGAATTTTAACTTTAAATTTCTGCAGCCTATCTCTTTTGATCATTTGCAGTTTTCTTTTAATGCACAACAGGGTTCTATAATTTTATTGTAGATTTTTAAATAGGATACATAAAACACTTGTCTGTAGTTTTCTGTTTTATGGTTTATGATTTTCAGGTTTTGGCACAAAGTTATACTGGCTTTGTAACACTATATCCTCTCCTTTTCTCTTTATGCTTTTGAACTATTTTATTTTATTTATTTATTTTGCCTTTTTGCCATTTCTTGGGCCACTCCTGCAGCATATGGAAGTTCCCAGGCTAGGGGTCCAATCGGAACTACGGATGCTGGCCACAGCCACAGCCACAACCACAGCCACAGCCACAGCAATGCAGAATCCAAGCACATCTGTGATCCACACCCCAGCTAACGGTCATGCTGGATCCCCGACCCACTGGTGAGGCATGGATAGAACCTGCATCCTCACGGACATGAGTTGGATTTGTTTCCACTGCACCACAATGGGAACTCCAATCTTTGTTTCCTGTGTGACAGAAGTTGATTGAAATCTCCTGTTGCTTTGTCTGGACTGGGTTTTTTTTAAGGGGTAGCTGTTTGATAACTTTCTCCATCTGTGGTGTTTGGTCTCCTTGATTTTTCCCATCACTTTGCTGTCTCTGTCATTTATATTAATATATAATCTGAAATTTAAATACATTTGATACTTCAAATTAAAATAATCCATTTCATCCATCTCCTAATATTTAAAAATTCCCTTTTATCTATGTTTTCAGTATCTTTTCTCACTTCTAAATTTATACACTTCTTGTTTAAAAATATATCATCCAGGGAATTATTTCATTGTTGTTTTTCCATTCTTAAGTGTGTTTACTAGATCTGTTTTTTTCTCTCTTTTTTTTTTTGCAATTTATTGTTTTCTGCTTTTGTCTTTCTTTCATGTTGTTTCATTTGATTTACTTTTGCTTTCTTCTAAAATGTCTTGATTTGAAAGTTTAACTCTTTATTGGTTATTAATAAAAGGGTTAAAAGTTATGAGTTTTCCTCATGGCTTTTGAAGCTTCTTAGTTTCCAATACATTGTTAGTTAATTCAAAAATTTTTTTTCTTGGACAAATTAAGAGGTTTCAAAATTTTTTGGTGACATCATAGTTTTTAGTTTTTAATTTTCAAAGATAAGCTTAAGTCTTCTACTCTAATAGTATTTCTGTCCACTTCTTTTTTTTTAAGATTTTTATTTTTTGCATTATAGTTGATTTGCAGTGTTCTGTCAATTTCTACGGTACAGCAAAGTGACCCAGGTATATATCTATATATCTGTATATATCTATATATAGATTTACTTTTTCTCACATTATCCTCCATCATGTTCCATCACAAGTGACTAGATATAGTTCCCTGTACTACACAGCAGGATGTCATTGCTTATCCACTCCAAATGCAATAGTTGGCATCTATTAATCCCAGACTCCCAGTCCATCCCATTCCCTCCCTCTCCCCTTCTGCCCACTTCTTGTTGAATTTTTTGAAGTTGTTGCCTTTTGGATTTATATGCTATGATATTAGCTGTATAAAAATTTATGATAATTAGAATGTCATTGTGGACTCTACCATAACATGTTTTGATATGGTAACTGTCTTCATGTATTTTTTTTCTCTACCAAAGTGGCAGACTTTCTCCAATTATTACATGGCTGGGCCTTTTCTTCATATTACAATGCATATTCTAAGCTTCCTCCCATGTTGAGACTGTCTATCATCAAAACAACCTATGTCCCATAATAAAGGGCCAGATGAATTCATAGCCTCCCCATCTTGAGCCATAACTTCAGTTATACTGTTAGAGTTCCAAATGTGTCTAGATGCTTTTTTTTATTTCTTTTTTGGCTGCCCCATGGCATATGGACTTCCCAGGCCAGGGATCAGATCTGAGCCGTGGTTGCGATTTACACTACAGCTGTTGCAACACAGAATCCTTACCCCACTGTGCTAGGCCAGGAATGGAACCTGTGTCCCAGTGATGCAGAGACACCACTGATCTGTCTGCGGTATTTGGTCTCTTTGGTTTTTCCCATCTCTGGACGTGCCACAGCAGGTACTCCTCTAGATTCTTTCTTAACACAAAGAATAATACAGAATGTGGAGAATGTATTCTTCAAAAAACCAATAAACCAAACACCCACACTTACAGCATGGGCAATAGAGGGAGCTGGGGAAAAGAAGGCTTCTAGGTCCTAGAGGTTTTTCTGAAAGAATCACCTAGGATACTGTTAAAAAAAAAACTTCGGGATGTTGAACTCTGCTCCCAGATATCCTGAATCTCTAGATTTGGAGGGTCAGGTAGAGGTAGATTGAAATTTCAAATAAGTACTCCCAGCAATGTTACTGAACATGGTCTGTGGGCCTTCCTTTAAAAAACACTGACTGAGGAGTTCCGGTCGTGGCTCAGTGGTTAACAAATCCGACTAGGAACAATGAGGTTGCGGGTTTGATCCCTGGCCTCGCTCAGTGGGTTAAGGATCCTGTGTTGCAACAGCTGCAGTGTAAGTGCATTGCCATGAGATCACAGACGCAGCTTGGATCCCGTGTTGCTGTGGCTCTGGTGTAGGCTGGAGGCTACAGTTCCATTTCCACCCCTAGCCTTCGAACCATCATATGCTGAGGGTGTAGCCCTAGAAAAAGACAAGATAAATAAAAAATAAAAATAATAATAAAATAAAATAAAAAACACTGACTTAGGGAAAGGACTCTGGCTAAAAAATAAACACTAGAGAAATGTAAAAATCCTGGAGAAGCATCAAATTATCTGCCTTAAGATGTTTGCTCACTTTGAAGCGTTGTCCTCCCAAGGGAGCACAAGCTTTTGTCCAGAGTCCTCTCCTCAAGGCTTTACAGGACTTCTCTGCATGGAGCCAGTAGGAGAATGATGCTATTACTACTCATGCTTTGATTCCAGATCTTCTCTTGCCCTTTGCAAGTGTTTAGCATCCTTTCTCCTCTCAGCTCAGTCTCTGAGATACCACTTACCTTCTCCTGCATCTTGCCATTGAACTCTCTCTCTAGGAGTTCCCTTGTGGCACAGCAGGTAAAGGATCTAGCATTGCCACTGCAGTGGGCTGGGTCACTGCTCTGGTGTGGGTTCAGTCCCTTGCCTGGGAACTTCCTCATACTGCAGGCTCCAACAAAAGAAAGAAAGAAAAAGAAAGGAAGAAAGAAAGAAATCTCTCTGTGATGTAGAGGAAGGAAAGACAATGTTATTCAGGAATTATCTCCTTAGGAATGAAACACCTGCCTAGGTAACATGTATTAACTGCTTTTAGGATGCTTGAGTTATATTGGCTATTTTACCATAATAAATTAGCTTTCTTTTTTTTTTTTTCTTTTTCTCTTTTGAGGGCCGCACCCATGGCGTATGGAAGTTCCCAGGCTAGGGGTCCAATTGGAGCTACAGCTGTTGGCCTACACCACAGCCACAGCAACACCAGATCTGAGCCTTGTCTGTGATATACGCCACAGCTCACGGCAATGCCGGATCTTTAACCCACTGAGCGAGGCCAGGGACGAAACCCACAACCTCATCATCCCTAGTTGGATTCGTTTCCTCTGAGCCAAGACAGGAACTCCTAAATTAGCTTTCTATGGACATTTTCCTTTCAGAGAGAGATGCTCAGTTTACAAGGCTGGTCAGAGTTTCGGGTTGTTCTTCTCTCCCTTTTTCCATTCTTGTCTGGAGCCCCATGATAATTTTCTAGGTCTACTCTGTAACAGAGTACCACAAACCAGGTGGCTTTATTGTATCTGGAGGCTAGAAGTCTGAGATTAAGGCTACCTACTTAAGGTTGGTTCCTTCTAGAGTGTGAGGGAGAATCTATATCCCATGGCTCTCACCTCGATTCTGATGGTTTCCTGCTAATCCCTGGTGTTCCTTGGCTTACAGATGCATCCCCCTTCATCTTCACATGGCATCATCTCTTTGTGTGTCTGTCCTTTTGCCTAAATTTCCCCTCTTTAAAAGCCATATTCCTTAGGGCCCACCCTAATGATGTCATCTTAATGTGTCATCTTGATGTCATCACCTGCAAAGACCTCTTTTCTTTCGTCAGCATGATTGCTTCCAGCTGCTCTGACTACCAACGCTGCTCTTTCCCCTTCCTTTGGCTGTTTGATTTTTGGTTCTTTTGTGTTAGCACTTCTCTCATAAAGTGGTCAGTTGGGTAGTCAATTATTTACTTGTATTTATTTTCTAAATATTAAAACAATATAATAATTCACTGTGGATTTATGAAAACAATAAACAAAGAAGATAATAAAAGTTACCCATAATATCAAGTAGATAAAATAGTATTGTAAATGAACAGTATTTCACTGAACCTAAGACATTGTCAATTTTAAATGAATCTTCACTTCAAAATGCACATATATATTATTAGAATCAATGAAATATAATGCGTATATGCACGTACATATGTACCTAATTGGAATCACAAAGGTCCATGGAAATCTCCTCAGTTATAACAAATATGCATTTTTTTTTTGGTGTGTATTCTCACTATATTTTTCTTCTTTTCTTTTCTTTCTTTCTTTTTATTTGTCTTTTTAAGCCCACACGAATGGCATATGGAGGTTCCCAGGCTAGGGGTGGAAACGGATCTATAGCTGCTGGCCTACACCACAGCCACAGCAACTCGAGTCTGCAAACTAGCTGCAACTCATGGCAATGAGAGGTCCTTAACCCACTGAGTGAGGCCAGGGATTGAATCCACATTCTCATAGATACTAGTTGGGTTTGACACTGCTGTGCCACAACAGGAACTCCATCACTGTTTTTTTCCTGAACATTAGTTTAAGTAGTTTCCTAAGATATTATGTATTTTTTAAAAATTATGGGAGTTCCCATTGTGGCTCAGTGGTTAACGAATCTGACTGGGAACCATGGAGTTTTGGGTTCGATCCCTGGCCTTGCTCAGTGGTTGAGGATCCAACGTTGCCTTGAGCTGTGGTGTAGGTCGCAGACAAGGCTCGGATCCTGTGTTGCTGTGGCTGTGGTGTAGGCCGGTGGCTACAGCTCCGATTCGACCCCTAGCCTGGGAACCTCCATATGCCATGGGAGTGGCCTAAGAAATGGCCAAAAAAAAAAAATTATGTTAATGACTACATTTCTTATAGTGTAATAATTTTTGTATTTTTCCCATTTGTATTTTTTCCATTTTCCCCACCTATTTTGAATTACAATGAAATGAATGTTGTCAGTGAGATCCTGCTGTATAGCACAGGATATATATATACATATCTGGTCACTTGTGATAGAACATGATGGAGGATAATGTGAGAAAAAGAATGTATGTATATGTGTAACTGGGTCACTTTGCTGTACAGCAGAAATTGAAAGAACATTTGGATTTCCCAAATGTAAAATTGGTATTTTTAACCATTTGCCGTACATCTGCTAAAAGGTATGTGTGAACCAGAAGTGTAAAGAAGTGACTTTTTTTTTTTTTTTTGCCATGCCTGAGGCATGCGGGATTTCCCTGGGCCAGGGACTAAACCCATGTCATAGCAGCAACCGGAGCCACAGCAGTGGCAATGATGGATCTTTAACCCCCGAGCCACCAAGGAACACCTAAAGTAGTGACAATTTCCAAAAGCATTATCTTGGTATTTACATTGGCAAAAAATAGTTTTGTTTTCCATCATGCATTTATTGAACAAACATTTGCTGGAATCTCAACTCTGTTGGGCATGATGTTTGGTCAATGCTGGTGATATAGAAATAAACAAAGCACTTTCACTTCTGGGAAGTTGTTCAGAATGAGACAAGTGAGATCAGATAAACTGATAATTACCTCACAAGTAGGGGCATGAAGTGCTCAGGAAAGGGAGGAATTGGCTCCCTGTGTGTATAACAGTCTTCCTTTTTTTTTTTATAAAACCCCATGGTCACTCTTAAGCAAATCGACCCCAGGACTTGGAGTTGCCTTCTTCTTGTGACCACAAGCCTTTGTATGCTTTTTATTTTCATCTGGACTCTTGTTTACTCTCCACACTCCTTCTATTCTCCATGCAAACTCACTTTCTTAGCAGTTAAATCTGCAATGTGACTTTTGGATAGGATCAGAGCAGGTGGTTTGGAGTTTCTTGTGTTCCCAAATGGAACTTTATAGGGTCGATCTGTATTGGCTCCAGCGATCCAGTTGAAGAACACCGCCCTTTGTAAAACATATTTGCTCCTTGTCCTGCTACTTGAGTTATTATCCTTTTCCTACTGAAAGGCTCTAGTAAGCGACTGACAAACTTACTTCCTAATAGGTAAAATGTTTTACTTTTTGACAACACTGTGTAGTCTTCTGAATGTTTTCCCATTGGCATAGACTTGGTAGTGAATTTAAAGGCCCATTAATCTAATCACTTATCCATTCTCCAACTCTCCAGAAGCCATGTGGTGTAAGGATCACACATGTAGATTTGACTTTCAGTGCTACCGCACGTATTCTGTCTGTCTCTAGGCAAGCTCATTGAGCTTGTGAAAACTCACTTTATCTACAAAATGGGGAAGATAATAATAGTGCTTAACTCATAGAATTGGGGGAACCTGACTCAATAAATAAGTAATGTGTATTATCACCCCAGACAACCAATCTTTGACATTCAGTCAACAAATATCTATTGAGTACCTGCTGTGTGACCAGATGAGTGTTTAAGTGCTAGGTATACAGCAGTGAATTACGATAATAACAACTTAACAAACAGAAAAATACCTGGTATTCCCAGAGCTTACATGAAAGTAGAAAATGCAGACACTACTCAAATAAATATAAATCTATGATATGACTTCAGATAGTAATAAGTTCTATAAAAAATTTGCGGAGTTCCCATTGTGGCTCAGCAGTTTATGAACCCGACTAGTATCCATGGGATGTGGGTTTGATCCCTGGCCTCACCCAGTGGGTTAAAGGATCCGACCTTGCTGTGACCTGTGGTATAGGTTGCAGATGTGGCTTGGATCCCACGGGGCTGTGGCACAGGCTGGCAGCTGCAGCTCCAATTAGACCCTTAGCCTGGGAACTTCCATATGCCACAGGCACTGCCTTAAAAAAAAAAAAAATCGAGCAGGATAAAGGGAAAGAAATGAGAGATGCTATCAGATGAAGATATGAGGGAGGTCTCTTTGAACTGGTGACACTGAGCAGAGACTGAATAAAGTAAGGGCATGAAACACGTGGCTTCTGAGAGCCGAGTGTGGCTTGTGAGTACTTTGTGGAGGGGAGATGATTCAGAGAAGAGAGGAAAATACGCAATTCTTCTGTCTTGTGTTTCCTGCTGAACTTCATGTCCCTGAGTGTAACGGTAGTTTTAGACTCTACATCAGGTGGGCTTGTTTCACATGGGTTACATTTATTGATGAGCTGACTGCGTTGAGTAACCATAGAAGGGGAAATTTGATCTCAGCTCTCCTGGCATTAGTGTAGCTGTCACTCCAGCAGGTTCTGTTGAACTTGGGAAGCCCAGGATTAGAATCAGTTGAGCTATGTGGTGTAGGAGAAAATGTCCCAATAAAAAGGTAGAAAGGAGAGACCCCGGCCATGATGACTAAGCAAAGTCCAGCCAACTGCCCCAGCCACCCCTCCCCCACACATCTGCTTCTGTAAACTTGTTTCCGCATCTATTACTTTGCCAGTTCTCACTCTGGTCTGCCAAGCATGGGCCCAGAAGAACTAGCCCATAAAAGCCTTGTGAACCCCCTCTTTGGGGCTCAGACTCCGGAGAGCGATCTCCTCTGAGCCCGCTGGTATAAAAAACCTGAGTTCTCCAACTCTCCAAGTGCTCGCTTGGTTTCTCTCTGGGTAAAAGAGCTGCTGGAGCTGATACACTGTGGCCACAGAGCTGCTGGAGCTGGTACACTGGCCATAGGGCTGCCACCAGAGCTGATACACTCTGGGCGTTGGGCTGCTGACAGCCGCAGCCACAATGGCAGATGATAAATATCTCTGTTTTACTTGGCAGGTGGTTGCCAAAACTGAGCCACATCTTGGAGGTGATAAAAATGTACTGGGTAAGAATGACTTCCCACAATAGGTAATGATGAATCCATAGGCAGACATTTTTTTCTTTCTTTTTCTTTCTTTTTTTTTAATTTTTACAAGTCTTTCTGATTTTAAAAGTTAAAGGAAATGTTAAGTGCCTTTCATGTTCTAGGCACTTAGTTTATGTGCCTCATTGAATCCTCACAATAATCCCAAGAGGTAGAATTTATGTTCTCATTTTACAAACAAGGAAAGAAGGTTCAGAGGGGTTAAGTAATTTGTTCAAAATCAGACAGATAGTAAGCAGCAGAACCAGCACTTGAAACTCCGGTCATTGTGATTCCAAAGCCTGTAATTCACCCCTCAGGCAGGGAGTTGCTGTCACACCAGTCAGCACATTTCCCTATGAAATTTGCAGAAACTTTTCCCCAAGGAGGTTCCCTAAATCTTCCTATTGTGTTGTAGATCAGAGCTGAGGGAATTAAAAAGGTTTGATAGACAGCTTTTTTTTTTTTTCCCCCTGCTATTTTGGGCCTTTCCCACGGCATACAGAGGTTCCCAGGCTAGGGGTCTAATCAGAGCTGTAGCCACTGGCCTACGCCAGAGCCACAGCAATGCAGGATCCAAGCCATGTCTGCGACCTACACCACAGCTCACAGCAATGCCAGATCCTTAACCCACTGAGCAAGGCCAGGGATCAAACCCGAAACCTCATGGTTCCTAGTCAGATTTGTTTCCTCTGCACCACGACAGGAACTCTGATAGGCATCTTTTAAATGTTGATTTTCAGGGAAGTTCATGAGACTGAAGAGGTGCTAAACCAGTAGTCATTCTCACATGACAGAAACTTTTTTGGGTAACTCCCTCACATGCTGCTTTTCCATCTCTTCATCCCAACTCTACATCCCTTGCTCTTGAAGAGGAAGCCACAAAGAGGATCCTATCAAGGACTTTATTCCTTAAGAGGAGCTACTGTAATTTAGTTCAGCCATTGGCAGAATCTGAATTTGAGTATGCAAATTAAATACAAATATGTTTTGGCCTCTCCCATAATGACCTATTGCTCATTTGCTTCTTATAATTCCATTAATAAGTAGTATCACTTCCGCAAGAGTGGCTTAACATAGGAATTTTTTGTTTTGTTTTTAGGGCTGCACCCACGGCATATGGAGGTTCCCAGGCTAGGCTATCAGAGCTATAGCTGCCAGCCTACACCACAGCCACAGCAACACCAGATCCGAGCCGCGTCTGTGACCCACACCACAGCTCACGGCAATACAGATTCTTAACCCACTGAGCAAGGCAGGAATCGAACCTGAAACCTCATGGTTCCTACACAGATTTGTTTCTGCTACACCACAATAGGAACTCCACTTTAAGGTCTCTTGTGATTACACTGGGCCAACCTGGATAATATTGGATATTCTCTCTATTTTAAGGTTAGATGATAAGCAACCTTAATTCCCCTCTGTCATAGTCACAGGTTTTGGGGATCGGGACATAGACAGCTTTGAGGGACATTGTTCCACCTACCACAAGCACCCATCACATAGGGCTATTGAGAAGTTTCAGTGAGTTGAGCCCGAAGCACTTTGTACAACGCTTATCATGATGTAAATACTCAATAAATGTTAATCTTGTTATAATTTTTTTGTTATAATTATTGGTTGTGTCTTCAATCTCTCCCTCTCCTAGACTACCCTTCACACAGAGTTATATTGATTTTAAAAAGACCGCTCTTATCATACTCTTCCCATCTTCAGTTCTTACACTGGCCTCCCTTCTGTTTTATGATCCTGTATTTTCTATATATCAGCCTGCCCTTCTCTAATTATTGCTTTATGTCCTCCACCTGCATGTAAATGACTGTGTCAACATGTGATCCCTGGACCAGTAACATTAGTATCACTTGGAAGCCTGTTAGAAAAGTAAAATCCAAGTCCCCTCCTGACTCCCACTGAATCAGAATCTGCATTTTATCGAGATTGCCAAGTGATTCATACATACCTTAAAATTTGAAGAGAACTGTTCTAGAATCCTTGGTAAATAGTAGATGTTCAATAAATTTCTATTGAAAAAAAATAATAAGTTCTGGGCACTTGTGTTAAGTGTGAAGAGTATATGAATGACAAACATGATTTTTCACAGCTCCTTGTATGTATCCTGCTTTTACATTTCTTCACAACTTTGTGTAGCTTACATGATGTTTAACATGAAATGATTTCAATGTAGGAGCTTAAACTCTTTCAGAACTACAGAGGGGCATGGTAGGATACAGATGGACAGGGATTTTTGTCTGTTTTCCTCACCACTCTATCCCAGCACCAGGGGTAGTGCCTGGCACATAGCAGATGCTTCACAAACAGGGCTGAAAAGTGATTCCATGACCCCAAGGGGAAACTACATTTTAATGGGGAATATATCTTCAGCTCAAATCCATTCAGGAAGTTACTCTTTCCATGAAAAGAAACAGGATACCAAACCTCTCTCCTTATCCCAAAATAGGAGGTTGTTAATCCCTAGGAATACATAGGCAATTGCTCTGGAGATAAAATGTTCAAAAAAAGAGAGGGAGAGAAAACCATAGGGTCCTGATACCCAGAAAGAAGTCATTCATAGGCTAATCATTCACACAGTAAGTGGGAGAATATTTCATGGCAAAACCATTGCCAAAGTCTCTGAACACATTGTTCAGCATGTGCCAAGGCAAGTGCTGAAAGTTCAGGTTCTGATCCAAGTCAGCAGTGCCAACTGTAGTGGGATGAAAACAGAATCAGACTCAGAAAAGTGGAGCAGCAGATCTTGACCCGTGAAAGAAAAGAAATCTGGAGTCCCAGACTCCCAGTGGCTAAGGGCTTTTCCTATTAGCATTGTGATGAGAAATTGGAGATTAATACCAGGACTTTCTCAGTGACTCTGCTGCCCAGACTGCTGGGTTGTATAGTAAACTATATATAGTTGTCATTTCAGGGTTTGGTCTCTGTTATTCTCAATAAGTTGTTTGCTGTTGCCATTAAACCCCAAATTAAGTATTCTATAATACAAGTATTTCTATAAATAGCTCCTGGGCCTGAGTGGACCCAGGCAACAGGGGCTCAAAGCTGGGACAAGAGATAAACACCGCCTCAGCCCCAACTGGTTTAGCATTTGCTTTTCTCTGAGGGCACCCTTCCTGGACCTGTGCATGGGCTCTTCTCTGCCCAGAAGGCAGTGTCCAGCCTTCAGCTCTGGGTTTGCTTCTACACAAGTGAGCCACTCAAATGTCACTCTGTCTCAAAGTCTTTCTTGACTCCTCCAAGAAGTTATAATGTCACCACTTGCTCTATTCCACGGCCTTGGGACACACCTCTGTTATAACACAAATCACTTGCTTGCCTTCTCTTTCCTCCAGATAAACTGGAAACTTCTTTGGGTCTAGACTGTACCTACTTTCCCTCAATCTCCCCCTGATTCTCACAAGTCAGAGCCAGCCCTTGGCAAGTGTTTGGCAAACATCAGCCTCATCACCAGGGAGGCAGCCAGGCTGCATCAGTTCTTGGGACATCTCAGTGAAGGGACAGTTGTGGACAAATGCTTGGTCTTAATTGTTTTGCTGTGTAAACAGTCAGCGCTTGTCTCTGGTTGGTTGCCCCTGTCTCACAACAGGACAGATGGATCCACTGATCACTGGACAGGGTTAGAAGATAACGTCTCCTGACCCGACCATTGTTAGGCCAGCCCAGTGACCTAGCTGCCAACTGCTTTGTATTAGCTAGGAAGATTGTAACACATAGCTTTTAAAATTTATTCTTATTATTAAGAAATCATTTGAATTTTTATTGCCAGGAGGACTTCATCTGGAAAAAAGAGCCAACTAAAATTAAATATAAAATTTCACCTTTGGAAAGTTAGTCATTTCTGAAGACATGCCAATAGCAAGAACACAAAGAACTAAGGGTGTATGTTTTCTCCCTTCCCCTCCCTGCCATCCTTCCTTCCTTCCCTCCTTCCTTCCTTCTTTCCTCTCTCCATACCTCCCTCCCTTTCTTCCTCTTCCTCAAATATTTATTGAGCACTTACATTTGATAGGTCCTGCTTTAGATATAGGAATAAGTGAAGGAGCCATAGCTCTCTACCTTTATGGCTTTCTTTCTAGGGCTTTTGATTAAAAACAAACAAACAAACAAAAAACAAAAAACAAAACACAAGAAATTTGTAAAAATCATAATTTGGAATTTTTAAAAAGGAGTTGAGGGGAAGAGTTGGCAACAGGTGATTAATTTTGTGCCAGTTGAAACAGAAAGTGAAGCTGACAACCCTTATGACTTGAACCTAGCCAGAAGCCAGATTGGGACTTGAACCCACTTTTTTTTTTTTTAATTGGAATCATTCACCTGATATATGGGCTTACTGAGGTTCACGTTCTTTCTGTCTCAGTGCAGAATGAATTCAGAGAGACAAAGTGATAGAAAAAGTATATATGATGCTTGTGAGAGATACAGGTGGGCAGGCAAAGAAGCATTGCATTGAGGATTTGGTAGGCTACATTTTTTTTTTTTTTGCCATTTCTTGGGCTGCTCCCGCAGCATGTAGAGGTTCCCAGGCTAGGGGTCGAATCGGAGCTGTAGCCGCCGGCCTATGCCAGAGCAACCTACACCACAGCTCACGGCAATGCCAGATCCTTAACCCACTGAGCAAGGCCAGGGACTGAACCTGCAACCTTATGGTTCCTAGTCGGATTCGTCAACCACTGAGTCACGACGGGAACTCCGGTAAGCTGCATTTTTATAACCCAAGGAAAGTGGGGACTGGGGAAAGACCACCTCCTCTTTCTTCAGGTAGACATCAGGCTTATATCATTAGCTCCTCCTTCGTCTCTGATAAGAGAGTATTTGACCCTATGAGGTCAAACTAGGACTATCATGGTGCTTATTCAAATCAGAAGAAGAGGGATAACAGATGCTAAAATATGTTGAATCATCTCAGGTTTCTGATACTGAGGGTCTCCTACTTTGGAATGTCATCTTTCCCTTAAACTCCTGTCTGTGGTCCTAAGGATCATTATCTTGCTGAACTTGAATGTGGGCCTCATTTTATCTTTCACTTAATGACCTGAAGCATATCTCATGCTTTTATTTATAGTTTTATGGTTAAGCAAGCCTACCTCATTCTGATAGCTTTCTTGAGCTGTTATTAACTTACAGTGGTCTCCCAAAGTTACCGGGAGATCTATGGTTCCCTACCAGGACTTTTACAACTACCTGTGTAACCCCATCCAACGCCATCCCTATCAAAAGCACTTAGAAAAGGCAGTTCCCACGGAGGTGCAGTGGGTTAGGAATCCCACTGCAGCTGCTTAGCTTGCTGAGGAGGTGCAGCTTTGCTCCCTGGCCCAGTGCAGTGGGTTAGCTACAGTTGCCACAGCTGTGATGTAGGTCGGCAACTGTGGCATAGGTTGGCAGCTATGGCTCAGATTTGATCCCTGGCCTTGAAACAGGCAGCACTTATGACTTGAACCCAGCCTAAACCCAGACTGGGACTTGAACGCAGCGAAAAGCCACACCGAGACTTGAATACCATGTGCCAGGACTTGAAGCCATGGTTTTTCACTCACCTAGTGTCTAGACATACGGAGGGTCAGGTTCAGCACAGAAGGAATTCAGCTAGAGACAAAGTGATAGGCAAGAAATAGATTCCTTAAGATAGTATATACTTGTGAAAGATGCAAAAGGGCAGGCAAGGAGGCTGCCCTGAGGATTAGGTGAGCTACAGTTTTATAATCCAAGGGGAATGGGGGTGGGAGAAGACCACCTCTTCCTCTTTCTTCGAGTAGTAGCTCCTCCTTGGTAGCTGGCAAGAGAGGATTTAACCCTATAATAGGGTCAAACTGTTACAGCAGCTGCCTAGCAGCCCCGCAGCTGCAGTGTATCTGCTCTAGTGAAAGCCCTGCAGCTATAGTGTATCAGCTCCAGCAGCACTTTTACCCAGAGAGAAACCAAGCGAGCACTCGGAGAGTTGGAGAACTCAGGTTTATTACACCAGAGGGCTCAGAGGAGATCGCTCTCCGATGTCTGAGTCCTGAAGAAGGGTTTCACAAGGCTTTTATGGGCTAGCTCTTCCAGGCCCGTGCTTGGCTGGTAGGACCCGAGTGAGAACAGGCAGGGTTGTAATTGCAACTTTACAGAAGCCGATGTGGGGAAGAGGGGTAGTTAGGGGCAGTCGGCTGGACTTTGCTTAGTCATCATGGCTGGGGTCTCTCCTTTCTACCTTGAAGGGGTATAAGTTGCCAACCACCTGCCCCTACAGTTTTGCCTCTGAGAGAAGTTCCTTATGGAAATCAGGGAACAATCAGAGTTCACGTACCTTTCTCAATGTCTAAGTATGGCAGAGGACAAGTTGGGAAGTTTTTCTGAGGATCCTGAACTCTTCACAAAGGGATTTACCCGACTAGTGAGATCTTTTGATCTCACCTGAGGGGATTTACAGATATTACTCTCCCACTGCTGCACCCCTGAGGAAAAGTAGCATGTAATACTGGTGGCCAGAGCACATGCAGACCAACTGGTGGCCCAATCCCAACAGGGCCATGCAGTACACCGGGTGGGGAATGATGCTGTTCCTGAGGCAGCTCCACAATGGAATTACCAGGTGAGTTCTATTGATAGAGATAGATGTATCATATGATTAACTCTTTTGTTGCAGGACTTATGTACACACAGAGAAACGAGACACCAAGGCTTTTTACCAGGAAGCAGCATTTATTCACACCAGCACTGGCTCAGCAGATTAATATCCAGAGGCTTAGCCCTGAACGGAGCAGGTGCCACCTTATATACCCCACTAGTTTTCCCGCTACATCTACATTTCTTTGTCCTCTTTATCAGGGATACTATAAATTTTGAGCAGAAAGCTATAGATACGCTTGCGCTCATGGGTATAGGTTATGCTACATTACTGCAGAACTGCGCATGCGTGCACAGATACTGGCATTGCAGGTTGCCTTCCCTTTGGTCTGGGAGGGCCCTGCCCCTCCCCACCACATTTTAATAGAGAGTCTGAAGAAACCTACAGTAAATTATGAAAAGGTGAAAGAGATCCAACAGGAACAGGATGAAAATCCTGCAGTCTTCCAAGGGAGACTAGTGGAGGCTTTTAGGAAGTACACAAACGGGGATTCCTCCTCTCCTGAGGGATAGGCCCTTTCGGCCATGTACTTCATAGCCCAGTCTGCCCCAGACATCAGGCATGAACCTCAGAAGGCAACTGCTGGTCCTCATACTCCAATGAACGATTTGCTCCAATTGGCTTATTTGGTTTTCAATAATAGGGATATATTGGAGTTCCTATCGTGGCTCAGTGGAAACGAATCTGACTAGTATCTAGGAGGACGCGGGTTCAATCCCTGGCCTCCCTCAGTGGGTTAAGGATTTGATGTTGCTATGAGCTGTGGTGTAGATCACATACGCTGCTTGGATCTGGTGTTGCTATGTTTGTGGTGCAGGCCAGTGGCTACAACTCTGATTTTACCCCTAATCTGGGAACCCCCTCGTGCCATGGGTGTGGCCCTAAAAAGACTACTACTGCTACTAAAATAATAATAGTTATATGGTCAAAAAGGCTGAACACACCCAGAGAAATATGCAAAAGTCTCAAGTAATTGCAGTGGCTTTGTCCAATCAGAGACCACCAATGGAGGGGCTGGCTTTTTTGGGCCAATCTGATCCTGGCATACCACTAGGCCCATGGGTACCCAGACAGGACCAGTGTACCCTGTGTGGACAAAAGGGGCAACAGAAGGAAGATTGTGATCCATGAGCCTTCTGCAAGCAGCCAGGGCATTGTAAGAAGGAATACCCGAGATGCCAGAGAGTTTTGGAGGGGCCAAGCCCGAAAATGTCTCTACCGAGAGATACCATCTACATAACTAATGCTGAGCCTCAGGTGGTCATTGATGAGGTGGGCCACTTACAGATATTGGTGCAACCTTCTCAAGGCCTTAACCCAAAGGACTGGAAACCTTAATAGTCATCAGGGGTATGCAGTGGGGCTGTCAGGGAAGAGACAAAGGCGTGTTTTCTTAGAGTCCCTCTTGTGCAACATCAATGGCCAGCTGCTTTTTCTTTCCTTTCTGTTTGTGCCTAATTATCCCATCCCTCTACTGGGAAGAGATTTATTAACTAAATGAAGGATCACTCTGTTTCTCAAGGAGCAAGGGAACGACCCTCATCACCAAATGGTTCTAACAGAAAACAAGGAGGAACTGGTTGAGTATGAAGCTGAGATAGAAGACTTGACAGACCCAGGAGTGTGGAATATCGAGTTTCCAGGCTTGGCCAAAGATATCCAGCCAGTGGTCATTAACTTGAGACTGTTAGGATGGCAGAGTCGAGAGAAACAGAGGCTGGAACAGTGAGATCGCAAGCAGGCTTATCGACCAACAGTGTGGCCGGGAGAAATGAGCAGAGAGAACCCAGGCTCTCCACCATTGGGGCCAGGGCTTTTTCATAGTTAGGCATTTGTGTGATACGTTGTGTAGTCTCAAGGAGAAAGGGGAAGTGTGCTTGGGAAACAGGGAAGGAGGATTTAGGTCCTAAATGTGAATTTTTTTTTTTTTTTTTTTTTAGGCTTTTTGCCATTTCTTAGGCCACTCCCACGGTATATGGAGGTTCCCAGGCTAGGAGTCTAATCGGAGCCATAGCCACTGGCCTGTGCCAGAGCCACAGCAACTCGGGATCCAAGCCACGTCTGCGACCCACACCACAGCTCATGGCAACGCCGGATCCTTAACCCACTGAGCAAGGCCAGGGATCGAACCCGAAACCTCATCATTCCTAGTCGGATTCGTTAACCACTGCGCCACGACAGAAACTCCCTAAAAAGTGTGAATTTTAACAGTCCCTTTGGCTCTGTCCATCTTGAGGTTTAGCAGCTCCTTACATTTCTCAGTCCTGGGGACTTCATCCATGCTGGAGTCTGTTTCCTGTTTATTTGATCAGCTGAAATCATGTCTGGAGCCTGGGTGGGATCTTGATGGTGTGGTTTTTTTACATCCTCCATTTGGTCTTCTCCCTTCAGGTTCTGGATACCACCTAACAGACACCTGGGAGGGACTATCCCTGCAAAAAGCAGTAGCCCTTAAAAGTAGAGGCAGCTGAGAATACTGTTAAGACCCTAAGCCGTTTATGGAGAAAGGGTTCCCTGAAGGCAAGGTGTCACCTACTGACTAGGAAACCACGGCAGTTGAGAGACCCGAAGGAGACACTGGCCCCCCGGTGAGCCTGGTGGGTCTGGACCCTCAAGCACCATGGGTCCCTGAGGTCCCCCTGGTCCCCTTGCAAGAACAGAGATGATGGTGAAGCTAGAAAGCCTGGTAGCCCAGGTGAAAATGGAGCTCCTGGTCAGATGGGGCCCTGTGAGTCTGCCTGGTGAGAGAGGTCACCCTGGAGCTGGTGCTCATGGCAATGATGGTGCTACTGGTGCTGCCAGACCCCCTGGTCCCACTGGCCCTGCTGGTCCTCCTGGTTTCCCTGGTGCAATTGGTTCTAAGGATGAAGCTGATTCCCAGGGAGCCTGAGGCTCAAGGTGCCAATGGCACTCCTGGTATGGCTGGTGCCCCTGGCTTCCCTGGTGCCCGAGCCTCCACTGGACCCCAGGGCCCCAGCGGTCCCCCTGGTCCCAAGGGTAACAGCAGTGAAACTGGTGATCCTGGTGATCCTGGCAACAAAGGAGACATTGGTACCAAAGGAGATCCCAGCTGCACTGATGTTCAAGGGGCCCCCTAGCCCTGATGGAGAAGGAAAGCGAGGAGCCTAAAGTGAACCTGGACATGCTGGCCTGCCTGGACCCCCTGGTGAGTGTGGTGGACCTGGTAGCTATGGTTTCCCTGGCACAGATGGTGTTGCTGGTCCCAAGTGTCCCTCTGGTGAATGTGGTTCTCCTGGCCCTACTAGTCCCAAAGGATCTCCTGGTGAGGCTGGTCACCTCAGTAAAGCTGGTCTGCCTGGTGCCAAGTGTCTGACTGAAAGCCCCAGCAGCCCTCATCCTGATGGTAACAGCGGTGAACCCCCTTCCTCCCGCTAGTCAAAATGGTTGCCTCAGACCCCCAGCCCTCCAGGTGCCCATGGTCAGGCTGGCGTGATGGGTTCCCTAGACCTAAAGGTGCTGCTGGAGAGCCTGGAAAAGCTGAAGAGTGTCTCTCTCTGAATTCCTTCTGTGCTGAGGCACAAAGAACACGAACCTTAGTAAGTCCAGACACTGGGTGAGTGATTCTAATTTAAAAACATAGGTTCAAGTCCCAATCTTGGTTTAGGCTGGTTTTGTGTCCTGGCATGTGGCTTCAAGTCCCAACCCGGGTTCAAATCATAAATGCTGTCAGTTTCAGTAACATATGCTAAAATATGTTGAATCATCTCAACGTGTTGCTGCAAATGGCATTATTTTGTTCTTTTTTATGGCTGAGTAGTGTTCCCATTTCTCTGCATCCTCTCTGGCATTTGTTATTTGTAGAACTAATAATGACAGCCATTCTGACCAGTGTGAGGTGGTACCTCGTTGTAGTTTTTATTTGCATTTCTCTAATAATTAGTGATGCTGAGCATTTTTTAATGTGCCTGCTGGCCATCCGTATGTCTTCTTTGGAGAAACTTCTATTCAGGTCTTCTGCCCATTTTTCAATTTTTTTTTTGAGTTTTATGAATTATATATTTTGGAGATTAAGCCCTTGTTGCATCATTTGAAACTATTTTCTCCCATTATGTAGGTTTTTTTTTTTAATGCTTTTGCTATGCAAAATGTCATAAGTTTGATTAGGTCCCATTGGTTTATTTTTGTTATTTCTATTGGGAGACCAACCTAAGAAAACATTTGTATGGTTGATGTAAGAGAATGTTTTGCCTATGTTCTCTTCTAGGAGTTCGATGGTGTCTTGTTTTATGCTTAAGTGTTCTAGTTACATCAATTTACATGTAGCAGTCCAATTTTCCCAGTACCATTTGCTTTTTCCTATTTTAAAAAATGATTTATCTTTTTCCATGATAGTTGGTTTACAGTGTTCTGTCAATTCTCTACTATACATCAAAGTGACCCAGTCTCTCACACACACACACACACACACACATTTTTTTCTCACATTATTCTTCATCATGCTCCATTGCAAGTGACTAGATATAGCTGCCAGTGCTATGCAGCAGGATCTCATTTCTTATCCATTTCAAATGCAATAGTTTGTATCTATTAACTCCAGATTCCCACTCCCTCTCCCTCCCTCTTGGCAACCACAAGCCTGCCCTTCAAGTCCCTGAGTTCTTCTGTGGAAGGGTTTATTTGTGCCATATATTAGATTCCAGATATAAGTGATATCATATGGTATTTGTCTTTCTCTTTCTGACTTACTTCACTTAGTATGAGAGTCTCTAGTTCCATTCATGTTGCTGCAAATGGCATTATTTTGTTCTTTTTTATGGCTGAGTAGTAGTCCCTTGTGTATATATACACCTCTTAATCCATTCATCTGTCAATGGACATTTAGGTTGTTTCCATGTCTTGGCTATTGTGAATAGTGCTGCAGTGAACATAGGGGTGCATGTGTCTTTTTCAAGGAAAGTTTTGTCTGGATGTATGCCCAAGAGTGGGATTGCTGGGTCATATGGTAGTTCTATATTTAGTTTTCTGAGGTACCTCCATATTGTTTTCCATAGTGGTTGTACCAGTTTACATTGCCAACAACAGTGCAGGAGGGATCCCTTTTCTCCACACCCTTTCCAGCATGTGTTATTTGTTGATTTGTTAATGATGGCCATTCTAACCCATGTGAGGTGGTAACTCATGGTAGTTTTGATTTGCATTTCTCTAATAATTGCTGATGTTGAGCATTTTTTTCATGTGCTTGTTGGCCATCTGTATGTCTTCCTTGGAGAAATATCTATTCAGGTCTTTTGCCCATTTTTTTCAATTGGGTTGTTGGTTTTTTTTTTTCCTGTTGAGTTGTATAAGTTGTTTGTATATTTTAGAGATTAAGTCCTGTCTGTCTCATTGTTTGAAACTGTTTTCTCCTATTCTGTAGGTTGTCTTTTTTTTTTTTTTATGATTTCCTTTGCTGTGCAAAACTTGTCCATTTGATTAGATCCCATTGGTTTATTTTTGCTTTTATTTCTATTGCCTTGGGAGATTGACCTACGGAAACATTTGTAGGGTTGATGTCAGAGAATGTTTTGCCTCTGCTCTCTTCTAGGAGTTTGAAGGTGTCTTATCTTACATGTAAGACTTAAAGGCATTTTGAGTTTATTTTTGTGCATGGTGTGAGGGTGTGTCCTAGTTTCATTGATTTATAGGCAGCTGTCCAGTTTTCCCAGCACCACTTGCTGAAAAGACTTTTCCCCATTTTTATATTCTTGCCTCCTTTGTTGAAGATCAATGGACCATAGGTGTCTGGGTTTATTTCTGGGTGCTCTATTCTGTTCCATTGGTCTATATGTCTGGTTTTGTACCAGTACCACACTGTCTTAATTACTGTACCTTTGTTATATTGTCTGAAGTCCAGGAGAATTATGCCTCCTGCTTGGTTTGTGTTCCTCAGGATTGCTTTGGCAATTCTGGGTCTTTTATGGTTTCATATAAATTTTTGGCTTGTTTGTTCTAGCTCTGTGAAAGATGTTATGGGTAATTTGATAGGGATTGAATCCGTAGATTGCTTTGGGTAGTATGGCCATTTTAACAATCTTAATTTTTCTAATCCAGGAGCATGGAATATCTTTCCATTTATTTGAGTCCTCTTTAACTTCCCTGATGAATGTTTTATAGTTTTCAGCATATAAGTCTTTTACCTCCTTGGTCAGGTTTATTCCTGGTTATTTAATTTTTATATTCCTTATCTTTCTTCCTTTCTCTCTGTCTGTCTTTTTCTTTCCTTCTTTCATTCCTTTCTTTTTTTGTCTTTTTAGGCATATGGCATTTTCCAGACTAGGGGTGGAATTGGAGCTACAGCTGTTGGTCTATACGAAGACCCCAGCAATGCCAGATAAAAGCCATGCCTGCAACCTATACCACAGCTTGCAGCAATGCTTGATCTTTAACCCACTGAGCAAGGCCAGGGATTGAATCTGTGTCCTCATGGATACTAGTTGGGATCATTATACTGCTGAGCCACAGTGGGAACTCCCTTATAGTCTTTTTCTAATATTTCATTGTTAGTATGCAGAAATGCAACTGATTTCTGAAGGTTAATCTTTTATCCTGCTACTTGGCTTAATTTGTTGATCAGTTCAAGTAGTTTTTATGTGGAGTCCTTAGGGTTTTATATATATAGTATCATTTTATCTGCACTATAGTGGCAATTTTATCTTTTCTTTTCCAATTGGATACCTTTTTTTCTCTTGTTTGTCTGATTGCAGTGGCTAGGACTTCCAATACTATTAAAGTGAATAAAAGTGGTGAGAGTGAGCATCCTTGTCTTGTTCCAGATTTTAGTGGGGAGGCATTCAACTTTTCTCCATTGAGTATTTATGGGTTTATTTAAGCAAGCCTGCTTTGTTGCATGATGTTCTGATGGCTTTCTTGAGCCATTGTTAACTTACAGTGGTCTCCCAAATTTCCCTATAGGTGTCCCTCTCTATCTATGGTCTCCTCCTGGGACTTTTACAGCTACATGTGTAACTATTCTACTCTATCCCTCTCAGTCTGACTTGCTTAGTCTAGCTCAGTAATTCTCAAAAGTGTGCTCTCCATATTAGCAGGGTTATTTTTATTTAGGAACTTGTTAAAAAGAAAAAATTTTAGGTTCTAACTCAGGACTGCTGAATCTGAAATTCTGGGAGCAGGGTTGGGGTGAGGAGCAGCCATGCAACATTTAACAGACTCTTTAAAGTGATTCTGATGCAAGATCAGGCATGATTGAAAATCACTGCTTTAGCACAGGCCCTTGATAATTCAGTGTGATTCATGGACCAGCAGCAACAACATCCCCTGGGAGCTTGTTATAATTGTAGAGGTGCTGCAGGAAGGCCTGGGAATGGGCTCTCGTCTAACACTTAGGAAATGAGATGTCCCAAGAGATACACATGCTGACAAAATACAAGACTTTATTGGGAAGGTGCACCTGGGCAGAGAGCAGCAGGGTAAGGAAACCCAGGAGAACTGCTCTGTTACATGGCTTGCAGTCTCCAGTTTTATGGGAAATGGGGTTAGTTTGTGGGTCATTTCTGGCCAGTCATTTTGCTCAGCCCTTACTTGGTCTGGCCCAGGGTCCTTCTTGGTGGTGTGCATCTCCCAGCCAGGATGGATTCCAGTGCCAAGGAACCTAGGAGGTTTGTTTTCTCCTCCCTCCTATTGGTTCCTCCCTAATCCTCTCAGTTGGTCTTCAGGGTGTGCCATATTCCTCATCTGGGCCCTCTACTGTGAGACAACTCATGCAAGCATCTATTATTGTGCCTGGCCAAGGTGGGCAGTTTTGGTAAGTTGTTTCCTAACAGAGGGTTGAACTCCACTCCAGACTAACTGAATCCGTAGTTGCCCTTTCATAAGATTCCCAGGTGATCTGCATGTACATTACATTTATGAAGCACTGCTCCAGACAAATTGTTCCTTGGAGGACATTGAGCCAGGGCCAGGCTATGACTCCTCCCATTTTGTCATCAATTCTTTGAAACACACTGACAGGTTGATCCCTTCCACTTTCCTCTGAACTTGTGTGATACCATTATGACCTAGAATTCTGCAAACTTGGAAAGCACTAAGATTGCTTGCAGAGTAGACTCTGCTCCTGGCCATAAAGATTGAGGGGGTGCCACTTGAAAACATAATCAGTTTGCCTGTAGCCAACAGGTTGCTATTAAAATATTTTGGCAGGAGATCCCTCCTTCTTCAGATATGTTGACTGAAAAAAAAAAGCACAGTCTAAGAGCTGAGAGTTATGTTTTATTTGGTGGACAAAATCTAAGAGTTGAGAGTTATGTTTTATTCAGTAAACAAAACTGAGCACTTAAGCCCAGGTCACATCATCTCAGATAACTCTGAAAGACTACTCTGAAGAGGCAAAGAGGGGAGCCAGGATATATAGGAGGATTTTTTTTTTTTTTTTTTTGGCAACAAAGACCAGGTAGTGGGAACATCAAAAGATTACTGTAAGTTAAAACCAGATTATCTCAAGTTAAGGAATTTAGCACTTTTCTATGTATGGAAGAAGCAAGATTCTGGGCCCACTTAAATCTTTGCCTTGATATGTAGCTCAGCTCTCTGGGCCAGTGTCCTGTTCTTTCTTGTCCTGAGTCTCCTCAGGGTGCGCTGTCAGGGGTGGCTGCAGCAGTTATCTGCTAGGTGGTGGGCATCCTGTTTCTATGATGGGTTCCCTCAGGGCTCACTGTCAGGGGGCTGGAATGTGATGGCTTGAGGCTGCAACAGCCTTTGTTTCCTGACATGGCAGGCACTCTTTCTCATTTACAGATAACAATTAAGTTTTTTTGTCTGAAGCAAGGGTCAAACAGACTTAGAAAATAGTGAGTAATGGGGAAAATTTGAGATTTCTCAGCCTGGTATAACCCTGGCCTTAGGAAGGGCCAGTACAGCCAACCTGCAATTCTTCGACTGTGGTTGGTAAATGGCTGTTTTTACCAGGCCACCCCAGCCACCCAGCTCTTCCTTTGGCCTCTCCCAGACTTCCTGATCCAGCACTCAACACTCTTAGCTATTCTTTCTGGGCACTTGGGATCCCCCAGGACTTTAAATGGTTTGAATCTCTTCTGATTTGTTGGTTCCCCTACCTTAGCAGTTGTTAGATACAGTCAAACCTCACTGTTCACAGATTCTACATTTGTGAAGTGCTTATTTGCTAAAATTTATTTGTAACCCCACTCTGCTGGTCATTGGTGAAAGTGTGCAGAGTGGGGAAAATACAACCTGCCAGGCTAGGGCATTCCATGCTAATGTTGAACAAAGCTGTGCTCTGCCTTCTTGTTTTAACTTTCATCTATAAATGCCACGAATTTTCACATTTTTGTGCTTTTTGATTGGTGACTCTACTGTTTAAAATGGCCCCCAAGTGCTGGAGGGCCATCTAGGGTTCCTAAGCTCAGAGACTGATGTGCCTTAGAGAGAAAATGCTGTATTAGATGAGCTTCCTTCAGGCCTGAATTCTAGTGCTGTTGGCACAAGTTCAGTGTTAATCAATAATATATTAAATAAGTGTCTTTAATCAGAAACACATATGAAACAAGGTTTTGTGTTGATTTGGTGATGAAGAAGTTGTGATCATAGGCTTTCAGGAACCTAACCCTATGTTTTTCTTAGAAGCAGTGGTTCAGGATTCAGTAATTCAGGGTTTGTGGTGCATGTCTACAACACAACAGCTGTGGACAATGGGAATCAACTGTATTTAGAATATCACTCCAGGGGCAAGGCTTATAACTGTCTGCAGCTAATACTTTAACTGGCTTGGCTGAACATTTAGAGATGGCCATCACTGTACCTCCCCTCTGGATTGTGAATTTCAAAGCACTTGCTGGATGGGATGGAGAATGGAATGGTCAAGTGTTACAGAGGTATGTTTTCTGAAAAGGCGGTGTGTGGCTTCATCTTTGTATTCTCTAGGGGGCATTTATTATGGGGAAACCGCATGAGCTGGTGATAGAACTGTGAGGAGGGATACAGACCCAGTTAGGCCCCTGGCCAATGGTATTAGCAAAATTCACAATTCCTTTAGCTACAGAGTAGATGTGAGAGAGGCCATGGTCCTGTTGGAAATTAAGATAACTTGGCTCGGGTTGCCAGTGTTGGAAAGTGAGACACGTGGGCAAGGAGAAATCTTGACAAGGCTCTTTACTTCCGCAAAAGGGCGTGGGTACTCCAAAAAGGACCCTCCCCTATTTATCCCTAACACAGGTGATGTCCCTGTCCCCTTCCCATTGGTCAGATCAGGGCACACATTCTTCCCAGTTGGCTAATTGAAACAAATTGTTGCTGGGAAAAGAGTAAACAGGAAGGGGGTCACAGGGGAATTTCCACAAAACCAGAGCAAGATGTCCTTTGATAGAAAAGACATTATGTTACTTTCTACAGTCCCTGCAGGGCAAAACCATAGCAAGACTGGCCTATAGACAATTCTAACTCCATAACCATGGCTAGACCATTGGCGCCCTCTGTATTTGAGGGTTCTGCCTCCTTGGATTCAACCAACGGTGAACTGAAAAAGTTCAGAAAGAAAAATGAAAAAAGGCAAAACCTGAATTTGCAGCATCACAGCAATTGTTTACATGTAATTTACATTATATTCACAACTATTTGCATAGCATTTGCATTGTATTCACAATTACATAACACACTGTATTAGGTATTACAAGTAATCTGGAGATAAAGTGTAGAGGAGGACTGGCATAGGTTATATGCAAGTATTAATGCCATTTTATATTTTATGTAAGAGACTTGGCCATCAGGGTATTTTTCATTCACAGAAGGTCCTAGAACAAAGCCCCCGCAGATGGGGCGGGGCTGAGGGAAGGCTGCATTTGAACTGCTGTAGGTGAAGATGTGGGGAGACAAGAGGCGAAATGCCTGAGGTTACTCATTCTAGGTTACTTGGAGAAGGAGATATTTGCACTGATTTTGAAGCAGGGAGAGGAGTTCTTTAGGCAGGTAGGAAGGTGAGGTGAACTGGGGCCTGGGGTGGGGGAGACTTCCAGACAGAAGAGCAGAATTGGCACAGGCAGGAGTGTGTCAAGGGGGGGGGGGTGTGTGTCAGTGGCAGGTGTGTGTGTGTGTGTGTTGGGGGGGGAGTTGTGAAGGAGTTTGGGCAGACAAGGTGGGGGACAGAATATGGGTCGCGGGGAGAGGTGGTGGGTGGACCCCATGCTCAAGGGTTTGGAATTTGCCTTAAGCCACAGGAGACCTACTGGAGATCTACGGTGAGGGAAGGTCACCCTGGCAGCAGTGGGAAAGGTGGATGGGAGAGGGAAGCTTTTCGCCCCTGTTAATTCTCACCCTGCCACTCCAGAGAAATCTCTGTCCTGGGGACTCCGCTAGAATTCCTGCCTGTGTTCTATATCTCTAAATTTAACTTTTGCAAACTTAAACATGGGAGCATACAAATCTAATTGAAATGCAGACTCTGATTCAGTGGTTCTGAGTGGGCTTTAAGTTTCTGAGGTTCTAAAGAGCTCCCCAGTGCTGCCAATGCTCCAGACCATACACGCTTGGAGGGGGAAAATCTCCAACTTGTTTGCACATTGAAATAGCCTGGGTTTAAAAAAGTAAAACAAAAACTGATGCTTTGTGTCACCCATGAGACTGATTAAGTAGGTGTAGGGTGTGGCCCGGGCCATGAGAATTTAATAAAGAATGCCCCAGGTGATGGACCAGGTGTTTTTGTTTGGTTGGTTGTTTTATTTTGAAAAATTTGCTAGAGGATTCTGGGATCTGGAACTACCAGCCAAACAGGATGGGCAGTGAGTGGGGATTCTGTGTCCTGGGAGGGAAGGAGTGATTGCTTCACCCTGGGTTTGTGCTGGCCCCTGGAGGCTGCAGTGGGCTGTAATGGAATGGGACTTCCTGCTAATTGTACTTCCTGAAACCATGGTCCCTGGGAGGCTGGAGAGATCCCAAGGATCCCTAATAGAAGGGAGGTAGAGGTGGTTTCATCTATCAGCTAAATTGTTACATAATAGCAAGTGGGGAGCTATTTTCCTAGCTTGAGTTTTCCCCTGAACTCTTCTATCCCTGCTTTCATGGCTCATCATGGTAGGTACTGACTTTAAACTTCCTCCTTGAGCAGTACCAGCTGCCTACTCCCACACTCAGGATTATTTTTTTCCCTGCCTTAAAGTGCCAGCTAGTGAAACTGTACAAGCCCCTCAGTCCTTGTGTTTTGAAGTCCAAGGCTTTCTCTCAGTCTCAAAAGGCTAACCCAAGAGTTAATGATTAGGAAATATTGTTACAGGTAAAAACTAGCTAAAACAGTCTCCATGGGGTTATGGCCTGCCTTGGCCCATGAACTTATTTTAACAGGCTTTTCACACGTGATTCCTTCCCTGCTTAATTGCCTTATTTTACTAATGGTTACTTTCTAGTTAGAGTTTGACTGCACCTAGTATTTTTCTTTTGTAATTGGAACCCTCCCTAACACCCCATTCCCTTTGTGAGCAATCTTCACTGCAGGTCAAGGTGTGATAAACCCCAAAGACCACCAGAAACCATTACTAGACCACCAGACTCCAGTTTTGATGACTCTGAAATAATCTTTGGAGGGAGAAGAAGGCAGGTACTCTAATCCTTATCAACAGACCTGTTTTTGTTTTCCAAGTCAAAGCTGTAAAACCCCTTCCTCTCAAGGGAGGGCACAGTTTGGAGGTGTGAGCTGGCTGTGGCCTCCTTTGCCCAGCAAAGCAATAGAGTTCTTTCTGCTTCACCCAAAGCTCTGTCTCCAAGACTTAATTGGTGCTAGTGTACAGAGGCTGAGTATTGGCTACACTAGAACCCCCAGTACAATGTTGCACAGAAGTGGTGAAAGTGATTGCTCACCCTTTGAGGTTGTTTCTGACTTTATAAGAAATGGTTTCAATATGTTACCATGTTTGCTCTTATTTCTGGAAGGGAAGAGGCTACTCTTTATTAGGATAAATAAATTTTCTTCTATTCTTGGTAGTTAGGAGTTTTTCCTCTTTTCTTAAAATTAAGAATATTAATGATGTTCATCCATCAAAGTTTCTTTTTTATGTATTGAGATGGTGACATAATTTTCTCATTAAGTTTATTAAGGTGGAGGATTTTTCTAATGTTAAACCATCCTTGCATTCCTGGGGGGGAAAATCCATTTTGTTTGTTACCTGTTTAATACATCACTGGATTTGCTTTGCTACATTTGTTTTCCATTTTTGCAAAAATAACATTTATGTATAGTAATAAGTGAGATTGCCCTGTTATTTTTCTTATTCATACTCTTTCAGTTTGGATATCAAGGTTTTACTAACCTCATTAAATGATTCTTTCTTTATCTATCCCCTGAAAGAGTTTGTATAAAGACTGGAGTTATTTGTTTCTTGAATGTTTGATATAGTCCATGGTCAAACTATTGGAGCACAGGTTTTTAGGCGGGTTGTTCGTTTGTTTTTGGTAGATTTTTTTTTTTTTTTTGTCTTCCTGTCTTTTTAGGGCTGCACCCACAGCATATGGAGGTTCCCAGGCTAGAGGTCAATCAGAGCTACAGCCACAGCAACACCAGATCTAAGCCTCGTCTGTGACCTACACCACAGCTCATGGTAACGCCAGATCCTTAACCGACTGAGCTAGGCCAGAGATCGAACCCTCAACCTCATGGTTGCTAGTCAGATTTGTTTCCGCTTTTCCGTGATGGAAACTCCTGTTTTTGGCAGACTTTTTAAACTAATGACTCTTGTGTGTTCACTAATTTCAGTAGTGTAAATTCTTCCACTATGGCCTGTATCAAGTTATCAACAGTTAACAATCCATAATTACCCAAAATTCCATAACACTTAATAATTGGCTCCTGGATTTCAGTGTCAGATGACTCGAGGAAACTCATTTTTAGGGCTATATCTTCTGGGTTTTTATTGGATTGCATTGTATTTTCCCTAGAAATGTTTCCATTTCATCTATTTCAAATTTATTGTAACATTATTCATAATATCCTCTTGGTATCTTTTAAATCTCTATATCACATTTGACTGTGTCTTTTTCTTTTTCTTTTTTTTTTTTTTCTTTTTAGGGCTGCATCTGTGGCATATGGAGTTTCCCAACTTAAGTGTGGAATCTGAGCTGCAACTGCTGACCTACGGCACAGTTACAGAAACACAGGATCCAAACCAGGCTGCCTCTGTAAACAATACCCCAGCTTGTGGCAACAGTGGAGCTAGTATTGATCTCTAGCACATTGTGATTTGAGACTCTTGTCTGTTTGTTACTGTTTTTCGGAAATTTTTTGAGACTTGCTTTCTGGCCTAGTATGTAATATTCTCTGTGAGCTTGGAAATATAGTGTATTTGAAGAGCTTGGTTGTGGTAGTCCATACACAGTCAACCCTCCATATTCATGGATTCTGCATTCATGGGTTCAATCAACCTCAGATCAAAACATTTTTAAAAATTTCAAAAAGTTTCAAAGGCAAAACTTGAATTTACTGTACTCCAGAAACTATTTACATTGTATTAAATACTATGAGTCATCTAGAAATGATTTAAAGTATGTGCCTAGGTTATATGCAAATACTATACCACTTTATATAAGGGACTTGATCATTCATGGATTGGTATGCTTGAGGGTCCTGGGGCCAATTCCCTGCCAATACCAAGGGACGGCTATATTTCTATTAGTTCCCATTCGATCAAGCATTTTGTTTATTCAAATATTCTACGTCCTTACTGATTTTTTTTGTCTTCTCAATCTGTGGATTACCAAGAGAAGTGTATTAAATCTGTTATTATGATAGATACAATGATAAGATTTTTTTTTCTAGTTCTCTTACTTTTTGTCAACTCTGTTAATAGATTTGAAAAACATTACATTAGAATGATGGAATTTAGAATCATTATTTCTTCCTGGAGAATCTAACTTTGTGTAATATTGTTGCGGAAACCGCAAAAACCATGGCAACGGAAGGAGACAAACAGCACTCAGAGATATGGAAAAGCAAGGTTTATTCAGCACTGGTGCGGGCTCAGAGGAATCACCTCCAGAGTCTGAGCACCAGGTCTGTGTTCTCAGTAACTTTTATACACTACAAGGTCTTGATTTTCCCATGTAAGCATCCCGGACCACCCCATCCCCAAGCAGACAGTGTTCCTCCCTAAGAAACTGAGCAAGCAAGGTTACAGAAGCGGAACTGATAAGCAAGGCTGGGTACCTGATTAGCAGGGCTGCTGGCTTGGACAGAGAGCACACAGTTGTTACATTATTACAAGAAGGGTGGCATAGTGATGAGCACAGCTGGAAAGGCTTGCAGCTGCCTTCTTAGCCAAGGGGGGTTGTTCTTTAGTTAAAACTCTATTTCAATATGTACTGATCATGTGCATTTGCTTCTTTTTTTCTAAAAGACTGTTTTGTACATGTGGGCACAGCAATAGTCACTTTGATTAAGCAATGCATGGGCTTGACAGCTTGAGATGATGTATGGTGTAACAAGAAGGCTGAGGGGAAGTTGCAAATTCCCCTGCCTGTAGCCTGGGAGCTCAATTTCCTTTGTTTTGGGTCCAGAAGTACAGTTCTTTTTTTTTTTTTTTTTTAATTTTCCCACTGTACAGCAAGGGGGTCAGGTTATCCTTACATGTATACATTACAATTACATTTTTCCCCCAGCCTTTGTTCTGTTGCAACATGAGTATCTAGACAAAGTTCTCAATGCTATTCAAGCAGGATCTCCTTGTAAATCTATTCTAAATTGTGTCTGATAAGCCCAAGCTCCCGATCCCTCCCACTCCCTCCCCCTCCCATCAGGCAGCCACAAGTCTCTTCTCCAAGTCCATGATTTTCTTTTTTAAGGAGATGTTCATTTGTGCTGGATATTAGATTCCAGTTATAAGTGATATCATATGGTATTTGTCTTTGTCTTTCTGACTCATTTCACTCAGTATGAGATTCTCTAGCTCCATCCATGTTGCTGCAAATGGTATTATGTCACTCTTTTTTATGGCTGAGTAGTATTCCATTGTGTATATATACCACATCCAGAAGTACAGTTCTGACCAGTACGTCCCTCCAAGGAGGTGAAGTCTGGTCTGAAGGATTTGAGAAAGCCAGGATCCTAGGGGCGAGCTGAGAAGGGGGTGAATTCGCCCCAGGAAACAGATGTGAACTTGTATGAATGGCCCTAAATTGTTCTCTTAGGAAGCATTCTCTTGGGTTTGGCTGGTTTCTGTGGTCCTAGGTCCTTCTAAGCATAGAAATGAAGTGATAATAGTGGGAACAGCTGCCACAGATTGACTGCTTACCACATGTCAGGCACCCTGCTAAGGGCATCATTTACATGCACTGTGTCTTTTAAGCTGTCAAATGACCTTATGATGTGGGTTCTGTAATTATCTTTATTTCGTAAATGTTGAAACTGAGGTTCAGAAAGGTAAAGCCGCCTGCCCAAGCTCACACATAGCTAGGACTTACACCCAGATCTGTCTGATGCCAGAACCCCTACTCTGAACCACTGTGTGTAGTGTCTGACTTTACGTGTGTGTGAAGCATTCTGGGAAGGTGAATGTGCTCTCACCTCCCACAACTCTGCTGTGATCGCGTAAGGTGGTGAAGCAGGGCAGGTAGGTATGAGGTATGAGGTGCATGACTCCCCTGCTTCAGAGGAGGAAACTGAGGCACAGAGAGTTTGAATGACTTGCTCAAGGTTCCACAGTAGCAAGTGATGGGATCAAGGCTGGGATCCATATAGTCTCCAAGTCCAGTTTCTCTCCACCACCATGCTGCTCTAGGAAATCTGCTGTTTTCCAACCTCTGCTTCTTTAGCCTAAAGGTATGGTCAGGGCTTGAGCTGAACACAAAATTGAGTGGGAACTTAACCAATTACTAAGGGTACATTGTAAAGCCCTTAGAATGGGAAATTCTTATTTTTGTTGTTTTTAAACAAAACCTGAAAACTTCCCATAAAAAAAAAAAATCTATAGTTTTAGTTTGAAACATAGTTATCTCACTGACTTGCTTCTTTTTTTTTTTTTAGGTTTTTATTTTTTCTATTATAGTTGATTTACATTGTTCTGTCAATTTCTGACTCAGTTATATATACATTTTTTTTTCTCACATTATCCTCCATCATGTTGCATCAGAAGTGATTGGATATAGTTCCCTGTGTTATACAGCAGGATCTCATTGTTTATCCACTTCAAATGTAATAGTTTGCATCTACTAACCCAAACTCACAGTCCTTCCTATTCCCTCCACCTCCCACTCGGCAACAAGTCTATTCTCCAAGTCCATGAGTTTGTTTCTTTACTGTAGAAAGGTTCATTTGCGCCGTGTACTAGATTCCAGAAATAAGTGATATCATATGGTATTTGTCTTTCTGACTTAACTTCACCCAGTATGAGAGTCTCTAGTTCCATTCATGTTGCTGCAAATGGCATTATTTTGTTCTCTTTTATGGCTGAGTAGTATTCCATTGTGTATATACACCATACCTCTTAATCCATTCATCTGTCAATGGACATTTAGGTTGTTTCCATGTTTTGGCAATTGTATATAGTGCTGCAATGAACATAGGGGTGCATATGTCTTTTTCAAGGAAGGTTTTGTCCAGATGTATGCCCAAGAGTGGGATTGCTGGGTCATATGGTAATTCTATATTTAGTTTTCTGAGGTATCTCCATACTTTTTTCCATAGCGGTTGTACCAATTTACATTTCCACCAATAGTGTTGGAGTGTTCCCTTTTCTCCACACCCTTTCCAGCATGTGTTATTTGTTGATTTGTTAATGATGGCCATTCTGACCCATGTGGGGTGGTAACTCATGGTAGTTTTGATTTGCATTTCTCTAATAATTGCTGATGTTGAGCATTTTTTTCATGTGCTTTTTGGCCATCTGTATATCTTCTTTGGAGAAATGTCTATTCAGCCCATTTTTCAATTGGGTTTTGGGTTTTTGTGGGTTTTTTGGTTTTTGTTTGTTTGTTTGTTTGTTTTCTTTTAAGGGCCACACCTGTGGCATATGGAGATTCCAAGGCTAGGGGTCAAATCAGAGTTTTATCTTCTGGGGTCAAATCAGAGTTTAATCTGCTGGCCTATGCCACAGCCACAATACCAGATCTGAATTGCATCTGCAACCTACATCACAGCTCATGGCAATGCCAGATCCTTAACCCACTGAGAGAGGCCAGGCCTAGATTGTTGGTTTTTTTGTTGTTGAGGTGTATGTTTTGCTTGTATGTTTTAGAGGTTAAGCCCTTGTCAGTTGCATCATTTGAAACTATTTTCTCCCATTCCATATGTTGTCTTTTTGTTTTTTGTTTTTTTAATGGTTTCCTTTGCTGTGCAAAACTTGTCCATTTGATTAGATCCCATTGGTTTATTTTTGCTTTTATTTCTATTGCCTTGGGAGATTGACCTAAGGAAACATTTGTAGGGTTGATGTCAGAGAATGTTTTGCCTCTGCTCTCTTCTGGGAGTTTGAAGGTGTCTTATCTTACATGTAAGACTTAAAGGCATTTTGAGTTTATTTTTGTGCATGGTGTGAGGGTGTGTCCTAGTTTCATTGATTTATAGGCAGCTGTCCAGTTTTCCCAGCACCACTTGCTGAAAAGACTTTTCCCCATTTTTATATTCTTGCCTCCTTTGTCGAAGATTAATGGACCATAGGTGTCTGGGTTTATTTCTGGGTGCTCTATTCTGTTCCATTGGTCTATATGTCTGGTTTTGTACCAGTACCACACTGTCTTGTTTACTGTGGCTTTGTAATAATGCCTGAAGTCCAGGAGAATTATGCCTCCTGCTTGGTTTCTGTTCCTCAGGATTGCTTTGGCAATTCGGGGTCTTTTATGGTTTCATATAAATTTTTGGCTTGTTTGTTCTAGCTCTGTGAAAAATGTCATGGGTAATTTGATAGTGATTGCATTGAAACTGTAGATTGCTTTGGGTAGTATGGCCATTTTAACAATCTTAATTTTTCTAATCCAGGAGCATGGAATATCTTTCCATTTCTTTGAATCATCTTTAATTTATGAATGTTTCATAGTTCTCAGCATATAAGTCTTTTACTTCCTTGGACAGGTTTATTCCTAAGTATTTAATTTTTCTGGGTGCAATTTTAAAAGGTATTGTATATTTATATTCTTATTCTATACTTCATTTTTAGTATACAGAAATACAACCAATTTCTGAATGTTAATTTTGTATCCTCCTACTTTGCTGAATTCTTTGTTTAGTTCAAGTAGTTTTTGTGTGGCCTCCTTAGGGTGTTCTCTATATAGTATCATGTCATCTGCATAGAGTGACAATTTTACCTCTTCTCTTCCAATTTGAATACCTTTTATTTGTTTTGTTTGTCAGATTGCTGTGGCTAGGACTTCCAATAAAATTCAAGTGAATAAAAGTGGTGAGAGTGGACATCCTTGTCTTGTTCCAGATTTTAGCAGAAAGGCATTCAGCTTTTCTCCATGGAGTATTAAATTGTCTGTGGGTTTGTTGTAAATGGCTTTGATTATGTTAAGGTATGTTCCCTCTCTACCCACTTTGGTTAGAGCTTTTACCAAGAATGGATGTTGGACTCTGTCACATGCTTTTTCTGCATCTATTGAGATCATCATGTGATTTTTACTTTTCTTTTGTTAATGTGATTTATGACATTGATTGAATTGTGTTTGTTGAACCATCCTCGTGAACCTGAGATGAACCTCACTTGTTTGTGGTGTATGATATTTTTTATATGTTGTTGGACTTGGTTGGCTAGAATTTTGTTGAGAATTTTTGTGTCTATATTCATCAAAGATTCTGGCTATAATTTTCTTTTTTGGTATTAGGGTGATGGTGGCTTCAAAGAATGTCTTTGGGAGTGTTCCTTCTTCTTCAGCCTTTTGGAAAAGTTTGAGGAGGATGGGTGTAAGTTCCTCTTTGTATGTTTGGTAGAATTCACCTGTGAAGCCATCTGGTCCTGGACTTTTGGTTTGTAGGGAGTATTTTTATTACATATTCAATTTCATTTCTTTTTCTTTTCTTTTCTTTTTTTTTCTTTTTAGGGCCACACCCGAGGCATGTGGAGGTTCCCAGCTTAGGGGTCTAATTGGAGCTGTAGCCACTGGCCTACGCCAGAGCCACAGTAACAAGGGATCCAAGCCACATCTGCAACCTACACCACAGCTCACAGCAACACCGGATCCTTAACCCACTGAGAGAGGCCAGAGATTGAACCTACAACTTCATCGTTCCTAGTTGGATTTGTTAACGCACCATGATGGGGACTCCCTCAATTTCATTTCTATTGATTGGTCTGTTCAGTTGACCTATTTCTTCTTGATTCAGTTTTGTCGGGCTGTATGTCTCCAGAAAGTTGTCCATTTCTTCTGGGTTGTCAAATTTGCTGGCATATAATTGTTCATAGTATTCTCTTACGGTTTTTCGTATTTCTGCAATATTTGTTGAGATTGCTCCTTTTTCATTTCTTATTTTGTTTATTTGAGTTCTTTCTTTCCTCTTCTTGGTGAGTCTGGCCAGAGGTTTGTCGATTTTTGTTTATTACCCTTTCAAAGAACAAGCTCTTGGTTTTATTGGTTTTTTTTTTCTTTCTTTTTATAGGGCCACACCTGGGGCATATGGAGGTTCCCAGGCTAAGGGTCAAATCTGAGTTGCAGCTGCTGGCCTATACCAGAGCCATAGCAATGCCAGATCCAAGCCACATCTGCAGCCTACACCATAGCTCACAGCAATGCTAGATCCTTAACCCACTGATTGAGGCCAGGGATCAAACCTTTATCCTCATGGATACTAATTGGGTTCGTTTCCGCTGAGCCATGACGGGAACACCTTCTATTGTTTTATTGATTTCCTCTCTGTTCTTTATGATACCCTTCCTTCTGCTGACTTTAGGTTTTGTCTGTTCTTCATTTTTTAACTATCTTAGGTGGTGGGTTAAGTTGTTGATTTGAGATTTTTCTTCTTTTTTGAGGAAGGCCTGTATTGCTATGAACTTCCCTCTAAGCACTGCTTTTGAGGCATCCCTTAGATTTTGAGGAGTTGTATTTTCATTATTTTCATGATCATTTGTCTCTAGGAATTTTTTAATTCTGTTTTGATTTCTTCATTGACCCATTGGTTTTTTAGTAGCATGTTGTTTAGTCTCCATGTAGTGAGTTTTTTCTCCTTTTTTTCCTGTGGTTGATTTCTAGTTTCAGGCCATTGTGGTCAGAGATGACGCTTGAAATAATTTCTATATCTTAAATTTGTTTTGTGCCCCAGTATGTGGTTAATCCTTGAGAATATTCCATGTGCATTTGAAAAGAAAGTATATTCTGGGGGTTTTTTGGATGTAATGTACTGAAAATTTCAATTAAGTCTAACTTTTCTATTGTGTCATTTAGGATCTGTTGCTTTATTGATTTTTCTGTCTAGAGGATCTGTCCACTGATGTGAGTGGGTTGTTAAAGTCTCCTACTATTATTGTACTCCCATCAATTTATCCTTTTATGTCTGTTAGTATTTGTTGTTATGTATCTGGGTGCTCCTATATTAGGGGTATATATATTGATGATTGTAATAGCCTCTTCTTGAATGGACCCTTTTGTCACTCAGTAGTGCCCTTCTTTATCTTTCTTTATGGCCTTTGTTTTAAAGTCTATTTTGTCCAATATGAGTAGTGCAACTCCTCCTTTCCTGTCTTTTTCATTTGCTTGAAATATCTTTTGCTGTCCCCTCACTTTCTTTTTTTTCTTTTCTTTTCTTTTTTTGCTTTTTAGATCCAAACTGTGGCATATGGAGGTTCCCAGGCTAGGGGTCTAATTGGAGCTACAGCTGCCAGCCTATGCCAGAGCCACAGCAATGCCAGATCCAAACCGTGTCTGTGACCTACACCACAGCTCAGAGCAACCCCGGATCCTTAACCCACTGAATGAGGCCAGGAATCGCAACCTCACGGTTCCTAATCAGATTCATTTCCACTGTGCCACAACGGGAACTTCTATCCCCTCACTTTCATTTTATATGTTTCCTTTGCCCTAAGGCGAGTCTCTGGTAGATAGCATATTGTAGGCGCTCATTTTTTTTATCCATTCTGCCACTATATGTCTTTTGATTGGAGCATTCAGTCCATTTAAGGTAATTATTGATAAATATATGTTTATTACCATTTTAAACCTTGTTTTCCAGTTGGTTTTATGTTTCTCCTTCTTCTTCTTTTTTTTTTTTGGTTGGATGATTTTCTTTTATTTTATGCTGTGTCCTTTACTTTTTAGTTTTTTGTGAATGTAAGATTCAGTTTTGATTTGTGGTTGCCCTGTTTTTCAAGTAGGTTAACCCCTTCCTATATCTGCTCACTTTAGCTTGATAGTCATATAGGCTCAAACATATTCTTAAAAAAAAAAATTAGATTTTCTTACTTTCCTTTCCCACATTTTATGATTTTGAAGTCTTTTTTTTTTTTTTAAACATCTTCGTGTTTGTCCTCTTGTTCCCTGAGTTAATCGTCACTTTTACAATAGGTTTTTTTTGTTGTTGTTGTTTTTTCCTTTTAGATCTGTATACTGGGTTTTTAAGTAATTGCTTTCCAAGTGTGATTTCCTCCATCTTATTTCTTCTTACTTCTTTTTTATTTAGAGGATCCCTTTCAGTATTTCTTTTAGAATGGGTTTGGTATTGATGTACTCTTTTAGTTTTTGTTTGCTGGAGAAATTTTTTCTCTTCTGATTTTTAAAAATTTTTTATTTTTGTCTTTTTAGGACCACACCCATATATGGAGGTTCCCAGGCTAGGGTGGAATTTGAGCTATAGCTGCTGGCCTATGCCACAGCCACAGCAACACCAGATTTCAATCGTGTCTGCAACCTATACCACAGCTCACAGCAATGTCAGATCCTTAACTCACTGAGCAGGATTGAACCTACATCCTCATGAGGATGTCAGATTCATTTCCTCTGAGCCACAACAGGGACATTGATAAATTCTTTATTTCACCTTCTATTTTAAATGATATTCTTGCTGGGTAGAGTATTTTTCCCTTTTAGAACTTTCTATGTATCTTGCCACTCTCTTCTGGCCTGTAGTGTTTCTATACATAAAACAGCTGATAGCCTTATGGGGGTTCCCTTTTAATTAATTCTTTGTTTTCCTCTTGTTGCCTTTAGAACCCTCTCCTTATCTTTAACTTTTGCCATTTTTATTGAGGTATGTCTTGGTGTGGGCCTTGGTTTGGGTTTAGCTTTTTTGGGGCCCTCTGTACTTCCTGTATCTTGATACCTATTTCCTTTAGATTTGGAAAGTTTGGAGCCATAGTTTCTTCAAATATCCCTTTTCTTTTTCTTTGCCTTCTGGAATCCCTATTATGCATAGATTGTCCTGCTTTATATTATCCCATAGATATCTTATGTTGTTTTCATATTTTTTGATTTGGTTTTCTGTCTTCTATCCTTTTTGGGTGATTTCCATTCTTCTATCTTCCAGGTCACTAATTTGTTCCTCTGCATTATTCTTTCTGCTTTTTAATGCCTTTAACTCAGCTTGCATCTCTGCAAGTGAATTTTCTAGTTTTTCTTGGCTCCTTATATTTTTCTAGGTCCTTTCTAAAGTAATCTGCATTACAGTTTATATCTGCTCTGAATTCCTTCATATTCCCTCTTAATTCCTTCAGTATTTTCACTATCTCCTTTATGAACTCAGTGTCTGTGAGACTGCAGAGGTCTGTTTCATTATTTGCTCCTTCAGATGTTCTTTTAACTGGGAATGGTTCCTGAGCATCTTCATTTTGCTTTTTTTTTTTTTTTTTAATTCTGTGAGTTTAGGGAAAACAACTACTGCAGTCTTGGAGGACTACTTATATGAATGAGAACCCCTGAGTATTTTGTTAGGGCTTAGTGTTTATTTTTAGGGTGCCATGCATACTTCCAGGGAGATGGAGTCAACACACAGAGCTAGTAGCCAGTGCCTAGTTGCTGGGCACTTGACAGTGGCTAGGACCTGCAGGAAGGTGGCACAGGCTGCTCCAAATTGCAGGGCCCTGGGAAGTGACACTGATCAGGCCTGTGTATGTGGTGCCCAGAGCATTTGGCATTGGCAGCAGCAGGGTGGGTGTGTTCCCAGGGAGTGAGAGCAAAATTGGGTGGTGCTTAGATGCAGTGCCCTCTTTTTTGTCAACTTCTGAGGTACCTGGGGTGCAGGTGGTGTCTGTTCACAGACCCTTAGTGGTGGCAGGCCATGCCCCATCTGGTGTCAGAGATGACTACTGTGGTTTGTCCCCACTGCCTGTAGATCACATAGACGTGCTGCATCATGCTTAGCCCCCGCTGCTTTTAGTCCACATAAGACGTGCCTGGCCACCCATATCCCACACAAGAGGCAGCCAGTTGCCTGTACACTGAGCAAGTGGTTCTTCACCGTCCGTAGCCTGCATCAGAGGCACCCCATCCTCTGAGAGTCTGTGCATGTGCAGAGAAAGATATCGCTATGGTGGTCTGCCCCTCCTACTTTTGCCCTCCGCAACAATGGTGCCTTGCTTCTCTTGAGGGCCTAGACCTCCTCCAGGGTTCCCTTAGGCTGTGGTGTTCCACTCCCAGCCCACGGCTTTTGGCTCCCCAGCCCCTGGAGCACACTCTCTAGCCCCTCGGCTGTCTCTGCCCAGCTAACCCTATTCCTCTCCCTAGAACTGACCTCCAGAGCCTGAGTCTCCACACCTAGCACCCCCACGAGCGTCTCAGGCTGTGGTGTCCAGCGATGGTACAGATGATCTGTGCAGCTCTCACTCTGCTTTTCCCTCCTCAGTCCAGCTGCTGCACTTTTCTCCGCATCTTCTGGGTCCCTCCATCTCAGCTGACCTCCCCATCGGTTAGGTGGCTTCCCAGGGTGTGAGTTCCTTTCCTATTTAACAGCACCCTCTCAGGAATGCTAGTCCCGTCCTGATTCCTTTTCTCTCTCTCTCTCTTCTTTTGTTCTATCCACTTATGTGGAAGGTTTCTTCTCTTTTTGGAGGTTTAAGGTCTTCTGCCAGCATTCAGTAGATGTCCTATGTGAATCGTTATAGATGTAGGGTTTTGGTTTTTTGGGTCTTTTTGATGTGTTTGTGGGAGAAGGTGAGTGCCACATCTCACGCCTCCACCATCTTGATCCTTCCTGACTTGATTCTTAACACTCCTCATTGTGTTAACAACAAACTTGATGCAATAAAACTCTAACAAAACTGAAAGTTGCCTAAACAAATTCAATCAGCTTTCACTTTACGGTTATTTATGAAGCCAGAGAGTGGATGCAGATGTAGAGTGAGAGAAACAAGGGGAGGAGTGTGGTATGCAGTGAGGAAGAGAAAGCAAAGGGCTGAGAAGCTCTGAAATGAAACAGTAGTCTAAACAGCCCCATAGAAAATTCTTTGTGAATTAAACATTAGAGGTTTAAAAGACAGAAACAGAAAGAAAAATCCTGATTGAGTGCATCATGGTCAAGGTACTTATCTGTCTTTTTTATTGACATCACTAAAATTTTGTAGATGAAATGCTATGCTATGTCTGAGATTTCATTCTGAGTAGTCCAGAGGATGGGGTAAATAGATGGGTTGGGTAAACAAGACTGGCCACTTGCTGCTAATTGTTGACATTAGGCGATGAATACATAGGGGCTCATTATAATATTTCTAGTTTCCAGAGTTCTCTGATGGCCTAGCAGGCTAAGGCTCCTGTGTTCTCACTGCTGTGGCTCTGGTCACTGCAGTGTGGCACAGGTTCGATCCCTGGCCTAGGAAAGTCCACATGCTGCCTGTGTTGAAAAAAAGAAAAAAAATTTAAAAAAAGGAGAGAGAGAACCTAAAATAAACATTGCAGATCTCATTAATTTTTTACCTCCATTTTTGTGTTTTAAAATTTCCACAGTAAGACATTTTAAATTTTTAATAAACTCATCTAGTGCCATCTATGGGTGATCCACGAAAACTCTCCTCTGGGAGAGGAAATCCTGAAAGGCTAAAGCGAGCCTTAGTCACAAAGTTACTAAGAAATGAAATGCTTGCACACTTAGTTACTTCAGAGGACTAAACAGTGGGCAGCTGGTGAGCCTCCTCCTAAGTTTGGAGTCAGAGGGTTGGAAATAGTATGAAATATAAACTTTCCATGTCTTTCCATGTCTAATTCACAGGCATAGAGCTTAACATGAGATCCAGTCAATGGTTAGTACTCACTAAATGCTAAGGAACTGATGAATGTGTGACTCCTGTAGACAACAAAGCAATTTTTGCAGAAATGGAATGGGTCACATTGCAAAACTCATGGAATCAAGGGTCCAAAATGTTGATTCAGACACTGGTTAATTCAGAACTTACAATTTCTTCATGTGAGAAACAAACAGCATACTTGCACTTTCTCTTTCCTTCTTTCCCTCTCTCTCTCTTTCCCTCCCTCTTTCTGGACAGACCTTAGCAAATCAACAGTTTGGAGGGTCACACAAAGACTATGATAAATAACTGACATTAGAAGATACTTTTCCTGAAATCATCCCCACACTAATCTTTTTCTTAATTTTTCTTAGGTTATTCAGAGTCTGTAACAGCAATAGTTTTCCGCAGTCAGTGGCTTAGGATCAGTGTGTATACTTCCCTCTTGAATTGACTCTCTTCTACCCAAATAGCCTACTTGCAGTTAAGCATCATTTTTAATGAGGAAAGTGGTGGGAAGACAACCATTTAGGTATCTATTTTCCCCTGCCTCTTTACTTTTTCTCATTTAATCCTCACAAACACACAGTTGTGTTGGTATTTTTATTAGTTTGCTAGAGCTGTCAGAACAAATACCACAGACCAAGTGGCTTAAAAAACAGGAATTTATTTCCTCACAGCTCTGGAGCCTGGAAGTCCAAGATCAAGTTGTCTGCAGAGTTAGTTTCTTCTGAGGCCTCTCTCCTTGGGTTGCAGATGGCTGCTTTCTTGCTGTGTCCTCACAGGGTCTTTTGTCCTTGAGGGCTTATCTATGATGGTTCTTTGTCTTCTTATTTGGGTCCACTCCGACATCATTTAACCTTCACTATCTCTTTAAAGACCCAATCTCCAAATACAGTCACACGCTAAGCAGCTGATGGTTAGGACCTCAACCTATGAACTTTTGCAGGAGATATAATTCAACTTATGATATTGTTGTTGTTGTCATTATAATAATTCTTCTTCTTCTTCTTCTTTTTTTTGCTAGTGATGAAGCCAAGACTTGAAGAATTTTGGTATTCTGCCCAAGATCTCATAACACAGAAGTGGCATAGTCTAGATTTGAATCTATATTATTTGCACACTCTTTCTCTCCCACTGTAGTATCCTGTTTACCCCTTTCTTCATTCAAACACTTTTCCTGTCTCTGACCTCTTCTTGACAAGCTGGTCATTAGCCTCTCAGCTCACATACTCTTTGTTGTCTTTGAGAACAAAGACTTTTTGTGTTGTTGTTAGTATTAAACGAAGATTTCTTAGCTTAACTTTTAAATTCAGTTGTTTTTATTTCAGTAATTACTGAAGGATTTTACTGCTCATTTCTCCAGGAAAATACACATGGGATAACACAACTAGCAAAGTTGGGGACATAATTAAATCTTGTCCTGATTTTCCTTCTCTGTTGTCCAGATTACTTTTCTTAATTGCCTCTTCAAAGAGCCCTGAAACTTTTGTTTTCTACTTTCATCCACCAGTCTCCCTCCCCCTCCATTTGCTCTCCCCAATACTCCATCTTCCTTTGATCTGGTCCTGCAGGAAGATGTCTGGAGTCAGTCCCTTGCTAAGGTTTGAAGCTTCACTTTTAACAGAGCAGCAGTGGTGATCAGCAGGTAATTCAAAATTCTGTTGACTTCCAAGTAGTTTACATCTTCAGGGAACCCCAAATGCATAGCTCCCATCTCAATTGCTGTCTACTTAGTATAGGGAATATTTTCTTACCTGTCAATAAGAATATTAAAAATAAAACTTCCTGTTCAGGATGGGTGACACAGCATACCTGTTTACTTGTCCTCTTCTCTGAAACCCCATATGAAGAACTATAAAAACTGAGTATAACAATATCTTATATTTCTTTTTTCACATACATCCCTTTAATCTTCATGTCAAATCTGAGAGGTAAATAGTAATAATAGTTTCTTTAAAAAAAATTTTAATTTTAAGGATTATTGACTCACAATATTTTTTTTGACTCAAAGTATTGTATTACCTTCAGGTGTACAACATAGTGATTTGATATTTTTATGCATTATGAAATACCATTTGTCATCATACAGAGTTATTTCAATATTATTGATGATATTCTTTATGCCATACATTATATCCCCACGATTTATTTATTTTATAACTGGAAGTATGTACCTCTTATTCCCTTCCCCTCTTTTCCCATCCCCCACTCCCTTACCCTCTGGCAACCACTTTTTTCTCTGTCTTTTGTAATGTTTGTTTTGTTTTTTAAATTCCACATATAAGTGAAATCATACAGTGTTTGTCTTTCCCTGTCTGACTTATTTGACTTAGCATAATATCCTCAAATTCCATCCATGTTTTCGCAAATGGCAAGGTTTCACTCTTTTTTATGATTGAGTGATATTCCATTATCTATTCCATTGTGTGTGTTTCTTTATTAATTTGTCTATCAATGGATACTTAGGTTGTTTCCATACCTTGGCTTTAGCAAAAAAAAAATACTGGAATGAACATAAATGTTCATGTATCTTGTCAACTGGTGTTTTCATTTTCTTTGAAAGTGAAATACTGGATCATATACTGGATATATTTTTAATTTTTTGAGAGACTTCCATACTGTTTTCAATAGTGTGGGTGTAGTAAATTCTAACAGTTCATAAGTGTTCCCTTTTCCCCACATCCTCTCAAACCCTGTTATTTCTTGTCTTCTTGATACATTCTGACAGGTGTAAAGTAATATCTCATTGTAGTTTTGATTTGCATTTCTCTAATGATTAGTGATGCTGAGCATCTTTTCATGTGCCTGTTGGCCACCTGTATGTCTTCTTTGGAAAAAAATTTCTAGTCAGGTCTTCTGCCCATTTTTATTTATTTATTTGGCTCACCTGTGGCACATGGAAGTTCCCAGACCAGAGATCCAATACCAGCCACAGCTGCAACCTATGCCATAGCTATTGCAATGCTGGATCCTTAACCCACTGTGTCACAGCAGGAACTCCCTCTGCCCATTTTAAAATCAGATTGCTTGCTCTTGAATTGTATGTCTTATATATTTTGTTTTTGTATCCATTCAGCTAGTCTATGTCTTTTGGTTGGGGCGTTTATTCCATTAACATTTAACGTAGCTATTGATATGTATGTTCTTATTGCCATTTTATTAATTGCTTTGGATTTGTTTTTGTTGCTTTTTGTTCTTCCCTTCTTGTTCTCTCTCTTGTGGTTTGATGACTATCTTTAGTGTTGTATTTGGGTTGATTTTTCCTATTTGTTTGTGTATCACTTGTAGATTTTTGGTTTGCAGTTACCCTGAAGTTTTGATATAGAAGTATATATATATATACACCTGAGATTGTTTTACATTGTTAGTCTCTTAACTGCAAGTGCATCTCCAGTGTCTTGCATTTGTACCCTCCTCTTCTCATGATTTCTGATTTTGGTGGCATAATTGCACATGGATAATTTTGTATCTTTACTGTATACATACCTTTAGTGATGAGCCTTGTCATTTGTGGTATTTTTGTTTCTAGTTGTGGCCTTTTCTGTCTAGAGAAGTTCCTTTAGTATTTGTTGTAAAGCTGGTTTAGTGTCACTGAATTCTCTTAGCTTTTGCTTATCTGTGAAGGTTTTGATTTCTCCTTCAAATCTGAATGAGAGCCTTGCTGGGTAGAGTAATCTTGGTTGGAGGTTTTTTCCTTTCATCATGTTAAGTATATTATGCCACTCCCTTCTGGCCTGCAGAGTTTCTGCTGAAAAATCTGCGGATAACCTTATCAGGGTTCCCTTGTATGTCATTTGTTTCTTTTCCCTAGCTGCTTTCAAGATTTTCTCTGTCTTTAATTTTGGTCAGTTTGATTAATACGTGTCTCGGGATGTTCCTCCTTGGGTTTATTTTATATGGTACTTGTTGCACTTCCTGGATTTGAGTGAGTGGTTCCTTTCCCATGTTAGGGAATTTTTCGGCTATTATCTCTTGGAATATTTTTTCTGTCCCTTTCTCTCTCTTCTCCTGGCACCCCTATAATACGGATGTTGGTGCATTTAACATTGTCCCAGAGCTTTCTGAGACTCTATTTGTTTTCAATCTTTTTCTTTTATGATCTGCATCCATGATTTCCACTAATCTGTCCTCCATCTTGCTTATTCGTTCTTCTGCCTCCTGTATTCTGCTGTTGGCTGCTTCTAATGCATTTTTTATTTCAGTTACTATATTTGACATCTCTTCTTGCTTAAGTTTTATATCGTGTATCTCTTTGCTCAGTGTTTCCTGTAAATTATCCATCTTTGCCTCCAGTTTATTTCCAATATCTTGCATCATCTTCAGCATCAACAGTCTAAAGTCTTTTTTCCTGGAGGCTGGGAATCTCCTAATCACTTAGCTGTTTTTCTGGGGGGTTTTCTTTCTTCCTTATCTGAGTTATAGTTCTCCATCTTTTCACTTTTATAGGTTTTTGGTGTGTAGACCTTTTTACAGATAGTAGAGTTGTAGCCTCTCTTACTTCTGGTATCTTCCCCCCTTGTGGCTGAAATTGGTATGGGGCTTGCTGTAGGCTTCCTGATGGGAGGGACTGGTGCCTGCCCAGTGGTAAGTGGAGCTGATTCCTATTCCTCTGGTGGGTGGGGCTTTGTCTCTGGGTGAGATCAGAGGTGACTTTGTGTCTGGGGGGGGCCTTTAGGCAGCCTATTTACTGATGGGCGGGGCTGTGATCCCATGGGGCTTCTCAGTGCTGATGGGTGGGGCCAGATTTTCCCAAAATGGCCACCTCCAGAGAAAGGCATGCTGCTGAATATTCCCAAGAGCTTTACTTCCAATGTCCTTCGGCCACAACAAGCCACATTCACCCCTGTTTTCCCAGGAGGCCCTCCAAGAACTGCAGTCAGGTTTGACCCAGATTCCCATGGAGACTTTGCTTTGCCCTGGGACCCAGTGCATGTGAAAGTCTGTGTGCGCCTTTTAAGAATGGGGTCTCTGTTTCCCCCAGTCCCGTGGAGCTCCTGCACACAAGCCCCACTGGCCTTCAATGCCAGATGCTCCAGGGGCTCTTTCTCCCAGTGCCAAACAGTGGGAGTTTGATGTGCATCTCAGAACTCTCACTCCTGTAGGTGAGTCTTTGTGAAAACAGTTACTTTCCAGTCTGTGGGGCTTCCCACCCGGGAGATATAGAGTTGCTTATGTTACATAATTGCCCCTTCTACCTCTTGATGTGGCCTCCTCTTTGTCTTGTGGAATAGGATATCTTTTTGAAAGTTTCTGATCCATTTGGTTGAAGATTGCTCAGAATTTGGTTGTAAATTTTGTTGTTTTTAGGAGAGAAGTTGAACTCCAGTCCTTCTATTCCTCCATCTTAATCCATGTGTCTTATATATGTTGGATATTAACTCCCTACTGCACATTTTATTTGCAAATATCTTCTTCCATTCAGTTGGTTGCCTTTTCATTTTTATTGTGTCTTTGTTGTGTAAATATTTTTAGTTTAATGTATCAATTTCTTTACTTTTGCTTTTGTTGCCCTTGCTTGAAAATATAGATCAAAAAAAAAATTGCTAAGACTGATGTCAAAGAGCATACTGCCTATGTTTATTTTAGGAGTTTTATAGTTTCAAGTCTTTAATTCATTTTGAGTTTATATATTTTTGTACATAGTGTAAGGAAGTGGGATAGTATCATTCTTTTGCATGTAGTTGTCCAGTTTTACCAATATTCTTTATTGAAGAGGATATTTTCACCCCATTGTATATTCTTGACTCCTTTGGCGTAGATTAATTGACCACATAAGCATGGATTACTTTCTGGTCTCTCTATACTGTTCCATTGATCTGTGTGTCTGGTTATTATTCTTAATGAATACAGATGTAAAAGTCACCAGCAGAATATTATTAGCAAACCAAATTCAGCAATATATTACAGGGGTCATACACCATGATCAAAGGGGATTTATTCCTTTGATACAAGGATGATTCTAGATTTGGAAAACAGTCAACGTGATACACCACATTAATGAAAAAAGGATAAAATCATATGAGTACCTCAATAGAAAAAAATGCATTTGACAATTCAAGATCCATTTATGACAAAAGCTCTCAACAAAGTGAGTGTAGAGGGAATATAACTCAATGTAATAAAATACACATATGACAAACAGCTTTTTTCAGGATGGAGAACACATTTTGAGTGTGTTGCCAGCTGGGTGAGCCCACTGCCAGAATACAGCGCACCCAGAGCATTGAGCAGTTAAGTACCTCTATAACCCAGTTGTATATGAGAGGCATAGGTGGAAATAAGACAAGGGTTGATTTCCTGTTGAAAGCAACATTGGGCCTGATATCCCTTCACTTAATGGCATACAGTGTGCAAGTAGGAAGCTAGAAGCCTCTTGTTTTGTGACATTTGTAAGTTTGCCCCTACTCGGTGATCATCTGATCCTGCTATGTGCTCCATAACCAATGTAGTGAATAGAGTGCCATTTCCTACCAAATCAGAATATTCCAGCATGGAGAACACGTTTTGAGTGTGTTGCAAGCTGGTCAATCCCACAGCTAGAATCTAGCACACACAGAGTGTTTGGCAGCTGAGCAACTCTCTAACCTCAGTTGTACCAGAGAGGCCTAGGTGGAAAAAAAAAGGCAAGTGTTGCTTTCCTGTGGAAAGCACCATTGGGCTGGTATTGTTCACTTACTGGCATACACCTTGCAAACAGGAAGCAAGTAGCCTCTAATTTTATGACATTTGAAAGACTGATTCCATGAGGTGATCAGCCCAGCTCACTATGCACTGCATTACCAGTGTAGTAAAGAGAGCAGCTTTTCCAACCAAATCAGTATTTCCCAGCTAGCAGAAGATGTTTTGTGTGTGTTGCCAACTAGTTGAGACCAATGCCAGTATCTAGTGCACACAGAGCTTTTGGCAGCTGAGTGCCTCTATAACCCCAGTTGTATGTGAGAGGCCTAGGTGGAAAAAAGTCAAAGGTTGCATTCCTGTTGAAACTACCATTGGTCCTGGTGATCTTTCTGTGAGTGGCATACACTTTGCAAGTAGGAAGCTAGAAGCTTCTTGTTTTGTGACATTTGTAAGATTGATCTCAGGCGGCAATCATTCAAGCTTGATAGGCGCTATATTACCACTGTAGTGAAGAAAGCACCTTCTCCTACCAAATCAGCATTTTCCAGCATGGAGAACATGTTTTGAGCATGTGGTAATCTAGTTGAGCCCACTGCCAGAATCTAGCACACACACAGCATTTGGTACCTGAGTGCTTCTATAGCATCAGTCATACATGAAAGACATAGGTGGAAAAAGGGCAAGAGTTGCTTTCTGTTGGAAACCACCACTGGGCCTGCTAATCTTTCATTGTCATACACTTTGCAAGTAGGAAGATAGAAGCTTCTTTTTTGGTGACATATGTGAAATTGGTCGCATGCCGACCAGCTGACCTAGCTATGAGGGCATTTCCACTGTAGTGAAGAGAGCGCCTCTTCTTACCAAATCACCATTTTCCATAATAGAGAACATGTTTTCAGTGCTTTGCAAGCTAATTGAGCCCACTGCCAGAATCTAGCACACATAGATCATTTGGCAGCTGAGCTCTTCTATAAACAGAGTTGTACATGAGAGGCCTAGGTGGAAAATAGGCAATGTTTGCTTTCTTGTGGAAATCACAATTAAGCCTGGTGCTCTTTCAGTGACAGGCATACACTTTGCAAGTATGAAGCTAAAACCTCTTGTTTTGTGACATTTTAAAAACTGCTCCTACATGGTAATCAGCTGAGTTCACTATGAGCTGCATTTCCACTGTAGTGAACGGAACACCTTTTCCTACCAAATCAGCAGTTCCAGTATGGAGAACACGCTTTGAGTGGGTTGCAAGCTGGTGGAGTCCACTGCTAGAATCTAGCCCACACTGAGCATTTGGCAGCTGAGTGCATCTATAACCAAAATTGTACATGAGAGGCCTAGGTGGGAAAAGACAAGGGTGGCTTTCCTGTGAAAACCACCATTGAGCCTGGCAATCTTTCAGTGACTGGCAAATTCTTTGCAAGTAGGAACTTGGAAGCTTCTTGTTTTGTGACATTTGAAAGATTGTACACATGAGGTGAGTAGCCAAGCTCACTATATGCTGTATTGCCAATGTAGGGAAGAGAGTGCCATTTCCTACCAAATCAGCATTTTCCAGCATGGAGTAGATGTTTTGAGTGTTTTGCAAGCTGGTTGAGCCCACTGTCAGACTCTAGCACACACAGATCATTTGGCAGATGAGTGCTGTTTTAACCCCAATTGTGAGAGGCCTGGGTGGAAAAAAGGCAAGGTTTGCATTCTTGAGGAAACCACCATTTGGCCCTGGTGCTCTTTCAGTGACAGGCATACAATTTGCATATAGGAAGTTAGAAGCCTCTTGATTTGTGACATATGTAAGGCTGCTCCCATGTGGTGATCAGCCAAGCTTTCTATGCCCTGCATTTCCATTCTAATGAAGAGAGCGCCTTTTCCTACCAAATCAGAATTTTCCATAGTAGAGAACACGTTTAGAGTACGTTGCAAGATATGAGCCTCCACCAGAATCTAGAGCACACAGAGCATTTGAAAGCTGAGTGCTTCTATAGCCCTAGTTGTGAGAGGCCAAGGTGGAAAAATTCAAGGGTTGCTTTCTTGTGGAAACCAGTATGGGCCTGGTGATCTTTAAGTGACAGGAACATACTTTCAAGTAGGAAGCTAGAAACCTCTTGTTTTATTATATGTAAATCGCTCCCACTGCATGATCACCAGAGCTTGATACGCACTGCTTTTCCACTGTAGTGAAGAGAGTGCCTTTTCCTACCAAATAGGCATTTTCCAGCATGCCCAAGATGTTTTGATTGTGTTGCCAGCTAGAGGATCCCACTGCCAGAATCTGGCACACACTGAGCATTTGGCAGCTGACTGCCTCTCTGACCACATTTGTATGTGAGATTCCTTGGAGGAAAAAAGGCAAGGGGTGCTTTCCACTGGAAACCACCATTGGGCCTGGTGATCTTCCAATGAGTGGCATTCACTTTTCAAGTAGGAAGCTGGAAGACTCCTGTTTTGAGACATTTGTAAGATTGTTCCCACATGGTGATCAGCCAAGCTCGATAGGCCCTTATATACACTTTAGTATAGAGAGCACCTCTTCCTACCAAATCAGCATTTTTCCATAATGGAGAACACGTTTTGAGTGAGTTGCAATCTGGTTGAGCCCACTGCCAGAATCTAGTGCATATTTGGCAGCTGAGAGCCTCTCTAATAAGAGTTGTACATGAGAGGCCTAGGTAGAAAAAAGGCAAAGGTTGCTTTCTTGTGGAAACCATCATTGGGTCTGGTGTTCTTTCACTGACTGGTATACAACCTGTAAGAAGGAAGCTGGAAGCCTCTTATTTTGTGACATTTGTAAGATCGATCCCATGCAGCGATCAGCCAAGTTTGCTATGCACTACATTACCCTTCTAGTGAACAGAGCACTGTTTCCTAGCAAATCAGCATTTTCCAGCATGTGGAAAATGTTTTGAGTGTGTTGCGATCTCATTGAGGCCACTGCCATAAGCTAGCCGAAACAGAACTTTTGGCACATGAGTGCCTCTATAAACACTCTTGTATGTGAGAATCCTAGGTGGAAAAGGCAAGGGTTGCTTTCCTGGGGAAACCACCTTTGGGCCTGATGATCTTTCAGTGACAGGCATACACCATACAAGTAGGAAGCTAGAAGCTTCTTATTTTATGATACTTGTAAGATTTCCTCCTGCAGCGATCAGCCTAGATGACTATGTGCCCCATTTCCAGTGTAGAGAAGAGTGCCTTTTCCTACCAAAACAACATTTTCCAGAATGGAGAACAATTTTCAAGTGTTGCAAGATGCTTGAGCCCACAGCTAGAATCTAGCGCATACAGAGCTTTTGGCAGCTGAGCTCCTCTATAATCCAGGTTGTTCGTGAGAAGCCTAGGTGGAAAAAGGGCAAGGGTTGCTTTTCTGTGGAAACCACCATGAGGCATGATGTTCTTTGACTGTCTGGCACATACTTTGCAAGTATTAAGCTGGAAGCCTCTTGTTTTGTGTTATTTGTAAGATTGCTCCCACACTATCTGCCATGTTTGCTAAACACTACATTTCCACTGTAGTGAAGACAGAGCCTTTTCCTACCATATCAGCATTTTCTAGCATAGAAGACATGTTTAGAGTGTATTGCAAGCTAGTTTACCCACTGCCATAATCTAGCGCACACAGCATTTGGCAGCTGAGTACCTCAATAACTACAGTTGTAATTGAGAGGCCTAGGTGGAAAAAAGGCAAGGGTTGCTTTCCTGTGGAAATCACCACTGGGCCTGGTGTTCTCCTACTTACTGGCATACACCTTGCTAGTAGGAATGTATAAGACTCTTGTTTTTGACATTGGTAAGATGGTTTCCACACAGTGTTCAGCTAAACTTGCTATGCACTACATTTTGAATGTAGTGAAGAGAGTGACTTTTCCTAAAAATTCAGCATTTTCCAGCATGGAGAGCACATTTTGAGTGTGTTGCCTGCTAGATGAAACCAATGCCAGAATCTATCACAGAGCATTTGGCTGCTGAGCACCTCTATAACCAATTTTGTACATGAGTGGACTCAGTGGAAAAAAGTCAAGGGTTGCTTTCCTGTGGAAACTACAATTGGACCTGATGTTCTTTCACTTATTGGCATAGACCCTGCAAGTTGGAAGCCTCTTGTTTTGTGACATTTGTAAGATGTCTTTTGTAAGACATTTTGTAAGATGACATTTGTAAGACATCTGTATGATGTCTAGCTCTTGCAAACTAGAAGCCTCTTGTTTTGCGACATTTATAAGATGGCTCACACATGGCGATCAGTCGAGCTTGCTATGAGCTGCATTGCCGCTGTAGTCAAGAGAGCAACTCTTCCTACAAAATCAGTATTTTCCAGCATGGAGAAGATGTTTTAATTGTGTTGCCAGCTAGTTGAGCCCACTGCCAAAATCCAGCGGACACAGAGTTTTTCACAGCTGAGCCTGTGAAATGTGAGAGGCCTAGGTGGAAAAACGGCAAGGGTGGCTTTCCTGTGGACACCACCATTGGGCCTGGTGATCTTTAATTGACTGGCATGCACTTTGCAAGTAGGAACCAAGAAGCCTCTTGTTCTTGACATTTTTAATATTGATTTCTCATGGCCATCAGCCAAGCTCCTTATGCACTGCATTGGCACTGTAGTAAGAGAGCACCTTTTCCTGCCAAATCAGCATTTTCCATTATGGAGGAGATGCTTTGAGTGTTTTTGCAAGCTGTATAAGCCCACTGCCAGAATCTAGCACACAAAGAGTTTGGCCTCTGAGCACCCCTATAACCAAAGTTTTTTGTGAGAGGCATAGGTGGAAAAAACACAAGTGTTGCTTTCCTGTGGACACCACCATTGGGCCAGGTGTTCTTTCACTGACTAGTATACACTTTGCAAGTATGAAGCTTTTTTGTGATATCTGTAAGATTGTTCCCATGTGGGGATCAGCTGAGCTCACTATGGGCTGCATTTATACTCCAGTGAAGAGAGTGCCTATTCCTACCAAATCAGCATTTTCCAGCATGGAGAAGATATTTTGAATGTGTTGTCAGCCAGTTGAGCCTACTGCCAGAATTAAGAGCACACACAAAGCATTTGGCAGCTGAGCATGATCATAACCCCTGTTGTACATGAGAAGCCTAAGTGGAAAAAAGGCAAGGGTTGCTTTCCTGTAGAACCCACCATTGGGCCTGGTGTTCTTTCAGTGACTGGCATACACTTTGCATGTAAAAAGCTAGAACTTTCTTGTTTTGTAACATTTGTAAGATTGCACCCATGTGGTGTTCAGCACAGCTCGCTTTGTGCTGCATTACCACTATAGTGAAGAGAGTGCCTTTTCCTATAAAATATGCATTTTCCGTAATAGAAAACACGTATGGTGTGTGTTGCAAGCTACTTGAGCCAAACACCAGAATCTAGTGCTCACAGAACTCATACAGGTGCTCAGCTGCGAAATGCCTTGTGTGAGCTTGATTGTGGCAGTGGGCTTGACTAGCTGGCAACAGACTCAAAACACGTTCTCCAAGCTGGAAAATGCTGATTTGTTAAGAAAAGGCACTCTCTTCACTACAGTGGCAATGCATCCCATAGCGAACTCGGCTGATTGCTGTGCGTGAGCTATCCTACAAATGTCACAAAACAAGAGGCTTCTAGCCTCCAACTTGCAAGGTGTATGTCATTAAGTGAAAGAATATCAGGCCCAGTGGTGGTTTCCACTGGAAAGCAACCTTTGCATTTTTTTTTAAACCTAGACTTCTCACTTACAACTGGGGCTAAAGAGGTACTCATCTGTCAAATGCCCTGTGTGCACTAGATTCTGGTGGTGGGATCAACTAGCTTGCAACACGCTCAGAACATATTCTACATGGTGGAATGTTGACATGGTGGAAAAAGGTGATCCCTTCACTACAGCGGAAATGAAGCACTTAGTGAGCTTGGCTGATCACCATGTGGGAGCAATCTTACAAATGTCACAAAACAAGAAGACTCCAGCTTCCTTCTTGCAACATGTGTGCCACTCACTGAAAGATCACCAGGCTCAGTGGTGGTTTCCATGGGAAAGCAACCCTTGCCTTTTTCCACCAAGGCCTCTCACATCCCACTGGGTTTAGTGAGGCGCTCAGCTTCCAAATGCTCTGTGTGCGCTAGATTCTGGCAGTGGGCACAACTAGCTTACAACACACTAAAAACCTGTTCTCCATGCTGTAACTGCTGATTTGGTAGGAAAAGATGCTCTCTTCACTACAGTGGAAATGTAGCTTATAGCAAGCTTGGTAGATCTGAGTGGGAGCAATCTTACAAATGTCACAAAACAAGAGGCTTCCAGCTTCCCACTTGGTAGGTGTATGCCAGACAGTGAAAGAACACCAGGCCTGGTGGTGGTTTTCACAGGAAAGCAACCTTTGATTTTTACCACCTAGGCCTCTCACATACAAATGGGGTTAGAAAAGCACTCAGCTGCCAAATGCTCTGGGTGAGCTAGATTCTACCAGTGAGCTCAACCAGGTTGTGAAACACTCAAAACGTGTTCTCCATGCTGGAAAATGCTGATTTGGTAGGAAAAGATGCCCTGTTTACAGTGGTGCAGTGTATCATGAGCTTGGCTGATCACCACCTGGGAGCAAACTTACATATGTCACAGTACAAGAGGCTTCTAGCTTCCTACTTGCAAAGTGTGTGCCTGTCACTGAAAGAGCACCAGGCCAATACTTGTTTTCACAAGAAAGCAAATCTTGCCTTTTTTCCACCTAGGCCTGTCATGTTCAACTGGAGCTATAATAGGGCTCAACTTCCAAATGCTCTGTGTGCATTAGATTCTGCAGTTGGCTCAAGTAGCTTGCAATACACACAATATGTGTCCTCTATTATGGAAAATGCATATTTTGTAGGAAAAGTTGCTCTCTTTTCACTCCTGTTGTAATGCAATGCCAAACAAGCTCAGCTGATAGCCGTGTGGATACAATCTTATCAAATGTCACAAAAGAAGCTTCTAGCTTCTACATGCAAAGTTTATGCCAGTCACTGAAAGAACACCAGGCTCAATGGTGGTTTCCAAAGGAAAACAGTGCTTGCCTTTTTTCCACCTAGGCCTCTCACATACATCAGTGGTTTTAGTGTGCTCAGTGGCCAAATGCTTTGTGTGCCAGATTCTGGCAGTGGGTTCTACCAGGTTGCAATACACTCAAAACTTGTTCTCCATGCTGGAAAATGCTGATTTGGTAACAATAGGCACTCTCTTCACCAGAGTGGAAATGCAGCGCATAGTGAGCTGGGCTGATCGCTGTGTGGGAGCAGTCTTATAAATGTCACAAAACAAGAGGCTTCCAGCTTCCTCCTTGTGAATTGTATATCAGTCAGTGAAAGAACACTAGGCATAATGGTGGTTTTCACTGGAAGGCAACCTTTGCCTTTTTTCCACATAGCCCTCTCACTACAACTGGGGTTATAGAGGCGCTCAGCTGCAAATTGCCCTGTGTTGGCTTGATTCTGGAAGTGCGCTCAACTAGTTGATAACACACTCAAAATGTCTTCTCCATGCTGGAAAATGTTGATTTGTTAGGAATAGGCACTCTCTTCACTCCAGTGGCAATGCAGCCCATAGCAAGCTCATCTGATTGCTGTGTGTCAACAATTTTACAAATGTCACAAAACAAGAGGCTTCTAGCTTCCAACTTGCAAGGTGTATGCACGTGAAAAAATATCAAATCAGCATTTTCTATAATGGAGAACAGTTTTTGAGTGTGTTGCATGCTAGCTGATCCCACCACCAGAATCTAGCCCCCAAAGAGCATTGGGCAGATGAGTGCCTTTTTAGCCCCAGCTGAACGTGAGAAGCCTAGGTGGAAAAATGGCAAAGATTGCTTTCCATTGGAAACCATCAATGTGCGTGATATTTTTTCACTTACTGGCATACACCTTGCAAGTTGGAAGATAGAAGACTCTTGGCCTCGCTCAGTGGGTTAAGGAACTGGCATTGCCATGAGCTGTGGAGTAGGCAAGCAGCTATGCTCCATTTCAACCCCCAGACTGGGAATTTCCATATGCCATGGGTACAGCCCTTAAAAAAAAAAAAAAAAAAGATTATGGATAGTGGGATGAATAGATAGGACATAAAGTGAATTCAGTAGTGTGTTGTTAATCACAGAACCTTGGTGTTCCTGGTTAATTCTTTCAATTTTCTCTATGTTTGAAATTCATTAGAAATTGTTGCAAAAAGTAGGATTCAAATTGTATGTTTATTTGCTCCCACGTATATAAAAATTGTGGCATATCCATGAAAACGAGCAAGAAATATGTCAATACAAAATTGTGCTATAGAGCTTTGATTGAGAAGGCTTTTCAAAATCATGGTTACTGTGTGATACACGACATTAACAAACTGAAGAATAAAAACCATATGATCCTCTCAATAGACTCAGAAAAAGCCTTTGACAAAATCCAATACCCATTTCTGATACAAACCCTTCAGAAAGTGGGCATAGAGGGAACCTACCTCAACATAATTAAGGCCATATATGTCAAACCCACAGGTAACATCATTCTCAATGGTGAAATTCTCGCTGAGATCAGGAACAAGACAAGAATGTCCGCTCTCACCACTACTATTCAACATAGTAGCCACAGCAATCAGAGAAGTAAAAGAGATAAAACAAATCCAAATTGGAAAGGAAGAAGTAAAACTATCATTTTTTGCAGATGACATGATACCGTACCTAGAGAATCCTAAAGACTCTACCAGAAAACTGTTAGAGCTCACCCATGAATTTGGCAAAGTTGCAGCACACAAAATTAATACACAGAAATTGACGGCATTTCTATACACTAACAATGAAAGATCAGAAAGAGAAATTAGGGACGCAATCCTGTTTACCATCACATCCAAAAGAATAAAATACCTAGGAGTAAACCTACCTAAAGAGACAAAACACCTGTACTCTGAAAACTATAAGACACTGGTGAAAGTAATCAAAGATGACACAAATAGATGGAAAGACATACCATGGTCTTAGATTGGAAGAGTCAATATTATCAAAATGACCACACTACCCAAGGCAATCTACAGATGCAATGCAATCCCTATCAAATTACCAAGGACATTTTTCACAGATCTCAAACAAAATATTTTCAAGTTTGTTTGGAAGCACAACAGACCCAGAATAGCCAAAGACATCCTGAAAAAGAAAAATGGAGCTGGAGGAATCAGGCTTCCAGACTTCAGACTGTACTACAAAGCTACAGTCATCAAAACCATATGGTACTGGCACATATGAGAGAGAGAACTATAGATCAGTGGAACAGGACAGAAAGCCCAGAATTAACCCCATGCACCTATGGCCAACTAATCAATGACAGAGGAGACAAGAATATACAATGGAGAAAGGACAGCTTGTTCAATAAGTGGTGCTGGGAAAACTGGACAGCCACATGGAAAAGAGTGAAATTAGAACACTCCCTAAATCCACACACAAAAATAAACTCCAAATGGATTGAAGACCTAGATATAAGACCAGACACTATAAAACTCTTAGAGGAAAACATAGGCCAAACACTCTCTGACATAAACGACAGTAACATCTTCTCAGATCCACCTCTTAGAGTAGTGACAGTAAAAACAAAAATAAATAAATGGGACTTAATTAAATTTCAAAGTTTCTGCACAGCAAAGGAAACCCTAAACAAAATGAAAAGATACCCCACAGAATGGGAGAAAATCTTTGCAAATGAAGCGACTGACAAGGGATTAATTTTCAAAATTTATAAACACCTCCTATAGCTCCATACCAAAAAAACAAACAACCCTATCAAAAAAATGGGCAGAAGATCTAAACAGACAGCTCTCCAAAGAAGACATACAGATGGCCAAAAAACACATGAAAAGATGTTAAACATCACTCATTCTTAGAGAAATGCAAATCAAACCCACTATGAGGCACCACTTTACACCGGCCAGAATGGCCATCATCAAAAAGTCTACAAACAATAAGTGCTGGAGAGGGTGTGGAGAAAAAGGAACCTCATTACACTGTTGGTGGGATTGTAAATTGGTGCAACCACTGTGGAAAGCAGTATGGAGATGCCTCAGAAAACTAAAATAGAACTACCATTTGATCCAGCAAACCCACACCTGGGCATCTTTCCAAAGAAAAACATGACTCAAAAAGACACATGTACTCCAACATTCATTGCAGCACTATATACAATTGCCAAGACGTGGAAACAACCGAAATGTTCTTCAACAGAGGAGTGGATCAAGAAGATGTGGTACTTAAACACAATGGAATATTACTCAGCCATTAAAAGGAACGAAATACCGGCATTTTTAGCAACATGGATGGACCTAGAAACTATCATGCTAAGTAAAGTCCGCCATATAATGAGACACCAACATCAAATGCTTTCACTGACATGTGGAATCTGAAAAAAGGACTGACCAAACTTCTTTGCAGAACAGATGCTGACTCATAGACATTGAAAAACTTACGGTCTCTGGAGGAGACAGTTTGGGGGCTGGGGGGTGTGCTTGGGTTGTGGGATGGAAATCTGTGAAACTGGATTGTGATGATCATGATACAACCACAGATGTGATTTTAAAAAAAGAAAAGAAAACATTACAATATCTACTAAAAAAAAATAATCTTGGTTAGTGTTCATTATTTTACAGTAAAGCCTGGCTAGGGCCCTCTATAAACTGAAACAGCACTTACATGGTAATCCTCATGGCAAAGAGTTTCTCACGTTCTATCCTGGAATAGTTGGAAATCACCCGGAAAAGAGGGGTGGACGGGGGGCTGGGAGCAGAGCTGTGCCTGTCGGAACAATGGGTAGGTGGGTGTGGGGGCACCTGGCTGTCCTGCCGCCCCAGGACCCACCATCCCGTTGGTGATGCCCAGCCTTGGGGCCCCGTGGCTGCGAGGGAAGAGGCCCAGCAGGTATCCACTGTACATGACCAACATCTGCTCCTTTGTCATCTGCGACAAGTAGGATATTGTCAGACAGAACTGCAGGGAGAAGGAAGCCTGGGGCTCTGTGAGCGGGGCCAGCATCCTGCCCAGGCCCAGGCCCCCCAGACCTCCGGTATCCCCAAACAGACGCCAGTGCTGGGATCTCAGGCACCAGGGAGGCAGAGACTGAGTCCCGAGCCTGGTCTGCAAGGTCCTTCAGGGCCAGAGGCCCGGGGTGGGGGTGGGGCCAGGCCACACAGTCTAGTGTACCTGAGCCCAGTTGCAGAACACCTGCCTGTTTCCTCCACAGGTCACGCGCTCTTGGGGAAACTAGAGAAGACAGGGTGTCATCTGGGATCAGGGCCTTACCCCGTGCTGGGCTCAAGGCGCCAAGTGGACTTCAGGATGATCCTTGAAGGAGGAGGGTGGGGTGGGGGAAAAGCCAGGAGGGGCAGGGCCCACGAACAGTGATCCGGGTTAGCTGGGGTCAGTGTCAGGGGTCTGTTGGTGGCCAGGTTCAAAGGCCTGGCTCAGGAAGCTCCCTGACTGGGGGAGTGGTCACATTCTAGGACTCTTTTGCCCTCAAGTATAATACTGGGAGGGCCAAGGCTATCCTTTCTCCACTATGGGTATCTGATGCACAGACTGTCAAGAGTGCCAGGGATAGATGCATGCAACCAGACCTGCGTCATTCACCTGTGGCCATTGAGCACTTGAGCCACGGCCTATGACATGCTCTGAGCATAAAATACACCCCTGATTTCAGAGACTTGGTAAGAAAAAAACACTAAAATATCTCAATTTTACATTGATTACATGTTAAATGATAATGTTTGGGTATGTTGGGGTAAACTACAGCACTGAATCTGTTTCTTTCAGTTTTCAGGTGGCTGTTAGAAGATGTGAAATTGCACATCTGTTGCACCAGTGTTGGTATCTGCTGCTGATGCTGCGCCATAGTTACTGAAGATGCAGTCACTGGGGTTTCCTGGTGAAGAGGGAGGAGGCCCTCTCTGCCCATTTTTGCAACGTCCCTAGAATCTATCACTATCTCGACATAAACAGCTTGAGAGCGTTTCTCAGATTACATTCCCACTGCTGCTTCCAGCCCTGGTGTCTCATCCTTACCTGGGCCACAGCAGGCAGGGTCCAGGTTGTTCCTGATCATGTGCATGATGGCTGCAGCGGCTTTAGTCCAGCAGCGGTACTGTTCCACGGCCCTATGAGGGAGTCCAGCTGCCAGGCATGACAAAAGACAGGGGGCAGAGGCCTCCTTCCTGCTAAAACTCAGGCCCAGCCTTGGCCTCGGCCCAGCCCCGGGCCGCTCAGGTATGGACAGTGAGCCCTGGCACCCCACAGGAGGTACCTCAGAGCTCCCGCCAGGAGGTGGGTCTGAAGTATTTGTGCTTTGCTGGCCCTTCCTAGGATGGGCAGTTCAGCCCCATCCCACCCATGCCCTCCCCCAGTCCCTGACAGGCTCCAACGGGGAGAAAGCTGCTGGCAAAGCAAAGCTGAAGCCTCCCCTCCTGACAGACTATTTACCTGTCCTTTCCTTTGCACCACCAGGGCTCCTGAGCAATTCTGGAGAGGGTGCCAGGCCAGCAGGCCTGGACAGGAGCGAGGGGACATGGTGCCTGCTTTGTGGGGTTGTTCCAGACAGTCTGGCCTTCTGGTGTTTTCAAGGACAATGGTGCTCAGAATGTGATACAGGGCTAGGCAGCATCCCCTGGGGACTGTGAGGAAGGCGGGTCCTTCTGCCTAGGGCTAGCTGCAGCCCCAAGCCTGGCCCTCGGGGGATGTGGCCACAGCCCTCCTAAAGTGGACGGCCTGTACTCCCCTCTGACTGCATCCCGACCTGGGCAGGGTACCTCTGGGAAGCACCCCCAATCCCCCCACTCTGGCCCCTGAAGCTTGCCCCCAAACCCCAAACTCACTTCATTTCCAAGTCAGGGCAAAACCGATACATGTAGATGTACCTGTACAGCTAGCTGCAGCTGCTAGACGAACTCGAGGGCCAGCAGCTCCTGGACATGTGGGGGGAAGTACCGTAGGGCATTCCTCAGCGCCAGCTGCCAGGGGAGAGCAGTGAGGGCAGCAAGGGAGCAGGCTCCAGACCAGAGGCAGAGGTTTCTGTGATGAGCCATCTTCTTTCTTCTTGGATTTGCCTCTGCTCCACTCAGGAACTTATGTCCCCTAAGCCTAAATCTCGCCCCAAGCTGCCATGTCACACCTTGCAGGAAGCCTTCCCTGATTGCCCTTCCTGCTTTACATAGGCAGCCCTAGAGTCCCTCCCTCTCTGGCCTAACAGGGACCAGGTTGCATGACCCCAGGCCAGAGAGGGACCTGCCCTGAGGCTTGTGACTACAGTGGGAGGTCTAGGCTCTGGGGCAGGGAAAGATGAAGATGTGCCGGAGCACAGGCACCCTGCACAAGTGCAGACCCGCTCTCCAGCATGGCTGGCAGCCTCAGGCAGGCAGTTCACATCGCACATCCGTGGCTCTGGGAGTGAGATTCTGCTAGATGGAGGACCCCCCAGGCAGAGCCCAAACCAGGGACGGGCAGCAGAGAGCAGAAGGAAAGCAACCTGCTCTTGGCTTATTTCACCAGGCAGAGCAGCACGACTCCTGCCCTCTCCTCAGTGCTCCTGTCAGACCTCAGGGCCTCTGCACCCACCCTCCTATTTCAGCCCCTGTGCCACCTGCCTCCCTGGGGACCCCTCCCAGGGGGCCTCCTTGACCTCACCCCTCCACTCTCCAGTCCTGTATCTCCCAAGGCTTTTCAGTTCCTTTCCTGCTCTCATCAGTCTCTCTGAGCTCAAGGGTCCGAGTCCTGGCTGACCTTTCAGGCACTTCCTCCCAGCACCCATCCGGGGGCCTAAGCGTGGAGGGAGGCAGACTAGGGAGTGGGAGACTGAGGGTAGAGGCAGGTGGATTGGGGAGTGTCAGGGTGGATGTTGAGGCCACTTATTCAACCAGCCAACCCTGGGGAAGAAAGCGCTTCGGGGGCAAGAGGAAGAGCTGGTGTGAATGCATTCATTCCACACACATCTAAGGCAAAGCGGCAGGGGCATGAGCCCTGGAGAGAACAGGTGGGCTGTGGAAACTGGAAGGCTGGTGGTGACAGAACAAGAGCCCTGAGGACACTAGCAGGTGGGCCGCAGCAGAGATGCCAGCTGGGGACACAGCTGGGAGCCCAGCCAGGGGCTCGGGTGCCCAGAGGCCAAGGGCATGGGCCGGGAGGAGGACAGCCTGTCCCATGTGCCATGAGGTCCAGCACCATGTGACGAGGGTGTCACAGGGGCCTGGGGATGGGTGGGGAGGGAGAAGGCAGGAGGAGAGGGCTGGCCCAGGAGTGAGGAGAGGGCTGGCCTAGGAGGGAGCAGAGGGCTGAAGGGCTACCAATGAAGAAAATACCAGCGCAGGGAGTCATGGGAACTTGAAAAGATTTGCAGGACAAGACCCTCTTTAAAAGCACACAATCCCTTCTCTCTTGGAAAAAAACTGACCACAAATACATGTCTCCCTTAAGAAAGGCGGCTGGGAACACATGCCCACAGGAGGCTCTTAAACTCTGGCAGATGTCAGACCCACCGGAGGGTCAGGTGCAAGCCTCAGGGGTAGGGGGCTCAGGTTCCAGGGCATAGGGCCGAGGTCTGTGCCAGAGGTCAGGAGAGCAGATCCCTTTGAGGTCCCTTTGGTCCCCTCGGCCTGGACCTCTGTGGTCCCTGCTGCTCTCTGCATGGCACCTTGACACAGAGGCTGGGCTTTAAAATTTTTTTTTAAATTTATTTATTTATGCTTTTTTAGGGCTGCACCCATGGCATATGGAGGTTCCCAGGCTAGGGGTCGAAGTGGAGCTACAGCTGCCAGCCTACACCACAGCTCAAGGCAACGCTGGATCCTTAACCCACTGAGTGAGGCCAGGGATCAAACTCACATCCTCATGGATCCTAGACAGGTTTGTTAACTGCTGAGCCACGAAGGGAACTCCTGGGTTTTTTTTTTTTTTAAGGCACACACCTTCTAACCAGAGCTTGCTGAGTGAAACGGGCACTTGCAGAAAAGTTTCAAAGGCAACACATGACACATGCTAATATGTTCTACCCTGACTCTAGCTTCTCTTATTTCATTTCCTAATAAACGCTGGTTCTGACCCCCTAAACCCACTTGCCAACCTAGGGAGAGGTGGCGGCTGTAGCTGGAACCCCCACTTCACTGCAGTCACAGTCTCCTGTGTTACTGAGGGAGGCTGTCCCTGCGCCCAATCTCCTGTGACACCTGTCAGAGCACCACGGCAACTCAAAGCCATGGCCAAGTCTCCCGTCAACATTTGCTATTTTTAAGTCTGTGTCTGTTGACAGAAATGATGGGAACATTTCAGCCATTCTACAGAATGCATGCAAAAGCCCCCAAACTCCATCTGTTCTCAAAGTGTTGGTGCACGTGTGCCGTAAACATAAAGGCGATTCTGGCAATTCCCCCAATCCTACATGCAGCAAAAGCTCTGTTTGCCATGCACCCCCTACTATAAGATTCCCACTTGAGGGGTGTTGAATTTCTCTTTACCCCTGAAATTCAGTCAGGTAGCGTGGATATGTCTTCAAGTCAACTGTTCCACTTCAGGGTTTCCTTCTTTCCTTTTGAGGATAAATTGTCTTTTTATCTGTAATTTCATGTTTTTATTAGTTCAGGAAAGTTGTATTCTATTATATTTTTGTTCAATAACTTTCTCTTTTACACCTAAAGTTGCACAATAGGCATGCAGTAAATATTTCTTGAGTGAAAAAAGAAAGAAAAATGCAGCACCTCTGCTTCTGGCCTGGATTCAATACTCTAACCTCTGGAGGGAGCAGTTCTCAGGGTGAGGATGAGAAAATGGAGCTCAGATATGTGGTGTGATCTGCCTGGGGAGGTGCTGCACAGGGACAGGCCAGGTAGAGAGATGGGGGTGGCCTCCCAGGGGACACAGCTGAAGGCCTGAGATGATGCTGCTGCCTAGGACACAACACAGGCCCTCCACCCTCCTATTCTTGTAAAGATCCCCAAGCCAGGGAGTTCCCAGTGCGGCTCAGCAGGTTAAGAACCCAATGTAGTGTTCGTGATGATGTGGGTTTGATCCCTGGCCTCGCTCAGTGGGTTAAGGATCCAGCATTGCTGTGGCTGTGGTGTACGTTGGGAGCTACAGCTCCAATTTGACCCTAGCCTGGGAACCTCCATATGCCATGGGTATAGCCCTAAAAGGAAAAATGAAAAAAAAAAAGGAAAAAAAAAAAAGATCCCCCAAGCCAGAACTTGGGGCATTTCTTGCTTCCTCCCCCGCCCTGGCTTTGCAGCTTCCTGTTCAAAGGTCTTCCATGCCAGGAAGAGCTTGTGGGGGCCCCATTTAGGAACCACCCCCCCCCCAGACTGCCAATCACAGGAAGCCTCCACTTCGGCTCCTTTGCCCAGTTTACACCAAGGGTCTGCCATGCAGCATGTGGATTTTCACAGGTGAGGCTGTGGCCTGTTAATCATATAATGTGTGTTACTAGTGGGCTCTGATTGGCAAAATCAGATGTACCCAAGGCACATAAATTGCACAGAATGTTCTAGAGAATGCCTCCACTTTGGCCTGTATCCTTGGGGCCAGGGGTTTAGTTCATGAAACACCTGTGTTCAGCCTGGGCTGAGAACTCTGGGTGCCTGACGGATGGTGGATAGGATGACAGCCCCCACAGATGTCCAGCCCCTGCTCCCTGCAGTGTCACATTACACATCAAAGGAGACATGGCAGAGGCAACCTAAGTAAGGACTCTGAGCCTCGAGATGGTCCTGCACATCCAGTCAGCCCTAACCACCCACATCCGGCCAAGGGGAGCAGGTGGCAGGGCAGAGCCAGGAGAGGGATCTGCCCTTGCTGTGAAGACAGGGGCAGGCCAGGTGCCCCCCCGCCCCCGACCTGGGGCAGAAGAAGAGGGGATCCCCCCTCCCTGGACCTCACCTCTTTCTCATGGGGCCTTTCATGCCACTAAGCACAGTGTGAACTTTGAGAACATGCAGACATAAAGCAGGACAAACCTGCTCTGTAATGAATGCTGCGCCCTCAACGAGAACCTCAGTGACAGAGCCAAGGGACAGAATAGCCCCAGCACTGTCCTTGCATTGGCTATGAATTTCCTGCTTTCCATCGGTGAAGTCCATTTCAGATTTTCAAAACCCAGAATCATAAGAGAGTACATTTGGGCTGTTTTAAAGCCCCTGCATTCATGGGGATTTCTTACAGCAGCCTTAGGAAACTCAGCCGACAGTGAGCATCCTGTGTGAGGAAAACCTCACTTCTGCCACCAACAATCCGGTCCTGCTGGTGTAGCTCACAGCACAGGGGTAGGCGTTGGGGGTTGTGGGGGGGGTGGGGGGGAGAAGAGAGAGAGGAAGACAGAGGGAGAGGGGGAGGGGAGAGGAAGGGGGAAGGAGAGGGAGGGAGGGAAGAGGGGGAGAGAGGGGGAAGGGGGAGGAAAAAGGGAGAGAATTTGGTTTTGCATATGACCTGGTGGTGAGCTGGGTAGGGAAATATCTCCCCCATCTGAAAGCTTTTACTCTTACCACTTATGCCAAAATGACAGCCAAGATCTGATGGGTTTGGCCTTGTTTGAATCCCCTGCACCCTCTGGCCTTGCCCTCACTGGGGCCAGCCTCCCAGGGTCCCAGCTATGGCCAGACTCCTGCCCACTGGAGTGGGGACCCTCTCTGTGGCTGCTGCCTCAGGGCCCAGTTCCCAGGCCTCAGTGTGTACCAGAAGGTCTGTGACGAAGCACATGCCACCCTTCCCCGCTCTGAACGTCAAGTCTCCTCTTCTGTGAGATGAGCAGGAGGTCCCACCCTGCCTCACAGGGCTGCCCTGGGGACCAGATGAGTTGAGGGCTGGGTGGGTTGGGGGGAAGGCCAGCAAAGCCACACTGGCAGCCTCCCACCAGTTGGACCTCTGGCCACCCTGCCAACCTAGCTCTGCAGAAGCCCCACCCCCACCCCGCTGTGTGAGCAGTGGGCAGCAGGCCATGCCCCTGCTCAGACCTTCTCAGGCTCTTCCTTAGAACTGAAGGAGTGCAAGGCTGGCTGGCACCCAGGCCGGGCCTGGCTCTCCCAGGTCTGCGCCCAGTGGGGCCCACCCCAGCATACTCTGCACAGGCCTGTCTCCGCACCTTCACGCACTGTCCCGCTTGTCTCCAAATGGGCTTCCTTCTCAGATTTCCCAGTCTGGGAACCTTGCCCATATCACCAAGGCGACCCACTCCAGGAAGCCTTCCTAGGTTTCTCCTGCCCGCTGAACTTTCAGAGGGTGTTGGTTTGGGCATTTACCAGAGAGTCTTGTTCACTCATTCAACAAACAGTTCTGGCATCACGGAGACTCAGTAAGCCAGACAGCCCTGCCCTCAGGAAGCACAAGTAGTGATGCGAGGTCTTTAGGTCTGGGATCTGCAGTGCAGTGCAGCCCCTGGGGTGGCATGTGGGGTGTGGAAATATCACGAGAAAAGCTGCATATGTAGGACAGGGTTACTGGAGGGGTTTCTAACAGTGGCCCTCTTGACAGGAGGCAAATGTTCCTCTGCACTGTGGACACAGTCCTTCTTGGTGCAGGGGTACAAGGACTGAAATGTGACAGCCTGACCATAGTCTGACTTAAACAGAGAGCCCACTGAGAGAACAAAGAGTGGGGCACCTTCTGTCCATCCAAACCACAAAATACCACAACGGCTCAAAGAACAGGGCGGCCTCAACCACAGCAGTGTGAACTGAGAGCTCCCACTGACTTTCAAGGACGCGTGCACCTTGTGTGCACACAGGTCGCATCTGGACAGAGACACCCCAAAATGACAAAACGTCATAACATCTGACTTGGGAGTTCTCATTGTGGTGCAGTGGAAACAAATCTGACTAGTATCCATGAGGATGTGGGTTCGATCCCTTGCCTCACTCTGTGGGTCAGGGATCTGGTGTTGCCAGGAGCTATGGTGTAGATCACAGATGCAGCTCAGATCCCAAGTTGCTGTGGCTGTGGCGTAGGCCGGCAGCTGCAGCTCCAATTCGACCCCTAGCCTGGGAACCTCCATATGCCGATAAATAAATAAATATCTGACTTGCCGATCCCTTAAAATTACCTTCAACAGCTCATATCAAAAGTCAAAGTGACATTGAAATAAAACAGAAAATGAGCCAAAGAAAGTGCAAAGCCAGCTGCTGAAGAAGCCATCCCTGGCTTTGGGACTGTCCAGACGGAGCCCTCCTGCTTCTCTGCAGGACAGCGTGTCCTCAAGCTGGTCACTCCCAGGACTGGATGTGTGGAGTACCAACACTGACCAATGCCCACCCCCACTGCTGCCCTACAGTTCAGTCCAGCTCTGCCACTGTCACTGAGCCAGCCAAGACCCCCCACAGGTTCAGGGCTCAGTCCCATGAGACACCCCCACTTCCATTGCCATCAAATCCCCCGGCTGTCACCAGCGCCTCCCCAATGGGGCAGAAGGTGGGGCCCCACACCTCCCCTCAGGTCTGAGCATTTGCTAGGTCAGCTCCTGGAGCCTGGCTTGGTACATAATAAAGCCTCTGATGAAGGACAGGCCTGCAGTCAAGTGAAGAAGCCAGGGTGGGGGCACCTGCAGCCCCCAGATGCTCTCCCAAGCTGGCAGGGAGGGTTTGGGGGGTTTCCTCCCATGGTTAGCCTCTGGTACCACCGGCCCCAGTCCCTCCCTCCTGTGTGGGTGACGCTGGCAGAAGGTCACCAGGAAGGGCAGGTCTCCAAATGGGCGGTGGGATTCCTCCTTTAATCCCAGTGCTCACTTTCTCTTTTCCTCACTGTTCCTAAAGCCCTCACATAATCTTTAGAAAAGGAAAATGCCAGAAAGCCATTTCTCTGGCAAGGCTCCTGCACTATTCCAGCCCATCTCCTGCACACCTGTGTGTTGTGTTGTTATTATTAATAACACCTGTAGCAGATAGAAGTTCCCAGGCTAGGGACTGAACCCGCGACCTCAGCAGTGACCCAAGCAGCTGCAGAGACCACATGGGATCCTTAACCTGCTGTGTCACAGGGGGAACTCCCCATGTTTAATTATTTTCATCCTGGCTCCCAGGGTGGCAGTCAGCGACCTGCCTGGCGCCAGTGCATCTCCTGCAGGCGGGGGCACCTGACCAACTCCCGCCAGCACCACCTGCCTCCATGAGGCTCCAGTCCAGCTGCAAATTCAGAAAGATGGGGAGGCACTGGGCAGGCAGAACCGGGGATGGGGTGGGAGGTAGAGTCTGGCTCCTGTGCTCACCTCTGACCCCTGTCTCATGCTCAGACTGAAGGCAGCCACAGTCCCCACTTCCTGTCTGGGTGACTTTGAGTCTCAGGGTCCCTCCCAGCCAGTAAGCAAGAGGAGTCCTACACCCCAAGTTGGCTGCTGGGAAGAGAGTGAGGGGCCCTGGTGTGATGGTCTGGTTGTGTTCTGGTCACACTGGGGGGCTGGAGCCAGGGTCCAGGCTGAGCTGAGGGGCTGCAGCTCCTGCTAGAGAGCAGGAGGGGAGTGCTACCCACCCAGACCGCCCAAGGCCCAGCAGGGACAGGGCCCAGCCTCTTACCTGCTCCTCTGCGGGGCTGAGCCCAGGGGTCCTGACCAGGGTGTAGGGCACCCCAGGGCAGTGCCCATGGTTCTCCAAGAGTGACCACACGGGCTGCACTTGTCTGCCCAAGACTCAGCCAAGGCCACTCTGCAGAGACGGGGCTCCAGGTCCCGATGGGCGGGCTGCTCTGACTCCAAGGCCACCTCCTCCAGCCCCTCATTGGCTCTGGGACTCCGGAAGGGGCCGTGCAGAGGTCATGGGGTCACGGCCCAGGCTGCTGCCTGCAGTTGACCTGGAGGGAGTGGTGTTCTGTGGGGAGGCTGGCTTTCCTGCTGGGATGTTGAGGGGCTGTCTGTCCCTCAGTGAGGTGTGGCCCCCAAGGGATTTTGTCTTCTAGGATGTAGCATGAGTTTGTCCTGTGGTCTTGTGGGGCAGTTATGCTGGGAGGAAGAGGTGGGGTTATGTCCTGATGACAGGGACCCTAACACAGTGAGGTGCCCCTGTGCCCTCCCCCAGCCACCTGTGTGACAGATGTGCTGTGGCAGGCAAACTAGCCCTGCCCACAGCTCTCTTTGGGAGCCCTGGAGACTCCCACCCCCACCTGCTAACAGCCGAGGGAGGTGCAAGGGGGCCCGTCCCAGCTCCACTGTGACTTGTGGTGTGGCCTTGGGCAAGCCCCTCACCTCCCTTGACCTCAGTTTCCACACCCATGAAATGGGATGGAGCACCATGCTCCAAGGAGTAAACGTTGGGCCATGTCAGCTGCCCTGTCACCTGTTGGGTCTCCCACAACTGCCTGGATCAGGATGAGGCCAGGGTCACGGGCTGGCCAGCCTGCAGCAGAGCTGGACTCACACCCCAGATGCTGCCTCCCCAGGGCCTCTGGGGCTCTAGGGCGGCCACTTCCTGGCTGTGTGGGTAGCACCTGGGCCTTAGCTGCCCCATCCTAGCACCACTTGGTGACCAGCACTGCAGAGCCCAGCTCTGCCTGCCTGGCATCCCCATCCAGGCCACACTGGGCACCGATCTCTGCTGTGTCACCAGCAAGCCCACCTGGCCTTCCCCAGCCAGGCAGGACTTCTGTCCCTCAGATCATCAACCTAGTCTCAGCTCCCCCTCCAGCCATTCTGGCCCCTCTGGGGGCTGTCTTAGGCACCCTGGCCTCTGACCCCTCTACCTTCAAAATATAACCTGGCCCCCAACACCACCACCCCCAGTCCACGCCCTTAATCTCTCCCAGAGGCAGCACCCACTCTGGTCCCCCGATTCCACCCTCCATCCCCTCCCTTCTGGTCCTCAACCCATCCCCTTCCTGTCCCCACACCCTCCCCATCCCCACCTGAGGTCTAGCAGCAGCAAAGCTGCTGGAGTCCAGCACAGCAGGATAGCCCACATCATGACTTAAGGCCAGCTGGGACGCAGATGCCCCGTCTGCCTCTCTGACCTCTCCCAGAGTCCACCTTGGAGCCATCTTGCTCCCCACTCAAGAAGCATGTGCATCTCCACACTCACTGAGGTTTGAAACATGTGGGCAAATCCTTGCTTGGCTGCTTCTCTGAGTGGGGCTGTGGTGTGGCCACCCTGCCCCAAGTCTGGGGCAGACTTAGTGGTTCCTGGAACAAACAGAAGGCAGCCTGAGACACCTCGGGAGCAACCTCAGGACCTGGGATACAGGGTGGGTGTGACGAGCAGAGGTGCTGAGGGGCTATCTGGATGGCCAGACTGACACAGCGGCAGGGGACTGCCAGAGAGAGGCATCCAACTGAGCCCCCTCCCCAAATCTTCACCATGAAACTGTGAGCAAATGTTAAAGGTTTGTTTGAAACCCAAATTGTAGGGCACCTTGTTACTTGGCAACAGCTACTAGAAGGGGCCTCAGGGCCTCCGAAAGGGCTGTTCCTCCTGTCCACATCACCTCCACTGCTGGCCCTGCCCACCTCACCTCTGCTACTGGTGCCTCTTGGAGCCGCCCTGCACACCTCCTTCTCTCCACCTTTGTTTTCTCCATGGCTTACTTACCACCTGCCGTGATTGGACCTGTTCATTCCTTCTATGACCTCCCCCACCCCTAATGCAATCCCCACGAGAGCAGAGAGCACAACTGCAGAGAGCCTCAGCACAAGTGGTTACCCAGCTTCCGCTGAATGAGTGAGTGAATGCATGTGAGGCCCCGAGAGAGGGCAGAGGCTGCCAATGGTATCTTCCTGGGCGACCTCCTGAGGCCCTGGGCCTCTAGCGACCCAGGACCCAGCACTGTGCATCCAGGGAATCTCCTGGGCGCAGGTGGGCTGAGATGTTGTCTTCAACTTTGGCCACGAGGTGGCAGCAGAGGGACCAAGACTCCTGCCCAAGGACGCCAGAGGCTGAGACAGAGAGATCTCTAGTCCTAATGCAGGTGTAGGGGAGTTTGGGGCCCAGTCAGGGTCTGGGTAACCAGGAATCACCAGTCCTGGGCTCAGAGCAGCAGCAGCCCTGCCTTCAGGCCATTCCAGGGGTAAACTGGACACTCCCCAAGGCTCTCTGTCCAGGTAGCCTGGAAAATCATAATAAGAAGCTTCTAGTTTAGGTGTAGCTGTTTCCCACCCCTCTGCCATTTAAGACCTATCATCAGCATTTGGAGCCATATCTTTAAGTCAGCAGAACTATTATTTACCTAATATCATTCTTTAAAAAGACCTTTAAAACTTAAATAAACGTAATGGGAAAAGACTTTTTATATCACTGTCTTAGAAACCAAAATCACTTGATGGAAACAAGCACTAACTGTAAAAATGAATTAATCATCTACATTAACTGCTTAGATTGCAGTGGTGCCACACACCAGTCTAAACACTTCCTGTGTCTCATTTAGTTCTCATAGCACCATGAGGTGTGTCCTAGTTCTAGCTTACTGCCCAGAGCACAGAGAGGGTGTGCAACTTTCCTGATCTCGCACAGCAGGTAAATGGCACCAACAAGATTGGAATCATCAGTTTCTTTGAAAGCATTTCTCACTCTCACGGCTCCCTGTTGGCTCAAGCAGGCACGTTCATGCACACAAACACACACATCCCTGAGCACATAGCACCAACTGCCCCTCAGGCACCCTATAAGTTGACTTCTGGGAAGAAAGACCCTGGGGCCAGGCTGGGTCTCCCAATCCAGAGAGAGCTGAGTGCCTGTCTCTCCAGGCTGGGCTGCGTTTTCACACCTCCGAATTCAGGGGTCGTCAGCCACTTCCAAGTGCTACCCGGAGTGTGGAGCAGTTGTGTGGAGACCAGAGGAGGCATAAGGGTCTGATGCCAGAGGTGTGAACTGAGACTCCCATTCACCTCTCCGAGTCCGGCAAAGACCTGCCGGAGCCGGGTTCCAAGCAGGGCTGGAGGCGCCCCCCGCCCCCCGGTGTGGAAAACAAGGCCATGCGGTGGGCTTGGAGGGAGGAAGGGGCACCCTTGGGCCTGATTCTGAGGATGGGGTTGGTGGGGGTCCCGGGAGTCATGTACAGGACAGGCGGCCCCTCCACGGAGCCGGCCCTTGGACCTCTGTCATGTAAGGTAGCGAAAAGACAAGGGGACAGACACTGTGCTCCCCCGACCCGCCCACCCGCCACTGTGACCAGGCTTCTTGCCGCGGTGGTGGACGGTGCCCTCGGGGGAACGGAAGCGGGAGGAGTAGCACTGGGGACCGGGCTGCCTCCTGCCAGTCTCCACCCTTCGCGCCTTGGACCGCAGTCTGGCTGCCCCGCTGGCCAGGGTGGGAGCTAGGCAGCCTGGACGAGGCCGGCCGACTCGACCTTGCCCACTTGCCTGGTCCCCAGCAGGCGCTGCCTCGCCCCCCGCCGCCGCCGCCGCCGCCGCCGCCGCCGCCGCCGGGCGATTGGGGCGGGTGCTGGTCCAAGGTCTAGTCCCTGGGCGGGGCGGGTCCCGGTCTGGCTCCCGGTGTGGTCCCTGGCCCGGGCCCGCCCCGCCGCCTCTTCAGACCCGAGTAGGGCACCGCGCACGGGGCAGGGATGGGGAGGCGCTGCTGGCGGCGGCGCGCGCTGGCAGCCGCGTGTCTGGGAGCCGCGCTGCTGCTCCTGCTCCTGAGCGTCGCGCCGCGCGCCCTGCGACCGGGTGAGTGCTCACCGGCCCCGGGGCCGCCCCAGCGCGGCCGGACCCCCGACGGATGGGGGTACCTGATGTGTCTTCCCGGGGTGGGAGGCAGGGGCGGGTGGACTCAAAAAGCTCCAGATGCCCCGCCTGTGTCCCGGCTGCCCGTAAGCGTCTTCCCCCTCGGGACCGGGTCTCCCAAGGCCTGGAGAAGTGAGAGGGAACGGTTCGTGCACCACAGATTGCGCGCTGGTTCCGGGTGAGTGGTGGGTGGCGGAGGGCATTAGGCGCCGGGGGAGGGTAGCCTCGTTTGCCTCGCCTTCCCTTGGGTTTGCCCTCCAGATTCGCGGCCGCGCGTGGGCGGCGAGCTTGCCACTCCGGGTGCGGAGGTAGCCCCTCAGTGCACCTGGCTCTGCGCGTGGTGCACCTGGTCAGCCTGAAATTCACACGGTGAAGTTCTCAGGCCCTGAGCGCCCACCTCCAGGACTGCTGGGGTAACCAGCCAGCCAGTCGTGACTGCGGCCGTGCGGAGTAAGTGACCTGCTTGTCAGGCCTGTGCTGAGACCACTTACCTCAGAGACAGGGACGGCGTGGCCGTCTCACCCGCTGGCTAAACAGGCTGCCTGGGGCTTCGGAAGCCCTGGGGCCGGTTCTGATCTCTGCCTTTCTTTGCTTTTTCCTGCCGTGTGTGTGTGTGTGTGTGTGTGTGTGTGTGTGTGTGTGTGTGTGTGTGTGTTGGGGGGGGTTGGTGTGGGAGTGCGTTTGTGTTTGCCTTTTCTTGGTGTGTATGTGTGTGTGTTGGGGGGTCTTTGAGAATCCCTGGAGTCCGGGTTGGTGCCTGGTAGACAGGGCGTAGGGGGGAAGTCCCTGTGCCCCCGGTGGGAGGATACTATGAGGTGTGGGGTCAGGGTGGCCCAAGAGGTGAGGTGAGGCTTGTTTTAAGGCAGCACTGACACACCTGGCTGGGTCTGGGTTGGTGGATAAGAATCACACCACAGCCTTCCCTGCTGGGTGACCTGGCCCTGCCCTTTCAGGCCTCTGTATCCTCATCTATAAAATGGCCTGCTCAGGTTCTTCCTTACAGGGCTTCTGGGGAGGTGGAGTTAGCTTCACCAAGACACCCCTGCATCCTGGGGTCGAGGGGCTTCTTTAGCCAGTCAGAAGCCACTGGGACTATGTCTGGGCTGGGGACCAGGTGATCCAGGCGGGGGAGGCCACCTTGGTGCTCCTCCTAGTCCCCCTGCTGCTCACACTGTCTCCTCCACATCTAGACACAGCTGTCCAGACCTGAGCCTCCCCAAGCCTTCGAGAGGGAGCTCAAGTCAGCCTTTCCATCCCCCAATGAGTTCCCAGAGCTGGCTGCCAGGGGGCTGGTGCTCCTGGCTCCTGGCAGAGCTCCTGTGTCTTAGCTGAGTGGAGTGTCCCTCATCATAGCATGGGTTGTGGTCCTAGTGTCTGGCCCTGCCCGTTCCACCCACTCTCTGTCCACCCACTCTCATGGACCTGGAACCAGGCAGGCACAGTGGCTCCCAGCCCCCAGGGCTCAGCCCTGGCTGTGGGGGTGTGCAGGATGGGTGCGGGGAAGGGCCTCTATGGAAGGGGGCTGTGTGTGACCTGTTCTCCTCTGATGGACAGATCTCTTCTACCACCCCCTCTACCAAGGTTTGAGAGACAGGAAGCCAAGTCCTTGTCACCATCTGTGCTTTGTCCACCTGTGTCAGGGAGCTGCCTCCCACCCTGCTTCTTAGCCTTTGCCCAGGCTGGGCCCACCTGCCTCGTGAATATCCCTGGCCACAAACCTCCCACCCAGTAGGTGACCTCATGTGTCTGGTCTGGCAGCCCCTCTGGAGCCCTGCTTCCCTGGCCCTGGGTGGTGATGGGCGCTTCCTCTGCTTCCCAGAGCCACTTTCTTCTCCTTCTGGAGCCAGTGAGCCTGTGCCAATGGCAGGGGGAGCGGACATAGCTGGGCCTTCTGTCCAGAGCCCAGGGAAACAGCCTCAATAGGGCTCTCAGCATCTGTGTGTCCCAGCAGGATGGCCCCAGTTGAAAGGTGGTGGGCAGCAGCTAGGAAGGGTCATCAGTCTTGAAGTAGGTATTCCCAGACACTAGGTGAGGCACAGGGCTTATAAGAAAACAAGAGAGGCCCCTCCTCACAGGGCTGACCAGCCGGACATCAGCCCATACACCATCTTGGCAGTGATGAACCGGGAGTTAATTGATGTGAGGCAGTCTGGAGGGACGTTTGGCTTGAGATCCGAACAACAAGAAGTGCTGACCCTAAAGTGTAGAGGTTTCTGCAGGCTTGTCTGTGCAGGAGTCAGCGCAAAGGCCCTGAACTGGAGGCACCTAATGTGTTCACAAGCCAACAGGACGCTGGGGGCTGGAGCTGAAGTTCTCAGGGGAGGGTGGGGGTACACCTGGAGGCCCTGAGAGACTGGGACTGGGACTGGCTGTGAGCCAGCAGGACATCACATGGGCTTTACCATCACCATGGTGGCAGGAAGAGCCTGTGACTGTCCTGGCAGAGCTGCCCGGGCTGCAGTGGAAGTGACCTGCCCGGTCAGGGTCCTACAGGGGGTGTGGAACAAAGACAAGTGAAGAGATCTTCTTGGGAAAATGAAAACGAGGCAGGAGGACTTTCGCTTGCCAAGGGCTTGGTGACCACTGGAAACGTCCCTGACCCCGGGCCACCAGGTCCCCTAGAGACGGGCCAGGAAGCTGGTCTAAATGGTCTGATCTTGCAACACTGGCCCAGCTAGAACTTATTAACCAGAAACCATGTGTCATAACCTCTGCGCACTGGGCCAGGGGTCACCGGGCTGAGGGTCCCCCCGAGCGGTAAGGGGCTCACGGTACCATGCGGTTGTGCTGATGACCGTTTGTTGTTTCTCTGTTCTTGGTGTCCCCATGTAGCCTGTGGAGTGGTGAGGCTGGGCAGGCTCGAGTGCAGGGCTAGTGGGAGCCCAAGAGGAGCCTGGGGTCAAGCCTGTTTCTGGCCCTCACTTGCTGTGAGGCCACAGCATGTTTCTTTGCTTCTGTGAGCCTCAGTTTTCCGATCTGTCAGTGGGGATAAGAGCAGTTTCTCCCCCAGGAGTAGGTGTGTTGGTGAGTACAGCCTGCCCGGCTCCCCAGACTGCCTGCCCACTCCTGTGCCGCCCAGGACCTGCCAGCCATGTGCAGAGAACCGAGGGTGTCAGGCTGGGCCTCATACTAGCCCTAGGCCTGCTCTTGAGTCTGGGCTTTGCGGTTCCCAGGGCCTGGGTCCTGGGGTCCCCCTGACCGCAGGCAGCTTAACCCTTTGCTTCCGGCCCCTTCACACATGCTTGGCTGTGTGCTCTTTCGAACATCCAGCTGTTTCCCTGTGTCTCTTGTCTGCCTTCTCCCACTCTGTGTCCCTGTCCTAGTGCGCAGTTCTGTCTTTGGCACCCTCAGCCCCTCCCCTCTCTATAACCTCTTGCTATTTTTGTTGCCTTTTTCAAAGCAGAACCTGCCCGTGGTTTTGCCTGTGGCTGCTCTTTCCTGGCCCAGGCTACTCCCCAGCCACGAGGCTGGGTCTGTCCACTCCACTTACCCTGGGCAGAGAGGTCTGGGACCAGAAGCCCAATGGAGGGGTAGGGGCAGAGGTCACAGGGCAGATGGGCTTGGGCCATGGAAGGTTGCAGGATGTAACCTGACCCTCAGGGCCCCTGCCTCTAGCCGTGCAGAGTCAGGACCAGACCCAGGGATGGCCAAGGCATCCCCCTAAGGCCCTCCTAGACTCTTCTGTCCCCCTCCATGGCCTGCCTGCCCATCCCACTGGACCACGGTTCTCCTGCGGAGGGCAGTGGTGGGGGTGGAGCTGGGTGGGGGCAGCCCAGCCCTGTAATCACTGGCCTTGGCTATTTTGGGCCTCCCGCTTCCCTCCCACTGGCCTCTGGGGTCTGGTAGGACCCACTTTGCTGCGAGCTGTGGTCTGGCCAGGAAATGAGAATCCCACGCAAACACTGCTGTTTCTGGAAGGCTGGTGTTCCCAAGTCATGGGGCCCCAGGGCAGTGACACCATGGTTTGCTCCCAGCTGCAGGGAAGGAGAGCAGCTCCTGGCACTGCCCTGCACTTTGAGGGACCAGTCAGGGCTGCTGCCTTTTCTGCCAGATCATCTGGTGACAGTGGCCTTCTGGGACCTGTCCAGCTGCCAGGAGACAGAGGTTCGCGTCTTGGGACTGCTGATGCTCCAGAGACACAGGCCCTGAGACCTCACCCTCCACGTGCCCTGGTCACAGGAGAGCCTAGCCCTTGTTCCAGGGACCCTGGAGTAGGGAGGGGCCCTGAGGCTGCCAGAGGCATGGAAGGCAGACTGGACAGTGGCCTTCAGGCACACAGAGGGTTCTGAAGGCCAAGACAAGGCCTGTCAGGCTGGCATCGACTCATTCATTCAGCCAGCCTCCACCAGGCACCACTGCAGCTCGGTGGTTCTCAAAGCGTGCTCTCAGACTGTCAGAAATGCAGATTCTTGGGCTCCACTCCAGACCTACTGGGCAAAACCCCTGGGTGTGGGTCAGGCCATCTTTGTTTAACAGCCCCCCCACCCCAAAGCTAAAGTTTGAGAACCACTGCTTGTGGTCAGTATGCCAACAGATGAGTTCATCCAATTTCCCAAGTTTGTTTGTTTGCCAAAAACTTGTCTTAAGGAAAACTCTTGAATCCTGGCAGCATTATAAAGACTCCATTTTGTTGAAATCCAAGGATCATGGCAACATTTATTTTTCTTATAAATATATTATTTCCTCCTATAATCCTGAAATCTTTTTTTTTGGCTGCCCTGGATTATGAAGTTCCCAGGCCAGGGATCATATCCAAGCCACAGCTGCAATCTAAGCTGCAGCTTCAGCAACACAGGATCCTTAACCCACTGTGCTGGGCCAGGATCAAACCTGTGTCCCAGGGCTCCCAAGATGCCAACAATCCCACTGCACCACAGGGGGAGCTCCTGATCCTGAATTCTTAAAGCTGTTTTTCTTATGAGTATTCTTTCTATATTCTTATGATTTCAACAATTTCTTGATAGCCAGTGAATATATTTAAATTTTAAGTCAGATTTACATAAAATGTTCTAGGATATAACTTATTTTTACTGTGATAATACTGTCATTCCATAAAACTCACTTTTTTTAAGTGTACAGGTAGGTGGTTTTTAGTGTATTCCACAGCCGGGCACCATCACCACTGTACAAACGCAGCACAGCAGCCATCAGCAGGCCCCAGTTCCCAGGTCCTCCCCTCCCCATCCCACCCAGAGCCCTGGGAAACCACTCATCTACTTTCTGTCTCAGCATTTGCTGTTCCAGACACTTTATGCAGATGGAGGCAAACAATACGGGGCCTGTTGTGACTGGTTTTTTTCACTCAGGGTCGTGCTGCAAAGTTCAGTCACATGGTAACATGGTAGAAGGTGAGCAGGTTGCAGTGCTTCATTCCTTTTCTTTTTTTTTCCCCTAGGCATGTGGAAGTTCCCAGGATAGGGTTGAATCGGAGATGCCACTGCTGCCCTAAACCACAGCCAAAGCAACTCGGGATCCTTAACCCTTTGAGTGAGGCCAGGGATTGAAACTGCACCCTCATGAACACTAGTCAGGTTCGTTACTGCTGAGCCACAATGGGAACTCCTCATTCCTCCTTATTTTTATTTATTTTTGGCCACACATGTGGCATGTGGAGATTCCCAGGCCGGAGAGCAAACCTGCACCACAGCAGCAACCCAGACTTCTGTGGTGACAATGCTGGATCCTTAACCCCTGTGCCAGAAGGGAACTCCTTTTTTTTCCCCATTCCTTTATATAGTCATTAAGTCTGTTAGCTATGGGTTTTTCCCAGCCATTAAGTCTGTTAGCTTTTATCAGTTTGATGAAGCTCCCTTCAATTCCCAGTTGGTATAGTGTTTTCATCATGAAAGGGTATTAAATTTCATGCAATGTCTTTTTTTCTGTGTTTGTGGGGTTTTTGTTTCCTTATTCTATTAATATATTGTATTCCCTTGATTGATCTTTTGTGTGTGTGTGTCTTTTTTTGGGCTGCACCCACAGCATATGGAGATTCCCAGGCCAGGGGTCAAATCAAAGCTGTAGCTGCTAGCCTACACCACAGTCACGGCAATGATGGATCCGAGCCAATGTCTGCAACCTACACCACAGCTCATGGCAAAATGTCAGATCCTTAACCCAATGATCAAGGCCAGGGATCAAACCTGTATCCTCATGGATACTAGTTGGATTTGTTTCCACTGAGCTGTGATGGGAACTCCTTGATTGATTTTTTTATGTTGAACCAACCTTGCTCTCCTGGAATAAATCTCACTTGGTCATGTTGATGGATTCAGTTTGCTAGTATTTGTTGAGAGTTTTATATATGTATTCATGAGAAATAATGGTATATAGTTTTCTTTTCCTGTGATGTCTTTGTCTGGGTTTCGTATCAGGGTAATACTAGCCTCATGACAAATTGGGAAATGTTCTTCTTTTTTGTTTGTTGTTTTTTGAAGAGTTTGTAAAAGATGGGTATTCATTTTTCTTTAAATATTTGGTAAAATTCACCAGAGATGCCATCTAACTGCTTTCCTTGGTGGGAATTTTTTTAAATTATGAATTCAATATCTTTACTTGTTATATGTCTACTGAGATTTTTTCCATTTCTTTTTTTATATAATGATTTTTATTTTTTTTCCATTACAGCTGGTTTACAGTGTTCTGTCAATTTTCTACTGTACAGCATGGTGACCCAGTTACACATACATGTATACATTCTTTTTTCTCACATTATCCTGCTCCATCATAAGTGACTAGATGTATTTCCCAGTGCTACACAGCAGGATCTCATTGCTAATCCATTCCAAAGGCAATAGTCTGCACCTATTAACCCCAAGCTCCCAATCTATCCCACTCCCTCCCCCTCCCCCCTGGCAACCACGAGTCCATGATTTTCTTTTCTGAGATTTTTCCATTTCTTCTTGAGTCAACTTCAGGAATTTGTGTCCTTCTAGAAACGTGTCCATTTCACATAGGTTAAGATCCCTGTTGTACTGTTGTTCATATTATAGACTTACAACCTTTCTTGTTTCTGTAAGGTCTGGTACTAATGTCTCCTCTGTCATTCCCATTTTTGGTAATGTGAGTCTTCATTCTTTTTTTCTTGGTCAGTCTAGCCAAAGACGTGCCGATTTTGGTGATGTTTTTAAAGACTGAATTATAATTTATTAGTATGTTAATATACTCATATTTAAGAAAAAATATGATCCAGGAGCATATCCTTACCTATACTGACTCTATCACTGAGAATATATTCATATTAATTGAATATGTTTAAGATTTTTTTGTAATTAAAAAAATTTATTACTCAATGAATTTATTACATTTATAGTTGTACTATGATCATCACAATCCAATTTTATAGGATTTCCATCTCACGACCCCAGCCCATGCCCCCACCCCACAAACTGTCTCCTTTGGAGACCATAAGTTTTTCAAAGTCTGTCAGTGTCTGTTCTGCAAAGAAGTTCATTCTGTCCTTTTTTCAGATTCCACATGTCAGTGAAAGCATTTGATGTTGGTGTCTCATTGTATGGCTGACTTCACTTAGCATGATAATTTCTAGGTCCATCCATGTTGCCAAAAATGCAGGTATTTTGTTCCTTTTAATGGCTGAGTAATATTCCATTGTGTATATGTACCACATCTTCTTGATCCACTCCTCTGTCAATGGACATTTAGATTGTTTCCATGTCTTGGCAATTGTATATAGTGCTGCAATGAATGTTGGAGTACATGTGTCTTTTTGAGTCATGTTTTCCACAGTGGTTGCACCAATTTACAATCCCACCAACAGTGTAATGGGGTTCCTTTGTCTTCACACCCTCTCCAGCACTTACTGCTTGTAGACTTTTTGATGATGGCCATTCTGGCTGGTGTAGGGTGGTGCCTCATTGTGGATTTGATTTGCATTTCTCTAAGAATGAGTGATGTTTAACATCTTTTCATGTGTTTTTTGGCCATCTGTATGTCTTCTTTGGAGAGCTGTCTGTTTAGATCTTCTGCCCATTTTTTGATAGGGTTGTTTTTTTTTTTGGTATGGAGCTATAGGAGGTGTTTATAAATTTTGAAAATTAATCCCTTGTCAGTCGCTTCATTTGCAAAGATTTTCTCCCATTCTGTGGGGTGTCTTTTCATTTTGTTTAGGGTTTCCTTTGCTGTGCAGAAACTTTGAAATTTAATTAAGTCCCATTTATTTATTTTTGTTTTTACTGTCACTACTCTAAGAGGTGGATCTGAGAAGATGTTACTGTCGTTTATGTCAGAGAGTGTTTGGCCTATGTTTTCCTCTAAGAGTTTTATAGTGTCTGGTCTTATATCTAGGTCTTCAATCCATTTGGAGTTTATTTTTGTGTGTGGATTTAGGGAGTGTTCTAATTTCACTCTTTTCCATGTGGCTGTCCAGTTTTCCCAGCACCACTTATTGAACAAGCTGTCCTTTCTCCATTGTATATTCTTGTCTCCTCTGTCATTGATTAGTTGGCCATAGGTGCATGGGGTTAATTCTGGGCTTTCTGTCCTGTTCCACTGATCTATAGTTCTCTCTCTCATATGTGCCAGTACCATATGGTTTTGATGACTGTAGCTTTGTAGTACAGTCTGAAGTCTGGAAGCCTGATTCCTCCAGCTCCATTTTTCTTTTTCAGGATGTCTTTGGCTATTCTGGGTCTGTTGTGCTTCCAAACAAACTTGAAAATATTTTGTTTGAGATCTGTGAAAAATGTCCTTGGTAATTTGATAGGGATTGCATTGCATCTGTAGATTGCCTTGGGTAGTGTGGTCATTTTGATAATATTGACTCTTCCAATCTAAGACCATGGTATGTCTTTCCATCTATTTGTGTCATCTTTGATTACTTTCACCAGTGTCTTATAGTTTTCAGAGTACAGGTGTTTTGTCTCTTTAGGTAGGTTTACTCCTAGGTATTTTATTCTTTTGGATGTGATGGTAAACAGGATTGCGTCCCTAATTTCTCTTTCTGATCTTTCATTGTTAGTGTATAGAAATGCCGTCAATTTCTGTGTATTAATTTTGTGTGCTGCAACTTTGCCAAATTCATGGGTGAGCTCTAACAGTTTTCTGGTAGAGTCTTTAGGATTCTCTAGGTACGGTATCATGTCATCTGCAAAAAATGATAGTTTTACTTCTTCCTTTCCAATTTGGATTTGTTTTATCTCTTTTACTTCTCTGATTGCTGTGGCTACTATGTTGAATAGTAGTGGTGAGAGCGGACATTCTTGTCTTGTTCCTGATCTCAGCGAGAATTTCACCATTGAGAATGATGTTACCTGTGGGTTTGACATATATGGCCTTAATTATGTTGAGGTAGGTTCCCTCTATGCCCACTTTCTGAAGGGTTTGTATCAGAAATGGGTATTGGATTTTGTCAAAGGCTTTTTCTGAGTCTATTGAGAGGATCATATGGTTTTTATTCTTCAGTTTGTTAATGTGGTGTATAACACTGATGGGTTTGCAGATATTGAAGAATCCTTGCATCCCTGGGATAAATCCCACTTGATCATGATGTACAATCCTTTTAATGTATTGTTGGATGCGGTTTGCTAGTATTTTGTTGAGGATTTTTGCATCTATGTTCATCAGTGAAATTGGCCTGTAGTTTTCTTTTTTTGTAGTATCTTTGTCTGGTTTTCACTAAAAAACACATTTTGAGTGAAAGAGTAACATAGCAGGCTGAGTTTGTGGTAGTTTTAAGGAAGATTGAGGAATGTGGTAATGAGACAAACGGTGTTCTTGTGCTCAGAGGTATCCACCCTGGGCCACGGCTGAACCCACATTTACCAGGAGGTACCATGGGCAGGGGAACCATGGGTGGCTATAGTGTCCACAGTGGGTCACCTGCACTGCCACCTGCCAGTCACCTGCAGCTTGGCTGTGCCCCCTCCACAGCTGCCCAGCTCCTTCTCCTGCCTACACCCAGGATCTGGGGAGGTTGGGCCCCCACCAACCTGCTGAGGCCTCTTCCCCAGGCTCCATGAACATGGTGCTGGCAGAGGAGAGTGTGAGGTGAAGGCAATGGGCCAGGTGAGGCTGGAGGTTAGGGCATTCTGGGAGGGCTGTGGTTTCTACCTTGCCTCTTGTCACCTCCTTCCTGGCATCTTTCCCCAGTACAATTTTTCTACTGTACAGCATGGTGACCCAGTTACACATACATGTACACATTCTATTTTCTCACATTATCATGCTCCATCATAAGTGACTAGATGTAGTTCCCAGTGATACACAGCAGGATCTCATTGCTAATCCATTCCAAAGGCAATAGTTTGCATCTATTAACCCCTTGCCCAGCACCTTTCAACTCTGGAGGGCAGGACATGGGGGCAGGAGCAACACCAAGCACCCTCTCCCGGGGGACTCCTGCACCCCCAAGGCAGGTGATACATGGGGGGAAACAGTCCAAGAGGTGGGTCAGATGTGCCCAGGTGAGTCGGCCAAGCTATCTGGTGCATCAGTGAACACCTCTGTCCTTATGTCCCCAGTATTTGACAACAGGGCCATGGGCTCCAGCTGGCTTGGTGGGAGGAGGAGGAGTCCCCTGCAGATGCTCCACGACCTGGACCAGGTAGGTGGACAGACATCCCCCTGCCACTTCCCTCCACCTGCAGCCATGGGAATCCAAGAGTCCATGCAGACCTGCTGTCATGGGGCTGCAGTTGCATCCAGGCTCTGTCTGGGAAAGAGTATGGGGCTGTGACAAGCGCAAGGCTTAGGGGCAGATGGAGAGTCCTAGGGTGTCCAGCACGCATCTGCCTGCCCACCCCAAGCCAGCAGTGGGCAAAGTCCCACATAAAAGAGCAGCAGACTGCATGCTGCCCACAGCAGGGATGGCCACAATAGGAACCCCAATTTCAGTGCCACCACGACAGAGAAACAGGCCTGCGTGTAGTTCTCAGGCACACGCCCTTGCTGGGACTGCACACCGTCATTCCCTAAGGTAAATGGCTATGCCCACCAAGGGCACACAGCCCAGCAGCACATTCAGACACCACTACTGAGCACCTGCTAGATGCTGGCTGTGTTCAGCACCCGTGGATACAGTGTCATTCAGGTGGGCTGGGTCCCTGCCCTGTGGGGCTCATGGCCCCATGGTTGGGGGGACAGCATCCCACTGCCTCCTGCCCTGGCCTCCACTGATTCTCATCTAGACGGGCAGGACAAGCTGCCAAGAGCATTCTTCCAGGAGGGACCTGTGTAGACTGGAGACCCTCTCTAAGAACGGGACATGAGGCTCAGGCCTCCAGGGGGTGAAGACATGAACAGCAGGGGCCGAGTGCCTGGTGGTGAGTGGAGGATGGAGGGGGTGTGAGGTGGGCCAGGACTGGGCAGGGGCAGTAGGGAGCCATGGAGGGGGTTTTAAGCCGGGATAATGCTCCCTGAATCCCTGGGGGCTGAGCTGACAGGGCCTCTGGGGCTCACGGGCCCACATCCTTATGTTGCAGGTGGGGAGGTCTAGGTTCAGAGAGGGGACAGACTTGTCCTGGGCCACAGAGCAAGCGGAGGGCAGGCCAGGCCCTCGGCAGCTTCTGAGGGGCAGAAGGGGCTGGCTTGGCCCCCTCGCAGCCCAAAGGCCCAGGGGCCATCTCGTGTGCAGACACCTTGCTGCTGGACAGGTAAGAGCAGAGCAGCAGTGTGACCAACACCAGGAGCTCAGGTTCTGAGACCTCACGATGGCCTCATGGCAGCTAAGTAAGAAAAACTGGTCCTCCCCATTCACAATTGAGAAGATGGCACAAGAAGGCCATGGACTCTGAGAGGGTCACACAGCTCGTAAGGACTAGAGCCAGGCTAAGGGTCAGGCAGCTGAGTCCAGCCAGGCTGGTAGGGGTCGCCCAGGAACAGCCTGGCTTCTGAGTCCTGAAGGACCCAAGCTGGAGCCCCAGCTTCTCTACTTGAAACCTGGAGGCAACCCATTTCTTCTGAGCCTCAGTTTTCTCATTTGTAAAATGGAGCTAGCAGTAACTGTCTTGGTATTCATGGGGCTGCAAACAAGAGAAAAGCTAATTGAGGCCAATTGAAGCCATGAGGATGGTCACTGCTTACTTCTCCAGATGCTGAGAGAGCAGAAGCCCATGGCTCAGCAGCAACACACTGGTCACCGTCATCCTCTGGATTTTGACTTCTGTCAGAGACCTGCTGCCTCATGGCTTCGAGATGACTGCCAGGGCTCCAGACAGCTACACACAGGACAGTACCCAAGCAGAAAGGAAGGGGGTGGGGCAAAGGGTTTTTTCCTTCCAGAGCCTTTACTTTTTGTCCTGAAGGAGAGTCTTTCCTGGGAGCCATCCTGCAGACCTCCCCTCACATCTACCTGGCCAGAAGCAGGCCACATGCCCAATTCTGGACCCAGTGCTTTCGTGAAGGTGTGTGAGGTTGCTGTGACGGGTTCTTCCCTGAGGCTGGACACACAGCCTAACACAACTGTGGTCTGCTGGCAAGGAGGAGGGTGACGGACACAGGAGTGGCCAAATGTTTCTGCCAGAAGATGGGTGGATGGTTTGGATGGTGAAAGCAAACCTTGGCCGTGGGGCCCCTGGACACAGCCTGCTCCGGGAACCCAGGCAGAGCCAGACTTCCATGGCCAAACCTTGAGTCAGTGCCTCAGAGGTGGGAGCAGGACTCTGATGTTCCCAGGCCTCCCACAACCCTAGCTGGATGTAGCAGCGCCCACGACATTACGTGGAAAAATAATTCGGGCATGTGGCTGTGCTTCCTGCCTGGCCCTGCGGAGCGTTCACGGCTCCAACATGACTTCTGATACTTAGTCAAAATCTCTTCTACAACTACGTAGGTCCTCGTTTTCCTCTGCTTAAACTTTTCATTTTGGAAAATCAAACATGCACAGAAGTAGTGAGAATAAACAAACCTCGACGTTCCCCATCCAGTCTGAATGGTGACCAGCTCTCCAGTCTTGTCACATCAGACCCTCTCCCCCTAACTCCTACCTGGCATTATTTTGAGGCAAATCCCAGCTGTGCTGATTTTGTGACTATTCTGGTACAGATCTCAGAGACTCCTTGCAACCTGTCCTTTTTGAAACATTTTTTATACCTTTCCCCACTCTTTTAAACCCGGTGTGTAACATGTCAAATTCTATTCTATGCCTTAGTGTTTTTCACTTAAAGGATCTGGGACGCCTGTGAATCCGCTTAAAGGCATCAGAAGCCCTTGTGAACCTGTGCCCCACCCGCACCCACACTCCTCCAACCTCATGTGCCTGCCCTGTAGGCCCTGGGTGAATCGGCCCTTCCTCCACATGCTACGTGGGCCTCCTCTAAAATGGAAACACTCTCAAGACTTGTTTCTTAACTGAGGTATAACTCACATACCATAAAGTTCACTCTTTGAGAGTGTATAAGTTAGTGGGCTGTGGTATATTTACAAGGCTGCACAACCAGCACTCCTATCTAATTTCAGAACATTTCCATCACTCCAAAAAGAAACCCAGTACCCATGAGCAGTCACTCCCTATTTCCCCTGCCCCCCACCCCTGAGAGCCACCCACCTACTTCCTGTCTCTGTGGATCTGTTCTGGACATTTCACATACACAGAACCATGCAACATGTGGCCTTTTGTGCCTGGCTTATTTCACTTAGCATAATGTTTTCTAAGTTCATCCGGTGTCATTCCTTTTTATGGCTGAATAACATCCAATCGTATGGATGGACCACATACCACTTATCCATTTATCAGCTGATGGACATTTAAGCTATTTTCACTTTTGGGCCATAAATAATATTGACATGAACATTTGTGTACAAGTTTTTATGTAATACACGTTTTTAGTTCTCTGGGGCAAATATCTATGAGTGGAACTGCTGGGCCCAATGCTTACTTTTTTCCATAGCAGCTGTGCCATTTTGTCATTTCACATTCTCACCAGCAAGGAGTGGAGGTTCTGCTTTCTCCACATCCTCATCAACATGTTACTATCTTTTTTTTTTTTTTCTATACCGAAAACTTTTACTGCAACTTTGAGAAACTGAAACACTTTCTCCTAAGAACTCTTATTAGATGACTCACCCCAAGGGGAAGGGCAGGGGGGTTGGGGGGTTAGTCTTGGGAGTGGAGACCCTCCTTAGGGCAGAAATGACTTGAAGAAAGAGAAGGGAGAACCTGAAGTGGCGCCTTGGCTCCCTGCCTGGCGGAGGCTGGCCAGGAGGTGATGGGCATCATAGAATTCGGAGCATTGTCAAGTGCAGGGCAAGGAGCCTGGCGCCTGGGAAGCCTGGATACAGGTCATTTTACAGAGGGGGCAAGGATAGGATAGGAACTGAGGTCAGAATTTGTTGGGAGGTACGGGAGGGGGGGCGGCGAAGAAATCAACACTCAAAGGCATATGCCAATTTATCAGAACAAAATTACCTTTCTCATTGAACAACAAAAATAACTCAAGAGCCTACAAGCCGCTGCATTTTCCAACCCTATTTATATGTAGTTAAAGCTACAGTTCCCATAGCTCACCCTGCTTTTCCTAAGGCAGCTGCTCAATTTGCGCTCGCCCCCTCCGTGCTGAGCGCTCGGGTCACACCTCTTTATCAGGCTGGCTTCGACGCCGCAAATTGGTTACCTGCCTCAGTCCTGTCCTCCTGCCGCCTGGCAGGGTAAATTCATCCCCCAACTCTGGGTCCCCCGCCCGCCGCCGCCCCGCAACCCTGACCCACCCTGTCCTCTCAGGGCCGGCTCTCCGACTTGGCTGAGGTGCACCGGCAACGGCGCGACTGGTTGCGTCGCACCTGCAGCCGCCACACGCGTCGGCAGCACCTGCTGCAGCCCGAGGACCTGCGGCACGTGCTGGTGGACGACGCGCACGGCCTGCTCTACTGCTACGTGCCCAAGGTGGCCTGCACCAACTGGAAGCGCGTGCTGCTGGCGCTGAGTGGCCGCGCGCCCAGCGACCCGCGCACCATCCCCGCGCACGAGGCGCACGCGCCCGGCCGCCTACCCTCGCTGGCCGACTTCAGCCCGGCCGAGGTCAACCGCCGCCTGCGCGCCTACCTGGCCTTCCTCTTCGTGCGCGAGCCGTTCGAGCGCCTGGCGTCGGCCTACCGCAACAAGCTGCAGCGGCCCTGGGGCGCCGACTTCCAGCGCCGCTTCGGCACTAGCATCGTGCGGCGCCTGCGGCCGCGCCCTGGCCCCGACGCGCTAACCCGCGGTCACGACGTACGCTTCGCCGAGTTCCTGGCTTACCTGCTGGACCCGCGCACGCGCCGCGATGGGCCCTTCAACGAGCACTGGGAGCGCACCCACGCGCTCTGCCACCCATGCCGCCTGCGCTACGACGTAGTGGGCAAGTTCGAGACGTTGGCTGAGGACGCGGCCTTCGTGCTGAGCCTGGTGGGCGCGCCCGGCTTGCGCTTCCCCGAACCGCCGCCCGGAGCCGGGGCGGCCGCCGCACACGACCGGGCGGCGCGCCTCTTCCGCGACATCAGCCCCTTCTACCAGCGACGCCTCTTTGGCCTCTACAAGATGGACTTCCTGCTCTTCAATTACTCCGCCCCCTCCTATCTGCGGCTGCGCTAGCCCTGCGGGGAAGTGTGTGTCGAGCGAGAGGGAGAGAAGAGAAGGGGATGAGGGGGATGCGGGGGCTGCGGGTCCGACTCCACCCCGAGCCCAGGTGCATCACAATTATAACTCACCCACCTGCTCTGCTGTCACCCCTCAGCAGCTCCTGCTGTCTGGTGCTTGTCTGTCACACGTCTCCCTTGCAAGCACTGTGTGCAGCAGTGCCCCCTCGACTGTCTCCAGGATCTGCCTGCTCTGACCTCTTGCTGGTGCCAGAAGGTCACAGGCTGTCAACTGCTCCCCCCCCCAAAAAAAAATGGGGTCTCGGCTGGGTCACCAGATGACCTGAGAAAGCAGGGTTTCATGGGCAGAGCTGGACAGGTCGTGAGGGCCCCCATAAGCGATTTTCTACTAAAACCACACACCAAGTTCCTAAAAGGGACAGAGATTACCAATGGAAGGTTCGAAGGCCTTCTAACTCATCACTGACCTGCATGTCCCAGTCACTTGGAACTGGGTAGTCCTGGTTAGCACTTCCTCGGGATGGACGTGATGTGGGTGGATTGGGTTACAAACTTGTTTGAAGTTTCATCGTTCTTTGCTTTTTCTGGCTTTTATTGTCAGGAAAATATTTCTCAGGTTTTTGTAGTTATGGAGTTGGTTTTGGTTTCAATTTTATGCTGTGGATTTGACATCCAAGCAGCTTCCCAGGAGGCATATTTCCGTGATTTAAAAGTTTGCTAAAATAAACCCCTGTTTCTTTGTAACTGACACTGCATCACCCAGTTTTAGAATCGTCTGCCACTGACTGATGGCCTTGGGGTGAATGCAGACCCAGGGCTGCTCAGGCTGTCATGGAGACACTCTGAGGGGTCAGTGGCCCAGGGCTTGGGTGCTGGCTGTTCCAGTGATGGGAAAAAGGGGCTGCCTGTTCGAAGGGCACCAACTGTGACTCACACCAGGCGGCCTCAGCTGGTCCCTCTTGTCCGAAGGCGGTGGTAGGCCTGGCGGGATGGCTCGGGCTCTGTTTCCAGCCAGAGCCCCTGGTGCATTTGGCATTGCTTTGCCAGCTGCAGGGTAGGCTGGGTGAGTGCCCTTTGCAGTACCCACTTCTGGGGGGCTGCCCAGAGCTCCCACGTGGCAACTGCACCCCCTCCCTGGGGCTCCCCTGATTGCTGGGCCTGCTGGGCCTGTGCACAGGGAGTGGGCAGGTGAGGAGCTCAGGCCCCAAGAGGCCTTGGACCTGTCTGCCAGAAATGGGGGCCACCCTTGCCATGCTGCCCCTCAGGTGGGAAATTGTAGAGTTCTCCCTGGGGTGCGCTAGTGACTCAGCCCTGGGTGTCTGTGCTGGTGGCCAGCTCAATAGCACAGCCCTCCCTGCTCCTCCTCTGGGCCCCCCTCATGGGCGAGGCTTGTCTCCAGACCTCCCCAGGTTGGATCCCCTGCACACCTGCTGCTTTGGGAGAGAGGGGTGTGGGGACCCTGAGGGTGATCAGGTTGGCCTGTGCACAGGCGCACCCTGGTCCCTCACGCCTGTGTGACCAATGTGGAAGCTCCCTGATGGCGGGCAGCCCAGCCACCTGCTCCTTAGGAAGCCCCTCCCGGTGCCAGCTGCACTCTGCATGGGGATATATCGGCTGGGCACGTTGGCAGCACGTCCCCTGCTGCCCCTCATGGTAGCTTCTCAGGTCTATGGGTAACTGCACAGAGAGCTAAGCCAGCCCCCTGCTGTCACACCCTTAGCATGAGGCCCCCTGACACTTATCTTCTTTGAGGACATCGTGGACACTCAGTGCACAGTGTACTGACAGTTCCTGCTCCCTGAATACACTCACTCTACAGTGAACCCCAGGAAGGAGCCCATTGACCAGACACATCTTATGACTCTAGATTCAGGGACCAACTGAGCCTGTTCTACTCACAGACCCACTCCCTTTGCACCACAGGCTGGAGGAGCCCTGCCACATCTGGGCCTCTGCAGGTGAAGCTGGAGGTCGATCTGAAGGAGCCTCTTTCGGTCAGTTACTCCTGCCACATGCAGAGGGATCCTTGGGAATTGTGTGGTGCTAGCTGGCGGGGGGGCGGGGGAGGTATGTTCAGGAGCCTCTGCCCAGCAAGTCCTCTCCAGGGACAAGGACAGGATGGCTCAGAGCAGCATCTTCCACCACAGCAAAGTGCAGACAACCCAACATCTAGAGGAAAGAGAATGGCTGCTGCCCACCTCATTAAGGGTGGCCAATCTGATCACCCTCAGGGTCCTCACACGCCTCTCTCCCAGTGAGAGGGCTATAGCGAGTGGTCTTATTTCACATTCTTGCCCAAGGCACCAAGATGACTGTCTAGCCCCGTTTTTGTGGCACAGAGGGAAACCGTGACATCTTCAGCCCCCAGTCCTCACGTGTGCTGCCACTGTGGATTCCAAAGGGATCCTGAGTGTCTGCTCTCCAGCGGGCTAGAGGACCCTGCTTTGGCTCCAGGTGACTTCTCTTTGAAGTCAGAATACACCAACAATACAGTATTAGGCTCATGCATTTAAAATTTAGAAAATGTCATGCCCCTCTCAGCCCTGGACCCAAGTCCCAAGTTTTTCTATAGCAACAGCTGTTACATGCTCCATAAGCACACCCATATGCATGTACACACATGTGCACACACACATCTGCACACGTGAGGGCATACCCATACATGTATATATACACACATGCACACACGTTTTCTAATAGACACAATGGCAGCATATTAGACCCTCTGCTTTAAAAAAGATTTGAGCATACTTTGTAGATTGTTCCAGATCAGTATGTAACAACCTGCATCTTCATTTTAATGGCTGCCTGGTATTTGGGAAGCAGCCAAAGCAAAATTGAAAGCCCCTCATCAGGGATACTTAGGTGGCTTCCAATCTCTCAATAGTCCCTATAGCACAGGAAGAAAGATCATGGTCCAAACATCTTTACTTCAGTGTATGAGCATATCTTTGGGGTAAATGCTTGGAAATGACATTCACACTCTGTAAGACTGACCATCACCCTAGTTTATGGATGAGAACATAGAGCGCAGATGTGCAGAGTAACTGGTCCAAGGGATATGACTTGCGCAGCGTTTATTCCAGTGGTGACCTTTCCCAGGCTCCTCAAATTGCTCCCTCCACACAGATCGCCTCAGCCCTGAGCGCCCTGGGCAGTGGGGTTCAGGGGTGGTCTGAGATGCTGGCTGAGCAGGGCTGGGCTCCTGGAGGGGCTTCTTGGGGTGTGGGTATCAGGGGTAGGGAAGCGGCGGCTCAGCAGCACCAGCTCCCAGATGATGCTCAGTGGTGGTGGACGTGGAAGCAGAGATGGAGGCGGTGGGCAGAGACTGGACAGTGCCGGGAAGTCTGGGGCCCCAAGCCTGGAGAAGCCACAGAGACCCGCGCTGGCCACAACTAAGACTCTACTCCCAGCCTGGCAGCCTGCAACATCCATGTGCTCGCCAGATTGCCTGCAATCTCCAGGAGGTGCACGAGCATCATGTGGCCACCTCCCCCAGGGAGACCACTCCCCCATCTCCCCCCCTCCCCCGCCCAGTGAGACCACCCCCACCTGCATCAGGGTCTCAGCCGCTTCCTTTACCCTCCGGTGAATGTGGCCATTTAGCAAATTGGTGACCCACCCCTGGGGCTGGGGTGTGAGGAAAGGCAGTTCCAGGGGCAGGCCTCAGCCTCCCTCCCCCAGTACCAAGGGCACGGCCATGCCCAACCCCAGAGTGAGGATAATCTCAACTGACCAGGGACACCTGTGCCCTTAGCCCTGGCCTGTCAGTACAGAGGGCAGAGCAGAGCACCACCTGTGCTTCTGTGTGTGTGTGTGTGTGTGTGTGTGTGTGTGTGTGTACATACATCTGTGCACTGACTCTTGAGGTGGTGTTCAGGGGACCTCGTGCATCCTTGTGACCTGCCAGGGTAATACACCGAGTATGGAACCAGGGGCACCCCAGGGAGAAAAGATGTCGCCCTGAGGCCTGGCATACCTGTGCAACCCTGTTTGTGAGGCTGAGGCCCTTGGGAGGTGGGTGGAAGCTCTAAACCAGCCAGTCCCAGAGGCCCCTCAATGTCTGACAGCTGCTGTGTGCCAGGTGAGTGACAGCCCAGTTTAGGACAAGTGTGTGTCTGTGTGTCCTAATGTTCGAGTATGTGGGTCTCTGCAAGTGTGTCAAGGTGTATTCCTGAGTGTCTCCCCCTGTGCATGGGCTGTGTTGTATGTGATCCGTGTGGGCCACCCTGTGCAGGGTCCCCTGCTGGCACTGCCACCCTCAGAGAAGGCTGTGCGCCATCCAGAAGCTGGCTGGCTCCCCTCCACTCTGCCTTCAGGCCTGCTTCCCCCCACTACCTCCACGGGCCAGGCCCCCACCCTGAGCTGTCTACTATGGAGTGACTCTAGGCTCTAGCGTCTCCTCTGGTCTCGGCCTCCTCAGCCTGGTGGTGGAGGGGAAAGCCAGGTGGCATGGTTCCCAGGTGGTGACAGCAGACTTGGGCCTGGGACTCACCCTCTGACAGGGATGGACCTCGTTGGCACCAACATCTTTTGCAGGGGCAGCTGCTCCCGCAGCGAGCTGTTCATCTTCGCCACTGCCCAGGCCTGCAGGGACTCCAGTTTGGGCTCTGCCAGCCATGAGAACCTGTGGGGTACCTGGCACCTTTGGGGGCTGTAACCAGGCCACATGAACTACCTGTCGCTCAGGTGGCTCTTCCTATGTCCCAGATTGCTCTGAGTGCTTTATAGGCTGGAAGGTAGGTATTGTTATGCACACCTTATAGATGGGGAAACTGAGCCTGGAGGTTAAGTGACTTGCCAAGGCCATACCCCTAGGAAGTGGCAGAGCTGGGATCTGGGCCAGCAGCTGCCTCAGCCCTGCCTTGGTCCTGCAACAGTGGCCTGGCCCAGGGAACCCCCCAGCCCCAGCTGTCAGCCTCCCCTTGTTTCACTCAAAGGCCACTCTGCCATGTTTACCTGCCATGCTGGGCCTCACAGGACAAAAGAGTCTGCAGCCTGGTGACAGAACAAGGGTGCAAGGTGAGGACAGGCATCCAGCCAGCCTGCTGCAGGTGCACGCCAGGAATCTTTGTCCCAAAGGTCCAGCTGGGGGTAGCCGTCAGCCCTCCCTCCCCCTCCAAGGCTGCTGTGTTTTATCCTGGAGGCTGTTAGCCTCACTGACAGTGGGACCCAGGCCCCAGCCTGCTTCTTCAATACACTGAGAAAAGGGTGCTGCTGGCTGAGGCCCAGCACCACCTGGCATTTGGTCTCTGCTGATTCCCAGGGGCCCTGGGGCTTTGCAAACTCCTGCCTGACCCTGGTCAGAATCACAACCTCGCAGGAGCAGGTGTCTTGCATGGGCTCCTGGGTGGCCCAGGTGGATGGCCACTGGCCCTGAGGGAAGTTCCAGCCAAGGCTCTGGGGTGCCTGGCACTTCTCTGGAGGCCTTGGCCAGGCTGGGATGGGGGCAGAGGTGGACACCCACTGTCATGGAGCACAGAGCTGCTCAGGGAGCTCCCTGTGGACAGAGCCCCCAGGACCCACGCTATACCCAGAGTGCCTTCCCGGGTGGCTGAGGGGGCCATGACTTGGTGGAGGTCAGCGCCTGTACCTGTATGGAAACTTCCTGGCAAACTTCTCCTGGGTCCCAGTCCTACTCTTCTTACATGGATGGCACTTCTTGGGGGCCTCCGTGTCCATCACAGAAGGGGGCTAAGTTGAGGTGCGCCCTTCAGCCACAGCTGGAAGATGGGTGGGAGGAGCCAGTGGGGACGTGGGTGGCACACAGCTTCCCCTTGACCCACCATAGGCCCTTGTGTGCAGAGCCCTGGGACTGAGGGAGGGCTAAGTGAGCCACGTTGCCCAGGACCCTCATAACACTGCTCTAGGATGTTTGCTCTGGTGTGCGTGTGCGTGCGTGTGGGGGTGTTGTGTGCACACATGCCTGGCTCCATGCACTTCTATCCCACCCACCCTCCACCCCACCCGTAACTCTGGTAACCATGGATTTACGCCAGCCTGGCCTCTAAGGAAAGGACTTCACGATGGGATGCAGATGGAATCACATGGAAGGCACCCTCCTTCCGCCAGCATCATGTCCGAGAGAGTCATCACAGGGCTGTGTCTACAGGGGCTCCTGCTCCAGGCTGAGCTGGATTAACCGTCACCCACTGGGGGACACTTGGCATTTTCCAGTCTGGGGACATTATGGATAAAGCTGCTGCAAATGTTTTTGAACAGCCTCATGAACGAAGACAAGCTGTTGCTTCCCTGTTACACCTTCAAGCCTAAGAGTGTAACTGCTGGGCTGGCAGCAAGTCCACTTTCAGTGGTTCCCAAGTGGCTGTGCCATTTGTCATGTCCACCAGCAGTGTGTGAAAGGTTGCCTCATAAAGGGGTTCAAGTTAACTCAAGTCAGGGTTGTGAATGACTGGGGTTAAGAACTAACCCCTGGAGTTTCATCCCCCCAGCGGCTGTGCTGACATCACTGCACTGTGGCCCCAACAGCCATCGTGCAGATGCTGTCAGTACCCTAGATTGAGCCTGCCCGCACCTCACCACATGGAGGTGGGGGCAAGAGCAGCTGGTGCCCTTGAAGCAGCCCCCACCAGCGACGCAGGCTCAGGGTGGTGGATGGAAACTCGGCTGCCTGGCTCCTCGGTGGGACAGCCGCCCACCACCCACAAAGGACCCGTGGGACTGGGCTGAGCTGCTACCGTAGGGGCAGCAGACAGAGCGCCTGTTCCTCCTTCTCCCCCTGCCCCTTGCTGTGCTGTGGGAGCAGCTCCCAAAGCTGGAGGCTACCCTGACAGCCTCACCTCCTACTTCCAGAGGTTCCGGACCTCATAGCAGAACAGGCCTTGTTCCCATCAGTCATATGAGGGGCTGAGACACTAGGACCTAGGCCAGGAAGGCAAAGGCTGGTCCCCCCAACAGCTCCCCAATGTGTCTAACCACATGTGTGAGTGCAGTGCACACAGGCACACACATATATTCACAGAGGCACACAGTAACACACACACACGCAAGCACACAGAGGCACACATATAAGAGCACATGCAGAAATACTTACATATGTGCACAGGAATATACACAGGAGTATACACACACATGCACACAGCAGCACACATACACAGGAATACACAGGTACTCAGGAACACACACACATGCACACACAGGAGCACACACACACACACAGGAGCAAATGTAAAAAAGCACACAGAGGTGCATGTACACAGAACACACACATGCACATAGGAACACACTGGCACACACACAGGAACACACATAGAGCTGCACACACAGAGCTGCACACCCAAAGGAACAAACACACAGGAGCACACAGGCACACATACACAGATGTACACAGGTGGCATTTCTGGCCCTCGCATCTTGTCTGGCCTTGGCATCCCATGCCCCTCACTACGCCCTGGAGCAGGGTGGCCAGTTGTGTGTCGACTCCCCATTCCGGTTGGACCTGGAGCCCTCCCCCTCCACCCTAGGCCCACTGCCCCCCATCTCTTCTCTATTTCAAACTACTGGGTTTCCATGACAACACTTTGCACAAAGGGTCTCATGAAATCTGAAGAGAAGCCTCTAGGAAAAGAGGTGCCCCTTCCCAAGTCTGGGGCCTGGGGTCCCCAGGAGGCTATTGTCCCAGTGGGGGTGTGGTTTTCTCTCCTGGGGGAAAGGGGAAAAATGGGCCCAGCTGCTCCCCCAGGACTTCCAGGGTGCCTTGGGCTTGGTGCTGGTGCTCTGGCAGACTGACCCCGGGCCTGAAGGCTGGGACCCAGTGGGCCTTGGCCTGGCTCAGAAATGCCGAAACCCTGCTCTGACCTGTCCCCTGGGTCCCACCAAGGAGCCCCCCTGACCCTGCATGGGACCTATCTGCTCACCTGCCCACTGGCAGCAGAGGGCCGTGTGACGAGCAGCTCTACACGGTGCTGGCTGGGCGGGCTTTGCCGCTTCTGATGTGGGATGTGGGCTGTTAGGAGGACCCTGGGGTCTCCTCCCTGCACCTGGCTCCCAACCCTTTGCTATCAGGTAAAGCTCTCAGCCCCCTTCCTCAAGAAGCCAGGCAAGAGCCCTGGTCCAGGATGGGGGCTAGCTCAGCGCGGGAAGCCAAGTGTCTGATAAGCTCCGTGTAAGACCTTGTTTCATGTTTCCACCTTACAGAGGACAAGATCACAGTCACCCTCTTTCCAAGTAAGGACACTGAAGCTCTGAAAGCTGAACTACTTTGCCTCCATTTCCTCACAGAGTGGGGGTAAAGAGGTGAGGTCCAGGGTGGCATCTGGGCCACACAGGACAGGCCTGGAGTGGTGATCACACTGATGGCAGAGGAAGTGGCAATGCCCACCAGTCCCCACATGCAGACCCTCTAAGCCAGGGGCCTGGCTCTGCCAGCGGCATTGAATCTGCTTCCCACAGGACAGGAGGGCTTGCTAGGTCCAGGGCAGCCCTCTGTCCCTCTGCTGTTCCCCAGACTGACTTGGGATATCCCTTACCGCTCCACAGGCTGCCTCCCCAATCCTGGAAGTGACACAGATCGGAGGGCCTGGCACTGACCCTGCCTAGGAAGATGCCAGTGCAAAGGCTCTTGCCCAGCCCCCAAGACACAGTCCCAGGCGCCCGAGCCTCCAGCCAAAAAGGAGCAAACCAGCCGGAGGCAGGCTACTCATGGGCTGGCTTGCATGATGCCAGGGGAGGCAGGTGCTGGCCATGGTCCTGGCTGCTGTCCCAGCTTGCAAGCACCTGGCCCCAGAGCCTGGGGACAGGGCCCACAGGCTCACTAGACATCAGAAACTGTGAGGTCACAATCAGACACTGCAGCTGCTCTGGCTGCAAGTGGCCATAGAGGTGGCCACGTGAGGGCTGGGCTGGTGGACATTCCAGTGCTGAGAGACCCTGGACAGAAGCACCCACACCTGTGCGTCTGGGAGCACAGACAACCCCCACTTCAGACTGCAAACACAAACAAGGGCCTAGAAATAGCTGAAGACTGACTTTGGTATAGAAAAGCTCCTTTTCTGGCTGCCCTTGACCTGAACCTTGGCTGAGCCCAGGAATCGGGCTAGGTTGACCCCGGAGAGTGTGGAGTTCTAGGGCACAGCTCCAAGGCTTGTTGCCCCCGAGGCCCCACAGGGCTGAGAAATGGCCGGGTCGCAGCTAGACAGGCAATGCAGAGCCTCCCAGGTCAGGCCCCTGCTGCAGAGGTGGGGGACGTGAGGAGAGGAGGAGGACACAGGGCAAAAGTAAGACTGCCTTCTGCTCCAATGTCCCAGGCCTTACCCGTGATGAATATGTGAGGAAACGCTGCTTAGGGTCTCCTGGGAAAGAGCCCGGCAGGAAAGCTCCACAGCATCTCCTGACCAGAGGTGGGGGCAGCCTGGAAGGTCCAGGGCCCTGATATCATGTGGGTCCTGTGGTGTCACCTCCCTGGTGCATTGTGACCAGTCAGCACCTCACAGCGGTGGGCTGGGGGCACCAGTCTGGGGTCTGGGTGGGGCCAAGTCTGCTGTCACGTAAAGTAGAAACAGAGGCAGAGTGAGACCGAGGAAGGCTGACAGGCCTCTGGGGAGCTGGGCCTGGGGTGGGGGAGGCAGGCCACACATTACACAGCTCTCTCCCTGCCTGTGCATCATCACAGCCTTCAGGAAGGGGCCACAAGGTTTCATCTGGAGGACCATGTCACCCACACCAAGGACAAGTTCCCATCCTGCTTGCACGCCCAAGGTAGAAACTCCTTCCCAGAAAAGCCACAATAAATGAAATTTTTTCTCACTCATTTGTCAGGTGGCCTCACAAGAGACATGAAACCAAGTTTATGGCTCCCCAAACTGTGACCATCACATAGCATTTTTGAGTCTAGGGAGCAGGTGGAAGGAGAGAAGCACTCTGAGTGACCTGGGCAGGGAGACGTGGTTCAATGCACAGGAGGTCCTGTGGGCAGTGCTAGACAGAGCACAGCCCCTCTCAGGAGTGCCGGGAGTACTGGAGTACCACCAGGGTGAGGGAGTGAGCCAGGGCAGGCTGTCAGTGCCAGGGGCACTTGCTCAGCTCATCACGAGACTTCATAATGCTACCAGCCACCTGCTAACAGGCAAATCCTGAGACATTGCATCACAGGGGCCAACTCAGGAAGTGTTCCCAACATGTTCATCCCCTTACCCACACGTCCTTCTCACTCACACGCCCTTCTCACCCAGCCAATGCCCACCACCCATCAGTGTTTGTTCACTGAATAAAAGTCAGCTTGGAAGTATTAAGCATTATCTACCTATCTACAGAATGATGGCCTTGAAATGTATCCACACTCTTATATCTGTCAGTAGTTCATTTTTATTGTTGAATAGTATTTGACGAATATACTGCAATTTGTTTATCCATTTTTTTTTAAAATGGTGGCACCCATAACATATGGAAGTTCCTGGGCCAGGGACTGAATCTGAGCTGTAGCTGAGGCAAAGCTGGATCCTTAACCCAGTGTCCAGAGTGAGAATGCCAAATCGTTTATCTTTTGATGGACGTTCGGGTTCTTTACCATTTTCTACCATTATGAATGAATGCTGCCCTGAATATTCACATACAAGATCCTGGGAGACCCAGGAGATGAATTGCTGGGATGCAGGGTAAGGTGCTACTAATTAGGAACTGCCAAACTTTTCCAAAGTAGTTGAATGACTCCAAGTTCCACCAAAAATGTGTGAGAATTCCTGCTGCTCCACATCCCTACCAAATCTGGTGCTGTCGGCATGAATTCGAGTCATTCTCACGGCTATGCTCTCTGTGCTTTAAGGTGCCTTTCCCCACACCTGGGGATGCTGAGCAGCTTTTTGTGTTGCTTTTGGGCCAAGTGTGGCAAAATCTCTCCTCGAATCTTTTGATCATTTTTTGCTGGGTGATTTCTTATTACTATTTACTTATAATGAAGCTATATACTCTCAGTACAAGTTCTTTGCTAGCTATGTACATGGCAGTATCTTTCTCCTAATCTGTGGCTTACCTTTCCTTTTTTTTTTTTTTTTGCTTTTTAGGGATCAGCAAGTCAGATGTTATTCATTTATTTATTTATTTATTGCTTTTTACAGCTACACCCATGGCATATGGAGGTTCCCAGGCTAGGGGTCAAATCGGAGTTACAGCTGCCTGCCTACACCATGGCCACAGCAACATGGGATCTGAGCAACATCTGTGACCTACACCACAGTTCACAGCAACACCAGATGCTTAACCCACTGAGTGAGGCCAGGGATTGCACAGGAGCTCCTGTGGGCGGTGCTCCACAACCTCATGGTTCCTAGCTGGATTCGTTTCTGCTGCACCACGATGGGATCTCCACCTTTCCACTTCTTAAATGCTGCCTTCCATGGAAGTTTTTTTTAATTTCAATGAAGTACAATTGATCATTATTTTCTTTTATGATTCATACTTTTTGAATGCTAAGAAATCTTTGTCTATTCCAATCATGAAGATTTTCTCTTAGGACTTTCAGAAGTTTTACAGTTTTAGGTCATTTTTGTGAATTGAGGACCTTTTCCCACAGGGATGCTCTATCATTCCAGCCACACCTTTCATCTTTATAAAAAGATGGTCACTTCCCTGTGGATTTACCCAGCACATCTGTCAAAACTCAGTTAACCGATATATTTGGGTCTACTTCTGGCCTCTGGTCTGTTTATTTGTCCTTATGCTAATTCCACACTGTCTTGATTACTGCAGCTTTATAGCAAGGGAAGAAACAAAGTTCCCTTTTATTTCCCACCCCCCTCCCCTTTTTTTTTTCTTTTTTAGGGCCATAACCCACAGCATATGGAAGTTCCCAGGCTAGGGGTCAAATCGGAGCTACAGCTCCTGGCCTACCCTATAGCCACAGCAATGTGGGAACCAAACTGCATGTGCGACCTATACCACGGCTCACGGTAACACCGGATCCCCAACCTACTGAGCGAGGCCAGGGATCAAACCCGCAACCTCATGGATACTAGTCAGCGAATTCATTTCTGCTGCGCCACAATGAGAACGTCCCTCCGACGTTTATTTTTCAAGACAGTTTTAGTTATCTGGAGACCCTTTGCATTTTTATATAAATATTAAATTTATTTAATTTATTTGTCTTTTTGCCATTTCTTGGGCCACTGCCACGGCATATGGAGGTTCCCAGGCTAGGGGTCGAATCAGAGCTGTGAGCCTACACCAGAGCCACAGCAATGAGGGACCCAAGCTGCGTCTGCAACCTACACCACAGCTCACGGCAACGCCGGATCCTTAACCCACTGAGCAAGGGCAGGGATCAAACCTGCAACCTCATGGTTCCTAGTCGGATTCGTTAACCACTAGAGCCAATGACGGAAACTCCTAAATTTATTTTTTTTTAAAAGACTGCATGTAGCTTCCAGTTGTGGAAAGGAAAAAGTCAGCATACTTCATGCCATGCCTCCCACTGATAACACATGGCCTCTGGAAAGTAAACAGTGGCAGAAGAATTGGGGGAGGAAGTGGTATTGAAAGCACAATCCAGAATGCTAGTTCGAACATGCAGACTGACACTCCCCCACCCCCTGCAATCAGGTAAATGTCAGAGAAAACAAAACACCACCTTTCTCCATAAGATCTCAACAAGACCAGGAGCCTTGGTCCATAGCAAACCCCACTCTGGGGAAGTCCCAGGCCTCCCATGAAGATAGGACTTGTGAGGCTCCCACGGTCCTTAGCTACAGGGGCTCCTCTGCCACCCAGAGTTTGAACTTCTCTGCACCTCTGAGACCTGTGGCAAGCGCTCAGCTCCTGCCAGCCTTCTAGGGCTTTCCTTGACGGCATGTGGCCTGGCCCCTGGGGCACTCCTGGGGTCCTGCTCAGATTTCAGGAGCTCCTACCTGATTCTCCCAATAACGCTGGCTGCCTCCCGCCACCCCAGCTACAACCTCCCCTCAACACAGCAAGTCCCCAGCCTCTCCTTGGTTCCCTCAGGTCTGTGGTCTGAGAACTACTTTAAGGCAGAAAGTTGGGGCAAGGGCAGGTATCACTTCATTGTTCTCCTCCCTTGGGGACCACAGTTCTGCACTGTCTGAAGGCAGGATGTCCTGTTTGTTTACTGAGGGACGCTACCTCTGGTGCCCCGCTGCTCAAGCAGGGGCGGGAGTGTGGGCTTAGTGGATGCCCCAAACTCGGGCTGTGAATTCCCAGAAGGCTGCCATCACTCCCAGCCTAGATGCCTTGCATGGCTCTCTGATGGAAAACAGAACCACTTAAGAAACCTGCTAGTCCCACAAACACATAAAGTGCACCAAAGCACGTCACACCACAACTGTCACAGCCTGGGCTGTCTCAACACCAGCTCCAAACGACTCCCTCGCTCCACGAGAGGGTCACAGTTATGGGCCCAAGTGCTCCAGGAACAAAGCCATCCAGACAGGGCAGGAGAGTGACCATAGCTTAAGCTGTAGTCCTTTGATGACCAATATGAGAGGTGACAACCATCTCTTCTGCCGTGTGTCACTGCTCACCAGATCAACTGTGGTAACACGAGGCTGTGGTTGCCCAACGCAGGCTCTGCCAGTGCTTGACTGGTCCATAGACCTTCATCTGCCACCGACTGGCTAGACTGCTGTGTGTCCATGTTTACTGCCCTACGCTCAGTGCAAGGCAGAGTCAGGACTACCAGGGTCCCCGGTTCCGCCTTATGTGGGTTCTGGAAACATGTGGCTGTGTGTGTGTATGTGGTACTCAATAATACAGTAACAAAAAAAAATTTTTTTAATTATCTTACCCAGGATTTTAGTTGCAGCTGTTGAAAGCACTATTCAAGGTCTTCTCCATTTTGCTTTTAATCTTTGAAATCCTAATCATCGCTCACAACTCAGCTGCTTATATTACGTTCTGTTCAACTGGCCCCCAAAGCACACCCAGAGGAACACAGAGCATCCCCCAGTCTCCCGCCGAGGAGTTTCCACCTCAGTTATAGCAGTGCACCTGCCTCATTTGTCTGTCTCCCCAGTGCCCAGTCCGCATACGTTACTCTGGGTGCCCACCCTGCTCCATCTGGCTCCTCCGCTTGCAGGGAGGGCAGCAAACGCCCTGTCCACAGGTGGTGTCCCTAACTGTTCACTGCCTTAAAGTCTCCTCTAAAATGTGTGCCTAGGAGTTACCATCATGGCTCAGTGGTAAAGAACCTGACTAGTATCCATGAGGACATGGGTTCAATCCCTGGCCTCGCTCAGTGGGTTAAGGATCCACCAGTGCCGTGAGCTGTGGTTAGGCTACAGATGCAGCTTGTATCCTGTGTTGTTATGGCTGTGGCGTAGGCTGGCAGCTGTAGCTCCAATTCGACCCCTAGCCTGGGAACTTCCATATGCCGAAGGTATGGCCCTAAAAAGTAAAACAAAACAAAACAAAACAAAACAAAAAACATGTGCCTAGACGTTCTGACTGCAGAACCAATGGGCTAGTGGCCACAGGGGAGCACTTCGGCCTAGAACACTCAACTCAGTGCTTGACATCTGCACCTCAAGGAACAAGGTTCCCAAAGGACCCCCAGGCCCACCTCAAGGGCCTTTTAAAAAAGATGCCAATAGGTGTACAAATTTAAATCTCCTAATATCACCCATTCATGTACTGAACCTGATATCAGGAAATAGACTGTGAACAGAATCATTTTAAATCGTTTTAAATTAGATTTCTCATAACATACTATTGAGAACCCTTTAATGTTACTCTTAAGCTCAGCATGGTTTGACGTGAGCTCTTCTGCTCAGTCAGGGGCTCGAAGTGGAGAATGGCCAGGTAGTCGCCACTGGGGACCAGGCCGGGGAGAGGCGGGTTGTGACCGCAAGAAAAAGTGCCCACAGCAGGAGATGGTGGGCGCCGCTTTCCACCACCCGTGCCTGCGGCTGTGGAGCTGAGCAGACCCACTTTAGTCAGTTTCACAACAAAACAGTTCCAGGGAATCAACAAAGCAAGAGGGAAAATGCAGCATCCAAGGACGATGGATGAGTTGGGAAGAGGTCGGTCCTGGCTCACCTCTGGGCGGGCTTCGAGCAAGGACGTCAAGGAGGCAGCGTGGCTGCCCCTCCCCGTCAGCAGGCCAGGCAGGCACCGCTGCTGTCCCGTCTCCCTGTCCGTGCTCACAGGCGCAGACGAGACTACACAGCAGCAACTTAGCCTCAGCAGCCCTTCTGAGTGACATCCAGGCCCGACGCCTTCGTGATCTGCAACGTTGTGAACACCTGTCCCACAGGAGGATAGAACAGGGTTCACAGTTAGCTATTAGCACGTCCTGAATGTTACACTGACCTTATCCTTTAAAATATACAAGTCCCACAGCACAGCTTAGCAAACGCGTTCTCCTTTAAAATATACAAAGCAGTTACTAAAACAAAACCTTTCCACAGACAATGTGCTTTGTCACAGTTTTTCAAATGACATCAGTTGGGTCCACTGGAAAAGCCCTGTTTCCTACCTCAGCACATGTGGGATGGATTCCAATGGTGTCGTCAAGAAGCTGCTTCGTGAGCCCACATTTCATGGCGGCTGCGAACCCCTGGATAATCTCGCCAGCATTCGGTCCAAGAACATGAAATCCTATCACCCGATCCTTTCAAGGGGAAGCCAAGGAGGTTAACCATCTGAATAGGAAGCTAGTCACTGCAAGTTCACATCTGACATTTACAGCATCACCCACAGAAGAGCAAGCCTAACACTGAGCCGAGAAGAGCACGTGACCATGACACCAAGCCCAGTATGAATCTGTTCAACGAGCCAGTAAATGCACATCCTGAGTTAATTTGACTCAAATTTACCAGAACGAGCAATTTGCCCGCTGCATGAAGGGACCATGAGGGTAATGTACATCCCCAATGATGCTTGAGGCGGTGCTAGACACACAGCAAATCCCAGTTAGAGGCTGATTTCAAGTTCCAGGGCAGCAGGTTCTGCTCTGCTGGGAGAGCAGGGACTCCTGGTCCAGGAAGCTGGTGGCTGGCTCCAACCCAGCTCAGAGGAGACCAGGGCTCCAGCACTGTGCAGCAGGGACTCGGCTCAGGTCTTGGCACACACAGTGGAGGAAGTGGGCTCAGTGCATCACCAGTGCCTTCCCAGCCCTCAGGCTGTCATTGGTCAGTGTTTCCCCACCCTCCTCTCTCATCTAGAGCTTGGAGTAAAAGCATAAGGTGGAGAGGGAGCAGGACACACAGCTGGAGCCAGGGCCCCACCTTCCAGGCAGCCTGTGTGCAGGCTGTGGGGGAGGGGTGGGCCCAGACCACAAAGGTGGCTGGACTGGCACCTCCAAGGGGGTGCATGCATGGCAAGGTGGGCCAGAAGCAGCCCAGAGAGGGGGCGTCTGACAAACCTCAATTACAGGTGAAATTCCCCATTTTCACTATAGCCCTGCCCCAGGAAGACAATGAGGGACAGGGTGACATTCCAGATGTCAGAGAAGATCAGGCAGTGCGTGACTGCCAGTGTCTGTCGGCCAGTGTGTGACGGTGTGTGAGGGCCAGTGTGTAAGGGCCAGTGTGTGAGAGCCAGTATGTGCTGGCTACTGTGTGATGGCCTGTGAATGATGGTCCGTGTGTGTCAGCCAGTGTGTGACGGCCACTGTATGACAGCCAGTGTGTGACATTCAGTGCGTGACAGGCAGTGTGTCTTGGCCAGTGCGTGACGGCCAGTGTGTGATAGCAAAGTGGGGCCATGCAGGCAGCAGTGGTGAGGGAGCAGCACCGGGGGGTGTATCCTGACCAGGAGCCAACCAGTAGCCCGGGATGCCCTGCTCTCCTAGTTGGAGAGTAAGGCGAGTGCAGACGTGGGGAGGAAGCACCTTAAGGCTGTGTGACTCTGACATTCCGCAGATGTGGGCAATTTCACATCTGACCTCCCCAGAGACACTACAGGCTCTTAGGGAGGAAGGCAGCCATTGCACACCATCTGCGCTCAAGGCTGTCTACAAGGCAGGTGGTGATGATGCTGTGCTCTGACCCAGCAGTGAGGGGTGTGTGAGGTTCAGTCCCCTGCTGCCTCCACCCCGCCAAGGCTCCTCCAATGAATTACTAATGACCCCTTTTGCACCTGTGTAAGCATTTCCTTCTAAAGCCTCTGGACCTGCATTCTGTCAACAGGCAGACCTCCTTTTATAGCACTCTGCAAATGTTGAGCTTCTCACAAACTGAAGGATTGTGGCAACTTTGCGCCAAGCACATCTCCTGGAACTGTTTTTCCAAGACACTTTGTGACTCTGTGTCACATTCTGGTAATTCTCACAATGTTCCAAAGTTTTTCATCATTATATTTGTTATAGTGACCTGTGATCAGTGATCTCTGATGTTACCATTATAATTGTTTTGAGGCCAAGAACTGTGCACACATAAGACAGTGAACTTAAGAAATGTATGTGTTCTGTTTGTGGAGTCAGACTGGCTGGTCACCCCTCCTCGGGCCTCCCTATTCCCTGTGAAACAACAGGGAAATTAACGATCAGTAACCCTACAAGGCCTCTAAGTGTTTAAGTGAAAGGAAGCATAGCACATCTCTCATTTTAAATCAAAAGAGAAATGATGAAACTTCGTGAGGAAGGCATGTGATAGTGAGGCCTCTTGTGTCAAATGGTTAACCAAGCGGTAAGAGCAAAGCAAAGTTCTTAAAGGGAATTAAAATAATGTGATCCCTATCAAATTATCTACGACATTTCTCACAGAACTAGAACACATAATCCTAAAACCTACATGGGAACCATAAAAGACCCCAAATTGTCAAAGCAATCCTGAGAGGAAAAAACCAAGCAAGAGGCATAACTCTCCCAGACTTCAGACAGTATTACAAAACTACAGCAATCAAGACAGTGTGGTACAGGTACAAAAACAGACATACAGACCAATGGAACAGAATAGACCCCAGAAAAAAAAAAAAAAACAAACACGTATAGTCAATTAATCTTGGACAAAAGAGGCAGGATGTAAAATGGGAAAAAGACAGTCTCTTCAGCAAGTGGTGCTGGGAAAGCTGGACAGTGCCTGTAAATTAGTGAAACTAGAACACACCCTCACACCATGCACAAAAATAAACTCAAACTGGCTTAAAGGCTTAAACATAAGACAAGACACCATCAAACTCCTAGAAGAGAACATAGGCAAAACATTTTGTGTCATCAGTGGTACAAATGTTTTCTTAGTTCAGTCTCCCAAGGCAACAGAAATAAAAACAAAAGTAAACAAATGGGACCTAATCAAACTTATAAGCTTTGCACAGCAAAGGAAACCATAAATAAAACAAAAGCACAACCTATGGAATGGGAGAAAATACTTGCAAATGATGCAACTGCCAAGGGCTTAATCTCCAAAATATACAAACAACTCATATAGCTCAAAAACAAAAAAGCATAAAACCCTATGAAAAAATGGGCAGAAGACCTAAACAGACATTTCTCCAAAGACATACAGATGGCTAATAGGCACACGAAAAAACGCTCAGCACCACTAATTATTAGAAAAATGCAAATATAAACTACAACAAAATACCACTTCACTCTGGTCAGAATGGCCATCATCAATAAGTCTACAAATAACAAATGCTGGAGAGGGTGTGGAGAAAAGGGAACCCTCTTGCACTGTTGGTTGGAATGTAAATTGGAGCAGCCACTATGGAGAAGAGTATGGAGGTTCCTCAGAAAACTAAATATAGAATTATAGGATCTAGTAATCCCACTCCTGGGCATATATTCAGAGAAAACTCTAATTTGAAAAGATTCATGCACCCCTATGTCCACTGCAGAAAGCACTATTCACAATAACCAAGACATGGAGTTAACCTAAATGTCCATCAACAGAGGAATGGATAAAGAAGATGTGGTATACATATAAAATGGAATATCATTAAGCCATAAAAAATAAAATAATGATATCTGCAGCAACATGGATGGATCTAGAGATTATCATACTGAATGAAGTCAAACAAAGACAAGTATCATAAATACCACTTTTATGTGGAATCTAAATTATGATACAAATGAACTTATTTACAAAACAGAAAACAAACCTATGGCTACCAAAAGGGAATGTGGGGAGGGATAAATTAGGAGTTTTGGGTTAACAGATAAAAACTATTATACATAAAATAAAGAAGATCCTATTGTATAGCCCAGGGAACTATAGTTAATATCTTACAATAAACTGTAATAAAATATAAAGAAAAGAATATGAAAAGAAAATCTGAATCGCTATTCTATACACCAGAAACTAACACAACATTGTAAATTAACTACACTTCAGTTTAAAAAAAAATGCTAGTCCAGTAAAGACACAGATGATAAGAAAATGAAGCAGCCTTACTGCTGATGAGGAGAAAGTCTCAGTCTCTGGATAGAAGATCAAATGAGCCACAACATCCTATAAGCCAGAGCCTAATCCAGAGGGAGGCCCCCAGCACTCTTCAGTTCTGTGAAGGCTGAGACAGGTGAGGGAGGTACATAACAAAGTTAGAACCTGGCAGAGGTTGGCTCATGAATGAGGTTCAAGCTAAGACACCGTCTCATGATGTCCAAGTGCCAGCAGAAGCAGCAAGTGCTGGTGGATACACCACAGCTTCATGAAGGTGGCTGCACTGAAAAAGGGTTTTCAGTGTAGACAAAACAGCCTGCTACTGGAAGAAGATGCCACCTAGAACCTTCACAGCCAGAGAAGAGAGGTCAGTCTGTCTTCAGAGCTTCAAAGGACAGGGTGACGCTCTTGTTAGGGGCTCAAGCAGCTGGTGACAAAGTTGAAGCCATTCCCCAAATCCCAGGGCTCTGCAGAATTATGCTCAATCTACTCTGTCTGTGCTCTCTCTCTCTCCCCTGCCCCCCCCCCGTCCCCCATTTTAGCCACCCTGCAGCATATGGAGTTCCCAGGTCAGGGATTAGATCCAAGGCGCGGGTACAACCTAAGCCACAGTTGCAGCAATGCTGGATCCTTAACCCACTGTGCTGGGCCAGGGATGGAACCTGCATCCTGGTGCGGCAGAGACAACACCAATCCCATTGTACCACAGTGGTAACTCCTGCTTGTGCTGTATAAATGGAACCACAAAGCCTGGTGACAGCACATCTGGGTACAACATGGTTGATTGAATTTTTTAAGCTCACTGCTGAGACCTACTGCTCAGAAAAAAGATTCCTTTCCAAATATGACTGCTCATAGCCCATGTACCTGATCACCCGGGAGCTCTGATGGAGATGGACAGGAGACCCAAGTGCTCTCATGCCTGCTGACCCAGCATCCTTTCTGCAGCCTGTGGACCAAGGAGCCATTTTGACTTTCAAGTCTTATTATTTAAGAAGTGTGTTTTGTTAGGCTGTGGCTGCCATAAGCAGTGATTCCTCTGATGGATCTGGGCAAAGTCAACTGAAAACCTGGGAAGGATTCGCCATTCTAGATGCCATTAAGAACATCTGTGATTCACGGGGAGAGGTCAAAATACCAACATTATCAGGAGTCTGGAAGAAGTTGACTCTAGCCCTCATGGATGGCTCTGAGGGGTTCAAGACCTCAGTGGAGGAAGTCACTGCAGATGTGGTGGAAACAGCAAGAGAAATGGAATTAGAAGTGGAGCCTGAAGTTGGGACTGAGTTGCTGCAATCTTATGATAAAACCTGAATGGATGTGGAATTGCTTCTTATGGGTTTGCAAAGAAAGTGATTTCTTGAGATGGAATCTACTTCTGGTGAAGATGCTGCGAAGACTGTTGACATGACAACAAAGGACTCAGCATATTCCATACACTCAGTTGATAAAGCAGTAGCAGGGTGTGAGAGGACTGATTTCAAGTTTGGAAGTTCTACTGGGGGTAAAATGCTATCAAATAGCACTGCCTGCTCCAGAGAAGCCATACATGAAAGCCCAAGTCCATGAATGCAGCAAACTTCACTGCTGTATTTTCTTAAGAAATGGCCACGGTCACCTGAGCTGTCAGCAGCCTGCACCCCATCAGTCAGCGGCATCAGCATCGAGGCAGGACTACCACCAGCAAAATTACAATTTGCTGCAGGATCATATGATGGTTCAGATCTTTCAGCATAAAGTATTTTAAAGTTAAGATATATACATTGTTTTTTTAGACAGAAGACTATTGCACACTTAATAGACTTAATATTACACTTACGTGTAAACATGACTTTTTTTTTGTCTTTTGTCTTTTTTGTTGTTGTTGTTGTTGCTATTTCTTGGGTCGCTCCCGTGGCATATGGAGGTTTCCAGGCTAGGGGTTGAATCGGAGCTGTAGCCACCGGCCTACGCCAGAGCCACAGCAACGTGGGATCCGAGTCGCGTCTGCAACCTACACCACAGCTCACGGCAACGCCGGATCGTTAACCCACTGGGCAAGGGCAGGGACCGAACCCACAACCTCATGGTTCCTAGTCGGATTCGTTAACCACTGCGCCACGACGGGAACTCCAACATGACTTTTATAAGCACTGGGAAATCAAAAATTCCATGACTCACTCAACTGCGACAGGCACTTTACAGCAGTATCTTCGAGGTCTACCTGTATTTCCAAATGCACTTAGACACACCTTACATTTTATCTCTGATGCCCACATTTCCACAGATCCTGTGGTTCCAAACTGCCAAGTTAGCCAGCTCCCATGATTTTGAGAAGGTAAGTCACCTGTTCAATCTCTGCAAACACTGTGCCTGGGTAATAGTTTGAAGGATTTCTGCCTGGCCCCTAGAGCTGTCTTTAAACAGATTACAAAAATCCAATCACTAGAATACAAGCTACATTTTAAAATGAGAGCATTTCTGCCACAAACCACATGACGTACATTGTCCAATTTATTGCAGATTATCTTCGCATAACAAGTATTGTTGTCTCTGCAGGCTACTGTCCACTCAAGAGGCCAGAAAAGAGTGTGGTAGACCTGAAAGAGAGGGACCAGGGTCAGTGTCTATGGAAAACACTCCTTGACAGGCTCCTTAATGATACAAAGATGATAGCTCTTAGAAACTTAAACTCGAGCGGCCCAGCTGATGTGTCTGATGACAGTATCCAGGCCAGAGTCCTCACCTGCCAACTGCAAATCTGTTGACCTTCCTTTGGCTCTGCTGTTGGTCAGAAAAAAAATCTCCTATTAAGTAAATTCAGTTTTCAAACATTTAGGGGCTAGCAACTGCAGCACCCATACACCAGGCCCTGTGAGGGCTAAGACAGTAAACAGGCCTGAGATCCTCCCTTTAATGAGTTTACCAGCTGCCTTCAAGCTTCATATTCAAACCAAGCCTATGAAAAGCGGAAGAAACAAGATTGTTCCAGCCAACCGTGGGTTCGAGGACCACTGTCCTGCCACTAGAAGCCCCCCGACCAGCCCCCAGTGTGCCTCTAAGGCTCCCAACCTGCTCAGCTGCAGGGACAGAACACAGGTTCCCAGCCCCAGGCGGCCACAACTCCCACGGCTGCTCCCTGTCCATACAGAAGGCAGGGGTCTGAGTGTGGTGCCAGGGTGAGAATGTTCTCAAACCTGCTGGGAAGGACTTAAATACTGAGGATTTGTTATTTAAAAAAATTTTGGAAGTTCCCAGGCTAGGGGTCAAATCAGAGCTGTAGCCACTGGCCTGTGGCACAGCCACTGCAACGCTGGATCTGAGCTACATCTGTGAGCTACACCACAGCTCAGAGGCAATGCTGGATCCTTAACTCATTGAGCAAGGCCAGGCATTGAACCTGCGTCCTCATGGATTATTAGTCAGGTTCATTTCCACTGAGCCACAATGGGAACTCCCCATTTGTTCACTTTTGTTTTTATTTCTGTTGCCTTGGGAGACTGAACTAAGAAAACATTTGTACCACTGATGACACAAAATGTTTTGCCTATGTTCTCTTCTAGGAGTTTGATGGTGTCTTGTCTTATGTTTAAGCCTTTAAGCCAGTTTGAGTTTATTTTTGTGCATGGTGTGAGGGTGTGTTCTAGTTTCACTAATTTACAGGCACTGTCCAGCTTTCCCAGCACCACTTGCTGAAGAGACTGTCTTTTTCCCATTTTACATCCTGCCTCTTTTGTCCAAGATTAATTGACTATACATGTTTGTTTTTTTTTTTTCTGGGGTCTATTCTGTTCCATTGGTCTGTATGTCTGTTTTTGTACCTGTACCACACTGTCTTGATTGCTGTAGTTTTGTAATACTGTCTGAAGTCTGGGAGAGTTATGCCTCCTGCTTAGTTTTTATCCTCAGGATTGCTTTGGCAATTCTGGTCTTTCACGGTTCCATATAAATTTTTGGATTTGTTCTAGTTCTTTGAAAAATGTCACAGGTGATTTGATAGGGATCTCATTAAATGTGTAGATTGCTTTGGATAGTATGGCCATTTTAACAATAGTAACTCTCCCAATTCAGAAGCATGGAATATCTTTCCATTTCTCTGAATCCTCTTTAATTTCCTTGATTAATGTTTTATTATAGTTTTCAGCATATAAGTCTTTCACCTCCTTGGTCAGGTTTATTTCTAGCTACTTTACTATTTTGAGTGCAATTTTAAAAGTTTTTTTATATTCTTTTTCTAACATCTCATTGTATACAGAAATGAAACTGATTTCTGAAAGTTAATCTTGTATTCTGCTACTCTGCTGAATTCATTGATCAGTTTGAATAGTTTTTGTCTGGAGTCCTTAAGGTTTTCTATATTATAGTATCACGATATCTGCAAAGAATGACAATTTTATCTCTTTCTTCCAACCTGGATACCTTTTATTTCTTTTGTTTGTCTGACTGCTGTGGCTAGGACTTAGAATACTATGTTGAATAAAAGTGGTAAGAGTGGGCATTCTTATCTCATTCCAGATTTTAGCTCTTCTCTATTGAGTTATTACATTGCCTGTGGGTTTATCATAAATGGCTTTTATTATGTTAAGGTACGTTCCCTCTATATGCACTTTGGTAAGGGTTGTTTTCATGAATGGATGTTGGATTTTGTCAAATGCTTTTTCTGCATCTATTGAGATCATCATGTGGTTTTGGGCTTTTCTTTTGTTGATGTGATGTATGATGTTGATTTATTTGCATATGTTGAACCATCCTTGTGAACTTGGGATGAATCCCACTTGGTTGTGGTGTATGACTTTTTTGGATCCATTGTTGGATTTGGTTGACCAAAATTTTGTTGAGAATTTCTGCATCTATATTCATCAAAGATTTTGGCCTATACTTTTCTTTTTTGGTAGTATCTTTATCTGGTTTTGGTATTAGGGTGATAGTGGCTTCATGAAATGTCTTTGGGAGTGTTCCTTCTTCTTCAACCTTTTGGAAAAGTTTAAGGAGGATGGGTATAAGTTCCTCTTTGTATGCTTGGTAGAATTCACCTGTGAAGCCATCTGATCCTGGATTTTTGTTGTAGGTAGTGTTTTTATTTCATATTAAATTACATTTTTAGTAATTGGTCTGTTTAGCTGATCTATTTCTTCTTGATTCAGTTTTGGTGGGCTGTATGTCTCTAGAAAGTTGTCTATTTCTTCTAGGTCATCAAATTTGTTGGCATATAATTGTTCATAGTATTCTCTTACTTTTTTTTTGTATTTCTGGAGTGTCTATTGAGATTTCTCCTTTTTCAATTCTTATTTTGTTTATTTGAGTTCTCTCCTCTGTTCTTGGTGAGTCTGGCCAGAGGTGTGTCAATTTTGTTTACCCTTTCAAAGAACCAGCTCTTGGTTTTATTGATTTTTCTATTGTTTTAAAATATCTATTATACTGATTTCCTCTCTGATCTTTATTATTTTCTTCTTTCTTCTAAGTTTAGGTTTGGCTTGTTCTTTTTCTGATTTGTTTAGGTGGTAGGTTAGGTTGTTGATTTGAGATTTTTCTTCTTTTCTGAGGAAGGCCTGTATTACTACGAACTTTCCTCTAAGAACTACTTTCATGGCATCTCATAGATTTTGTATAGTTGTTTTTTCATTGTCATTTGTCTCAAGGTATTCTTAAATTTCCTTTGTGATTTCCTCACTTACCGATTTTTTTTTAGCAGCATGTTGTTTAGTCTCCATGTAGTCAGTGTTTTCTCATTTCTTTTCCTGTGGTTGATTTCTATTTTCATGCCATTATGGTCAGAGAAGATACCTGAAATAATTTCTATAATCTTGAATTTGTTGAGGTTAGTTTTATGCCCCAGTATATGGTCTTTCCTTGAGAATGTTACTTGAAAAGAATGTATGGTCTGTTTTTTTTGGATGTAATGTCCTAAAAATATTAATTAAGTCTATCCGTTTTATTGTGTCATTTAGGATCTCTGTTGCCTTGTTGATTTTCTGTCTAGAGGATCTCTCCATTGAGGTGAGTGGGATGTTAAAATCTACTATTATTGTATTCCCATCAATTTCTCCTTTTACGTCTGTTAGTATTTGTTGTATATATTTGGGTGCTCCAATATTAGGGGCATATACATTGACTAGTGTAATATTCTTTTCTTGAATGGATCCTTTTATCATTAAACAGTGTCCTTAAAGGTACTTTATGGCCTTTGTTTTAAAGTCTATTTTGTCTGATATGAGTATTGCAATTCCCACTTTCCTGTCATTTCCATTCCTATGAAGTATCTTTTTCCATCTCCTTTCAATTTATATGTGTCCTTTGCCCTAAGGTGAGTCCCCTATAGGCAGCATATTGTAGGCTTTTTTTTTTTTTTGCCATTTCTTGGGCTGCTCCTGTGGCATATGGAGGTTCCCAGGCTAGGGGTTGAATCAGAGCTGTAGCCACCGGCCTATTCCACAGCCACACGGGATCCAAGCCGCATCTGCGACCTATACCACAGCTCATGGCAACGCCAGATCCTTAACCCACTGAGCAAGGCCAGGGATCGAATCCACAACCTCATGGTTGCTATTCAGATTTGTTAACCACTGAGCCACGAGGGGAACTCCCCTACTGTAGGCTCTTTTTAAAATATCCAGTCTGTGACTCTGTGTCTTTTAATTGGAGCATTCAATCCATTGACAGTTAAGGTAATTATTGATAAATATATATATTTATTGCTGTAAATACCTATTTTCCAGTTACTTCTATGTTTTTTAATTGATTCTATATTTCTCTTTTGTTCCCTTCTTACTCTTTTTTTGGTTGGACTATTTCCTTTTATTTTATGTTTGTATCCCCTTTTTTTTTTGTTAATATATTGTTTGTTTTTGATTTGTAGTTGCCCAGTTTTTCAAGTGCATTAACCACTTCCTATATCTGCTTGCTTCAGACTGACAGTCATGCGGGCTCAAACACTTTCTAAAAAAAAAAAAAAAAAAAAACAGAATCTAGATTTTCTCACTCTCCTTCCCCATATTTTATGATTTTGACATCCTCTTTTACATCTTCATGTTTATTCTCTTGCTGTTCCTTGAGTTTATTATCGCCTTCACAATTACTTTCTTTTTTCTTTTTGATCTGTATATGGTTTATTGAAGTGATTACCATTGTGATTTTCTCCATCCCATATCTTCTTATATCTCCTATTCAGAGGAGACATTTCAGTATTTCTTTCATAATAGGTTTAGTATTGCTGTATTCTTTTAGTTTTTGTTTGTCTGAGAAATTCTTTTTTTTTTTTGGCCACACCTGAGGCATATGGAAACTCCTGGGCCAGGGATTAAATCCGCTGCAGCTTTGACCTATAGCAGTAATGCCAGATCTTTAACACACTATGCCAGGTGAGGGATCAAACCCATGCCTCAACAGCAACCTGAGCTACTGCAGTTGGATTCTTAACCCAGTGTACCACAGCAGGAATTCCCAGTAAGAGAAATTCTTTATTTCTCCTATTTTACATGGTAATTTTGCTGGGTAGGGTATTCTAGGTTACAAATTTTTCCCTTTTAGAACTTTGAGTATATCTTGTCACTCTCTTCTGGCCTGTAGTATTTCTGCAGAGAAATCAGCTGATAGCCTTATGGGGATTCCCTTATAAATAACTCTTTGTTTTTCTTTCACTGCCTTTAGAATCCTCTCCTTGGCTTTAACTTTTGCAATTTTTATTATAAAATGACTTGGTGTGGGTCTTTTTGGGTTCAACTTGTTTGGGACCCTCTGTGCTTCTTGTATCTTGATATCTGTTCCCTTTAGATTTGGAAAGTTTTCAGCCATAATTTCTTCAAATATATTTTCAATTTTCTTTTACCTTTCTTCTCCTTTCAGGGTCCCTATTATATGTAGTTTGGCATACTTTATATTACGCCATAGCTCTCCTACATTGCTTTCATTTGTTTTCATTTGGTTTGCTGTCACCTGTCCTTATCAGGTGATTTCCATTATTCTATCTTGCAAGTCACTTATTTGTTCTTCTGCATTATTCATTTTGCTCTTTGATGCCTTTAACTCAGTTTGTGTCTCTGCAAGTGAATTTTCTAATTGTTCTTGGCTTCTCCTTATGGTTTCTATTTTCATTCTCAAGTAACCTGCATTACTGTTGAGAGCAGTTCTTAATTCCTTCGGTATTTTCATTGCCTCCTTTTTGAACTCAGTGTCTGTTAGACTGCAGAGGTCTGTTTCATTGTTTTCTCCTTCAGGGGAATTCTCCTGTTCTTTTAACTGGGAATGGCTCCTGAGCTTCTTCATTTGGTTTATAGTTTTCTTATTCTGTGAGTTTAGGGAAAACAATTATCTACTGTATTTTTGGAGGGCTATTTTATATGTGGGAGCATCCCTGGGTAGCTTGTGAGGGCTTTTTATTTTTTGGCATGAGGGTGGCTTTTGGTTTGGATTCTTGCTGTCTCTTTCCTCAATGTGTGCAAGCTGTTAACCCTTGACAGGGGGTGTGAAGGTGTATGGCCTGTGCATGCTTCCAGGGAGGTGGGGCCAATGGGTGGCACCTGCAGGGAGCATCTGGTCACTGGGCCCTTGACAGTGGCAGGGACCCATGGGGAGGCGGGGGCCATGCGCAGGGCCCTTGACAGCAGAGTGTGTTTATTTCCAGGAAGGTGAGGGCAATAGGTGATGTTCAGTTGCAGGGCCCTCCTCGGTGGTGACCCCTGAGGTATCTGGGGCCACAGGCGGTGCCTTTTCACAGATGCTTGGTGGCAGGCTAGGCCCACCTCTGGAGTCCGAGATGATTGCAGCAGTTTGTACTTGCTGCCGTAGCCCATGTAAGAGGCACCCTGCTACCTGAGAGCATATGCAGAGGAAAATATTCCTATGGTGGCCCCACCCCTCTTCTTCTCACCCTCCCCCAAAGTGGTACCTTGCATCTCCTGTGGGCCCAGACCTCCTCCTTCAGCCCGTGGCACACTGCTCCCTAGCCCCTGAGGCTGTCTCCACACAGTTAATCCCAGTCCTCTCCCCAGAATGACCTCCAGGGCCTGAGTCTCAGCACCCAGCCCCTTCCAAGCATCTCAGGTTGAAGTGTCCCAGGAGGTGGTACTGATGGTGTGTGTGGCTTTCTCTCTACTTTGCCCTCCTCAGTCCAGCTTCTGTGCTTTTCTCTGAGGCCTTGAGGTTCGCCCTCTATACTGCCTGATGCCCTCATCAGTCAAGCAGCCTTCCAGGGTGCAGATTCCCTTCCCCTTTCACAGCTCCCTCTCAGGAGTATTGGTCCAGTTCTGATTCTTTTTTTCTGTTCTCTCTTTCTCTTTTTCCATTTGTTCTACCCAGGTATGTAGAGGGTTTTTTTTGCCCTTTTTGGAGGTCTGAGGTCTTCTGCCAGTGTTCAGTAGATATTCTGTGCAAATGTTGTATACATAGATTTTTTTTTTTAGATGTGTTTGTGGGAGAAGGTGAGCCCAACATCTTACTTCTCCGTCATCTTTTTTTTTTTTTTTTTTTTTTGTGCTTTTTAGGGCTGCATCCATGGCACATGGAAGTTCCCAGGTTAGGAGTCAAATTGGAGCTGTAGCTGCTGCCTATACCACAGCCACAGAAACACTGGATCCAAGCTGCATCTGTGACCTACAGTGTAGCTCATGGCAATGCCAGATCACCAACCCACTAAGTGAGGAGAGAGATGGAACCTTCGTCCTCATGGATACTAGTCAGGTTCACTACCGCTGAGCCACAATGGGAACTCCTCAAACATCCGTCATCTTGATTCCACCTCTGATTCTTTGTTCTTTAATAGGATTATGTATTTTATACTCTGAATGGTGTCTTTTTTAAATAAAAATGACAGTAAGTTATTATAAGAATAAAAAAGTGTAGAAAATCACAAAGAAAGTGGAAAAAAAAATCCCATCGTCCAGAAATAACCATTTTAAAAGTTAAGGAAGGCCATTCCCTTCGTGGCCCAGGATCCAAGAGGATGCAGGTTCAATCTCTGGCTTTGCTCAGTGGGTTAGGGATCCCGCATTGCTGTGAGCTGTGGTGTAAGTTGCAGATGTGGCTCGGATCTGTTATTGCTGTGGCTGTGATGCAACCCCTAGCCTGGGAATTTCCATATGTTGCAGATGCAGCCCTAAAAAACAAAATAAAAAAAAAAAAAGTTAAGCATCAATGATTAGTGCATACATATAAAGTTAAAATGAAAATTTTATTTAAAAGCTATCATGTCAATGGAACAGTATAGAAATCCAGAAGTAAACCCACACACCTATGGCCAACTAATCTATGACAAAGGAGGCAAGAATATACAATGGAAAAAAGACAGTCTCTGTTTTCCATTGTAAACTGGTGCTGGGTAAACTGGATAGCTACATGCAAAAGAATGAAATCAGAACATTCTCTTATACCACACAGAAAAAAATAAACTCAAAAAGGCTTGAGGACCTAAACGTAAGGTCAGATACTATAAAACTCCTAGATGACGGAGTTCCTGTTGTGGCGCAGTGGTTAAGGAATATGACTAGGAACCATGAGGTTTGGGGTTCAATCCCTGGCCTTGCTCAGTGGGTTAAGGATCCGGAGTTGCTGTGAGCTGTGGTGTAGGTCGCAGACGCAGCTTGGATCCCGCATTGCTGTGGCTGTGGTGTAGGCCAGTGGCTACAGCTCCGATTCGACCCCTAGCCTGGGAACCTCCATATGCCACAGATGTGGCCCTAGAAAAGGCAAAAAGAAAAAAAAAACTCGTAGAGGAAAACATAGGCTGAACGCTCTTCTGACATAAATTGCAGTAGTATCTTTTTGGATCCATTTTCTACAGTAATGAAAATAAAAACAAAAATAAACAAATGGAACCTAACTAAACTGAAAGGCTTCTGTATAGCAAAGGAAACCATAAAAAAAATGAAAAGACAACTCACAAAATGGGAGAAAAATCTCTGCAAATGAAGCAGTCAATGAGAGATTAATCTTCAAAATATACAAATATCTCATGCAGCTTTATATTAAAAAAAATCCAAAACAACCCAATCAAAAGACATTTCTGCAAAGAAGACGGATAGCTAAAAAGCATATGAATAGATGCACACCATCACTAATTATGCAAGAAATGCAAATCAAAACCACAATGATGTGTCCCCTCACACCAGTGAGAATGGCCATAATCAAAAAGTCTACAAACAATAAATGCTAGACAGAGTGTGGAGAAAAGTGAACCCTCCTACACCACTGGTGGGAATGTAAGCTAGTATAAGCACTAAGGAAAACAGTATGGAGGTTCCTTAAGAAATTAAACATAGAACTACCATTATGATCCAGCAATCCTGCTCCTGGGCATATGTCTGGAGAAAACCATAATTCAAAAAAAGATTCATGCACCCCTATGTCCACTGCAGCACTATGCACAATAACCAAGACATGGAAGCAACCTCAATGTCTGTTGACAGAGGAATGGATAAAGAAGATGTGGTACATACATACAGTGAATACTACTCAGCCATAAAAAGAATGAAATAATGCCATTTGCATCAACATGGATGGACCTAGAGATTATCATACTAAGTGAAGTCAGTCAGAAAAAGACAAATATCATATGATATCACTTATATATGGAATCTTAAAAAAGCGATACAAATGAACTTATTTACAAAACAGAAACAGACTCACAGACTTATGGTTACCAAAGGGGAAAACCGGGGGAGGGATAAATTAGGAGTCTGGAGTTGATTTATGCATACTACTATATATGAAATAGATAAACAACAAGGACCTACTGCACAGTACACAGAAATATACTCAATCTGTAATAACCTATATGGGAAAAGAATCTGAAAAAGAATGGCTATATGCATATGTATAACTGAATGACTTTGCTGTACACCTGAAACTAACACAACATTGTAGGTCAACTACACTCTGATATAAAATTAAATTTAAAAAAAGCCCCATCAATCTTCAGTTACTTGCATTAAAAATCTTTAGATTCAATGCAAAACATTATATATTTAAAAGAAAAGAAATAAATTCTTCCACATACTTTAATACAAACATTTCAATCTCTGTGGCTATTAGGAACGGAATATAAATGTTTCCTCACCTCAAGATATTATTCCTAAAACACACCCTCTAAGGTTATGAAAAGAGATGGTGCAAACTCTGAGGTTTTAAATGTGATTTCTCAATGTGATGCACCCTGTCCCTGGCACTCACACATTCCCCTCTGGCCCTCCCTGGTGTTAGCTGTTTGTTCCCTGTGGATGGAAGAAAACAGGGCCATAAGCCTCAAACTTGAAAGAAAGTGGCTAGAGTAAGGAAAGAGAATAGATTATAGAGGTCATGGAAAACCGTGACCTCCTCTTGGAATGCCAAGAGGGTTATGCTAGGGAAGAACTTTATATAATTAAGGCTTACAGTCCCTGTGAAGGAAACAAACAGGCCTGATGTAAAGGTTAATGTATGCCTTCCTGAGATAAGACCTGATGATTGTTAGAACAGACTCTGTTAATCATAATCCCCCCAGGCTTGTGTGGTCCCTGTAAGTTTTATCTATAGTCTCTGCCCCAACACCTTTTGTTCACAATCCTATTAAAAGAAAGACCCTGAGTTTGCTCAGGGCTCTTGCTTGTTCCAGCATTAGCTTCCCTGTGTCAAGCTGATCTCCAGGCATAGCCTAAGTTATGATTGTCCTATACAACGACACTTCACCTCCTAGTACTTGGAATATTTTATTGCATTTAAGGGTTTTTTGTTGTTGCTGCTGTTGGAGAAACCCATGGCATGCAGGAGTTCCCAGGCCAGGGACAGAACCCCAGCCACAGCAGTGACCTGGGCCCCTGCAGTGACAATGCCACATCCTTAACCACTAGGCCATCAGGGACTCCTTAAGATTTTGATCTTCAGAGTTCAGAGTGGGACCTTGTATTTTTCCTGAATACTGTCCACTTACTCCAACACTCGTACATGAATGTCTTTCCCCACTAGTTAAAACACCACTATTCTGACATCTTCATTCTTCTAAGCATTTGAAGTCATGTGGGTTTCAACTTCTGCTCCACTCATCCTTCTGCCTGCTGTGTGCCACTCAGTGCAACTTTAACTACTGTAGCCACGGGGTAAATTTCAGTCTAACAGGGCCATTTTCCCACCTCCTCCAGATCCTGTCATCCCAGGTATCTCTTGGCTTTTGGCCACGGAATTCCACCTCTGCTTCTGTCTTTACATGGACTTCTCCTCCTCCGTCTCCTATAAGGACACTTGCCATTGGATTTGGGGTCCACCCAGGAAATCTAGGATGATCTTATCTCAAGACTCTTAATTCCCCCTGCAAAGACCTTTTTTCCAAATAAGGTCACATTCACCTGTTTTTTTTGGGGGGGACGGTGTTGTGGACATATCTTTTTTATTTTTTAAAATTTTTATTTATTTATTTATTTATTTATTTATTTATTTATTTATTTATTTATTTATTTATGTCTTTTTGTCTTTTTCTAGGGCCACGTCTGCAGCATATGGAGGTTCCCAGGCTAGGGGTCTAATTGGAGCTGCAGCTGCTGGCCTACGCCACAGCCACAGCAATGCAGGATCTGAGCTGCGTCTGCCACCTACACCACAGCTCATGGCAATGCTGGATCCTGAACCCACAGAGCAAGGCCAGGGATCGAACCTGCAATCTCATGGTTCCTAGTCGGATTTGTTAACCACTGAGCCATGATGGAAACTCTGACATATTTTTTTTAGAGTCAACATTTGATCTACTCAAATGGCTAAAATCTAAAAAGCCAGACAATCACAAGTGTTGGCCAAGATGAGACAAACTGGAACCCTCCTATATTGCTGCCAGGAATATAAAATGGTGCAGCCACCCTGGAAAACAGTCTGGCAGGTTCTCAAAAAGCTAAACATAGAGTTTCCCTCTGACCCGGCAGTTGTTACTCCTAGGTCCAACCCAGGGAGAGGTGATAAAACTACGTGCACACAAGAACCTCCACAGGAATGCTCAGAGCAGCCCTGTTCACAGCAGCCAGAAAGTGGAAGCAACTCAAACGTCCACTAGTGAAGAACGGATAAGTGCAATGTATGTGTCCATAGAGGGAATATTACTCAGCCAAAAAAGAAATAAGGTACTGACACATGTTACATCATGGATGGACCTAGAAACCAGCCTACGTCAAGGGAAAGAAGCCAGTCATGAAAGACCACACAGTAAATGGTCCCATTTCTCTGAGATGTCCACAACAGGCAAACCTACAGAGACTGGAAGTGGCTCAGTGGTGGCCTAAAGCCGAGGGTGAAGGGATGGAGGAAAGCAGGAGTGGCTGCCAATGGTGCAGGGATTCCTTCTGGATCAGTAAAACTGTTCTAAAGCTGATCATCGTTGAACAACTCTAGGAACACACTAAAATCCACTGAGTTGTAAACTGAACGGTGCATTATATCTCAATAAAGCTATCTTTTAATCAAGTTACACAAAGCTGAGTCACATACAATTATTTCATTCTCATGAACTTTTAATTTTCCATGGAGTAGAGGTACACCTTGTCTGGTCAGACTTTAATTCCATGTACAAGCCTAATATATACTCCCAAAGGTTAACAATATTAAGCATTCCATGAACATGGAACATCATTCCAATTATTTAGGTCTTTAATTTCTTTCTTTCTTTTTTTTGCAGTGGGCCGCACTGAGGCATATGGAGGTTCCCAGGCTAGGGGTCCAATTGGAGCTGTAGCTGCTGGCCCACACCACAGCCACAGCAATGCTGGACTTGAGCTGTGTCTGCAACCTACACCACAGCTCACGGCAACACCAGATCCATAACCCACTGAGTGAGGCCAGGGATTGAACCCACGTCCTCATGGATACTAGTTGGGTTTGTTAACTGCTGAGCCACGATGGGAACTCTGGTCTTTAATTTCTTTGAGCAAAGTTTAATAGTATTGTGTTTTGTTCTGTTTTTTTTTCTTTTTACTGCTGCACCTATTCATGGGCTGAGAGGGTCAACTGGAGCTGCAGCTGAGGCCTATACCACAGCTCACAGCAAGCTGGATCCAAGCCACGTCTGTGACCCACACCACAGCTCATGGCAACGCTAGACCCTTAATCCACTGAACGATTCCTAGGGATCAAACCCACATCCTCATGGATACTAGTCGGGTTCGTTTCTGCTGTGCCACAACAGGAACTCCCACAATTGATTTTTGTGTGTTGATTTTATATTCTGCAGCTTTGTAAATTCATTTAGCTCTGTTATGGGCTAAATTGCGTCCCCATCCTCCAAAGGAATTCATCTGTTCAAGTTCTAACCCTTAATACCCCAAAATGTAATAATGTAATTAAGGAGGTAATTCAATTAGAATGAAGTCCCAAGGGTGGGCCCTAATTCAATACAACTGTGTCCCTCCAAGAAAAGGACAAGGACAAGGACGTGAAGCCACAGGGAGAAGATGGTGACTCCAAGCCAAGGAGAGGGTCTGGGGCAGGTCCTTTCCTCAGGAACTTAGGAGGGACCACCTCGTCAACATCGTGACCTCAGACTACAGCCTCCAGAATAGTCAGAAAACAAAATTCTATGCTTCAGATATGGCCTCTATCCTGTTGATGAGGTCCTTTTCTGTTCCTAGCTTACTGAGTGTGTCTTTATTTTTTTAATCATGAAAGAGTGTTGGATTTTTTCAAATGCTTTTTCTGCATCAATTGAGATGATTATGTGTTTCCATTGGTTGATTGATTTTCGTATGTTAAATCATCCTTGCACTGTGGAGAAAAATGCCACTGAGTCATGATATATAGCCCTTTTCCTATGCTTCTCCATTTGGTTTGCTAGTATTTTGGCACAACTGATTTGTATTTTTTTTTTTTTTTGTCTTTTTGCTATTTCTTTGGGCCGCTTCTGCAGCATATGGAGGTTCCCAGGCTAGGGGTTGAATCGGAGCTGCAGCCACCGGCCTACACCAGAGCCACAGCAACGCGGGATCCGAGCCACGTCTGCAACCTACACCACAGCTCACGGCAACGCCGGATCGTTAACCCACTGAGCAAGGGCAGGGACCGAACCCGCAACCTCATGGTTCCTAGTCGGGTTCGTTAACCACTGCGCCACGACGGGAACTCCCTGATTTGTATTTTTAAAAGTGCTCTCTGGCTCGCATGTGATGACCAGAGGGGTGTGGGCTGAGAGGCAACAGAGAGACGTCATGGCTGCGAGGGGGTGGGGAGGGGCAGGAACAGGAATGAGCAAATCCACACAAGACGTGTCCTGCAGCCAAGCCTAGAGGCCTCCTCCTGGTGAGCTGACCACTGACAGTGACCTACAGACGGGGAGCCTAAGGATGACTCTCAGGGACACCGGCACATTTAGGGAACCAAAGATTTCATTAGGTTCTCAAAGAACCTTTTTTTTTTTTTTTTTGTCTTTTGTCTTTTCAGGGCCACACACGCAGCATACGGAGGTTCCCAGGCAAGGGGTCTAATCAGAGCTACAGCTGCTGGCCTAAACCACAGCCACAGCAACGCCAGATCTGAGCCAAGTTTGTGACCTACACCACAGCTCACAGCAACATCAGATCCTTAACCCACTGAACAAGGTCAGAGATGGAACCTGCATCCTCATGGTTCCTAGTCGGATTCATTTCCACTGCATCACGATGGGCACTCCTCAAAGAACTTTAGATTAAGCAGTTAAAACCTTGGTTCCAGAGAATAGTGTACAAGTTTTGCCTTGAGTCAGGCCATGGGGAGGGAAGGCTAGCACAGCACACGGGTCCCTCTGCTCCTCCTTCCCGTTCTTCTGATTTCTTACTGAGAGATTATGGAAGCTGCTTTCTTGGCACCACCCTCTGGCATTACACCAGGAGCTGCTTTCCTGGATCTAATAAGAAAAGTTCTAGAAAACAGACTATTTTACTGAGTAAATACTCTAAGGATGTTATTCCCCAGATCTCAGGCCCTTTTAAAAGAACTTGAAGAAACAGCTCTCAATCCCCCTCTCCTGGGTGGGCAGAAGGAAACTCAGAGTTAAATTAAACTGTCAGCTTAGCCCTAAGGCAAGCCCACAGGGACTATATGGCATCAATTTTTCAAACAAATGAACATTTCCTTCTTACACCATTCCTGGCCTCTACCCTCACCTTCTTTTCACTGCGATTTCCTCACTTAAAACATATGATATGCATACTTATGAGAGTTTCCTCACATACCTTTATAGTAGGAATATTAAGAATACAAACAGATCCAATTTCAGTCCTGTAATAAATGCATGGACCAGGTGAGCTGATCTGCAGAAACCTTAGTAAGGAGACCTTAACATAACCCCACAAAGCAGGGGAACTCTTCTGGAGAGATCCCTTTACATGGGGTACAGCCTCTGACACCCTCTCCTCATGTGCCTGCCCTATCTTAAGTTCTCAGTAATTTCAGCAAGTTTTAGAACTAAGTATTATATCCAGAATTGTTATCACTTTTCCAAGACCCAAATAAAGTTCACCAGTGCAAAAAGGATGGTTCATTATTAACAGGAGTTAATTACAAACACTGATTAAATAATGTCCTCTAAAATGTAAATTTCGGAGTTCCCGTCATGGCGCAGTGGTTAGCGAATCCGACTGGGAACCATGAGGTTGCGGGTTCGGTCCCTGCCCTTGCTCAGTGGGTTGATGATCCGGCGTTGCCGTGAGCTGTGGTGTAGGTTGCAGACGCGGCTCAGATCCTGCGTTGCTGTGGCTCTGGTGTAGGCCGGTGGCTGCAGCTCCGATTCAACCCCTAGCCTGGGAACCTCCATATGCCGCGGGAGCGGCCCAAGAAATAGCAGCAACAACAACAACAACAACAAAAAGACAAAAGACAAAAAAAAAATGTAAATTTCTCACTGAAACCCCATCTAAGATACCATGACGAAGTTATAATCATTTTGGTCCCCAACCGCAGAAATGTCAGGAGAGCCTCACCAAGTCATCAGGCCAAGTAACCAGGGAGTATCACTGCTGTGGTTTAAAGGGTTCCCAGTGAAATGCCAATTGTCTTCTGCTTAAAACATCAAGTAGAACTAATCCTCAACCCTTTTTATTTTCCCCACCCTCCTGAGTGGGGAGGAGGTGCAGGAAAAAGCCACTCAAACCTCCACCAAGTCATAATACAAGAAAATATTCAGGAGGCAGTTACAATTGGACAGGCCAGGGGTGGGGAGGTGGAGGACACTTTTGGGGGCATCTGAATAGCCCCCAGCTCCTGACAGGCCAACAGCCCTGGAACTGCCCAGGGTGGGCCAAGACTCCCAGAGCTACGTGCACACAGCCTGAATCTGGCTCCTGCCCACCAAGTGGGACCTGAGGAAATCCCCCTAATTTGGAGCTGAGATGGAGGAGTGCTGAGTCCATCAGTTCCTCCAAAGACCAGACTATGGGGCAAACACGGGTTATTTGGGCTGTGGGGTGCATTTCTGTTTCTGCAGAAGACTGAATTGCAAGCACATAAACCCCACGAGAGAAGGAAGAGCTAGGACGGCCTCCCAGCTCCTGGCCTCACCCCTCAGCAGGGCTGTGAATATCCTACACCCCCATCTCATAACCTGTGCTGCCTTGGCCAAGCTCACCCAAGACCCCCTGTCACTGCCACTCAAAGTCCAAAATACACAGCAAAGCCTTCTGCCCAGCCACAGGATTCTTTTTTTTTTTTTTTTGTCTTTTTGCCTTTTCTAGGGCCGCTCCTGCGGCGTATGGAGATTCCCAGGTTAGGGGTCTAATCGGAGCTGTAGCCACCAGCCTACACCAGAGCCACAGCAACGCGGGATCCGAGCCACATCTGCGACCTACACCACAGCTCATGGCAACAACGGATCCTTAACCCAATGAGCAAGGCCAGGGATCGAACTTGCAACCTCATGGTTCCTAGTCGGATTTGTTAACCACTGTGTCACAACGGGAACTCCATGGATTCTTATCGTTGCTGAGACAGGGCTACATGATTAATCTCCAATTTTCCCAAACTAGGAATATAATCATTATGGTAACTTGCAAAACGACAAATTAAAAAGTGACTGTGAAGACAAACCTTTGATTAAAAGAGAAGTTTGAACCATCTCACCTCTAGGTTCTCTTTCTGATACACCTCAATGGCTCTCTCCTCTGAGTACCCGCAGCAGCCGTACTCCAAAGGTGTGAACACCACAGTGGGGACATTAACGTAGTCACACTGGAACACAGACAAGTCACATTCTCTTATTTTGTGCACTTTTTACAGTGAAAACCCATTATGCACATTTATAAAAGGAAGATAAACAAGTATGGTCCAGTGTAAGGCACTCCGGCCCACCACTGTTTCAGGGACACTGAGTGGACAGGCGAGCCCTGACTCCAGGGCAGGGACCATGCACTAGCCAGTGACCAAGGCCATTTGACCGGAAGCTGGACTATACCCCCAGCCAAGCCTGTGACCTCGCCCCTGTGAGGATGAGAAGAAGCCCCTCAGCCGTGCAGGCAGAGTGACTGGCTTGGACCACCTGGGAGGATGGCCACATGCATGGGGGCCATCACACCACCAGGCCAGGACAAGTCTGTGGCTATGATGGGACCCTTCAGGGCCCTCATCAGCCTGAGGCAGAGCCGGAGACAATATCATGGGAAGACCACAGACCTGAACAAGCAGCCCTGTGCACCTGCTGGGGTGGCAGGTGTGAGTGCAAGCATCCCTGCCTGCAGGAGAGGGTGCCCTGTGGTCAAGTAGAGAGGAAGCTTGTGTGGGGCTGAGGGGGCGGGTTCAGCCAGAGATGAAGGTGACTTTCCTGCTGGCCTATGGCCCCTCAAGGGGCAACACTGCCCACAGTGCTACCTGTCCCCACAACAGGTCACAGGGAACTAGGTCGGGGGAGACCTCCAGGCCAAAGAAAGTGACCAGCTGGCTAGAAATCTACATAGAAAAAGTGAGCTCTGCCTGTCAAATTCTTTTTCCTGCAGGAAATGAACTAGAGGCAAAGGAAGAAGGCCCTGGTGGTGAAGTCCCTTGTGGTGGCCGGATAGGAAGAAACACTGGCCAGAGTGGTTGCCAATCAGGAAGGCCACCCTGTGAGCCCCACCCTGGGCAGCCCCTGAGCCCAGTCCCCACCTGGTCCTGCTCCAAGTTACTATGGGATTCAACTTACTGGCCGTGATCCTCACAAGAAACCCCATCAACGTGCTTGTCTGACTGAGGTATTGCTTTGTCACCAAAGAAAAGTCAGTTGCCTCAGTGGGTACTCCTGTGCCAACTGGGCAGTCTGGGCACCAGGCATAGCCTGACTCTCACCTGAGGCCCCGACACCTCATGTTCCAGGACCCACCAAGCACTGTTTTCTTGTTTCCAGCACAGCCACAGAAGCCTGCAGAACTGTGCAGACCAGAGCAGCAGTTCCTGACACCTCTGAGGTCTCAAGCTTGTTAGTCCATTCCTGGACCCCGCATCCCACATTCTCCACAGCTTTTCCTGTTTCATACCAATTATGGAAAATCCACAGGAACTTCCTCAACATCCCCCCTTCCACCCAGAGCACTTTCCCACATCCTGACCTGCCTCCTGCAAGGGGCTCGGCCATCCTGGCCCCAAGTGCAGCCTTCCCATGGTCCTGCCTCTTCAGCTCTGTTGTCCCATCTCCCCACCCATGGCCACCTTGATCAATACCTCAGCCCTCAGGCACATGCTGGGCCTCCATGCCAAGTGCCCTTGCCCTGGGAAGGCGTGTTCCCCACCCCCATTCACATCCCTGCACCCATCAAGGCCAACAGAGCCCTGGCCCCATTATGAGCCCATGATTTCTTCATGCAGGACCTCACAGGCATCTGGAGACACAGGTGCTTCCCTTATGAAGAACCTGTGCCCCAAACCTTCCCTGAACCTGCCCATGCAAAGCACTGGAGAGATCCAGAATGTGAGCTGTTCTACAGGAAAAGCGGCCTGGATCCGCCAAAAACTCAGTCATGAAGAATGAAGCAAGCAAACAAGCAGACGGTGACAGGGTTCTATCAGGTGACAGAAGCTGAGACTGGAGAGCCAGCTGTGCCCTGTGACTCAGACATGTGCCCTCCATCTGACGCAGCCACTCTGTGCAGCTTCTCTGTACAGGAGAAAGCATCCTGGATCCTAGCTGCACATTGTTACTGCCATCGTCAGGAGCTTGGCACAAAGCACAGGCACTGTCAGCCACATGCTCGGAGTGGAGAACCGGTAAGAGGTCTGCGGGCGTCTGTGACTCACCCTCCTGCGTTTAACACCCTCCAAAGAGAGCTGAGGGCAGTAAAGGTCGTCCACAGTCCCTGCCTCAAGGAAGCCAGCCCCACACTGCTCCCCTGTGGCGTCACAGATTTCTGGTGACCTGGAGCAGGTTAACCTCACAGCCTCTTTGCCCTTTGTACTCCTGCATCCCTACCTGCCCTGCCTGCCATCAGCCCCGGCACCCTAGGGCACCGAGGATGGATGTTCTTTGTGCTGCCCCAGGCTTTGAATGCCCACTGACGCCCTCTGGCTACTGGGCAGAGCCACTGTCCCACCCTCCCCTGCCAACCGCCAACCTATGCTCCTGAGGTCCCTCTATCTCGTCAGCAAACCCAAACCCCTGCAACATCCTCTCCTTTGTCCTCCGCTTCCCAGAAATGCCATTTCCCCCTTAGTCCTGAACTGCTTTCCCATCAAGTGCAGCACAAGTCTGTGCTTACAGACGGTCACAGGAAGGTGGGGAGACTGCAGATGAGTGGACTCAAGCCATGCGGTGGCTGTGGTGAGGTTGCACAGGCACAGAGGCCAGGACTCTTCCCCTGGGGCAGAGCACCCCCACCCCCACCAGTCAGAAAAAGACAGCCCTACCTGGGTGGCCCCCATGCCACCCACTACAACCTCTTGCATGTAAGACACTCCTAAGACAGTTATTTGAAACCATCCGTAAACAGTATTTAACTGCTAGCAATTTAGGGGAATCTTCTTTCCCCAGCAAAACAAGCCCACGGTGCCACTTGCAATGACTTTCCTTTTTGCTTTTTTTTAGGGCCTCGCCCACGGCGTATGGAGGTTCCCAGGCCAGAGGTCCAATCGGAGCTACAGCTATGAGCCTATACCATAGCCACAGCAATATCAGATCCAAGCCACATCTGTAACCTACACCACAGCTCACAGCAACACCGGATTCTTAACCCACTGAATGAGGCCAGGGATCGAACCCACAACCTCCTGGTTCCTAGTCGGATTCGCTCCTGCTGTACCAGGATGAGAACTTCCAGCACTGCTTTTAAGTCACTGCTGACTCAGACGTTATCACCAACATAGCAGGAAGAACTTACCTTCTCTAACCGGCCCCCAAAGAGCCTCCGAGCCAGCAGCTTGCCCGCCTGCACAGCAATGGGTGTGAGCTCAGGCTTGCCCTCAAGGACATCCCCAACAGCATAAACGTAGGGCACATTGGTCTGTTCCACATCGTTCACTGGGATTTTGCCACTCCTATTGGGTTTTGGAGAGAAAAACCATTACAACTGACCCTGCACTGCTGGATGATGAACACGCTTCCAGGAAAAGACTAACCTGGGAAGAAGACCCACTAAGCACTGGTGCACCTGGTCACCAGCAGCAACAGGAACCAGGCCTGCCGCAGCTCCCAAGGAGACCCATTCTGGCTGAGAGACCCTGCCTGCTTCTCAGATGCCCAGAACATCTCTAGATCCCCCAGAGTCAAACTTGAAATTCCTCTCCTTGCATGACCAGGGACATATATTTCATCCTAAATCACAGAAAACAGGTAAAGACATTTCTACGACTATTTTTATAATAACTGTTTCATGTGTGAGATGTTTAAGGAAAACATGAAGAATTACTGGTTGATTAATGAAAAATGGATAATGCAGAGCTGGCACAGCACTTATAAACTCAAAGCATTAAAAAATTATGCATCTGGGTAATGAGTGGGAATTTCCAAAGGTGATCTAGAGAAGCACTTCACTTTGTGCAGCAATAGGACCATGCCACGTGTACTTACTTCTCATTGATTTTGACACCAATCTTCTCCAATCCCATTTTCTTTGTACAGGAGTCACGACCAATTGCTAACAAAACCTACATTTAGGCAGAGACCAAAAAGGCAAATTATCAACAGCAGGAATGAAAGAGGTACCATCTCTAGGGATCCTCCAGATATTACAAGGATAATAGAGCGTTAAGAACACCCCATGCCAATAAATTTGACAGCTTAGAAGAAAAAGATTCCTCGAAAGACAGAATTTACCAAAATTATACATAAACAAATCTGAAAAACCTTATGTCATGGGCTGCATGGTGCCCCTCTCTCAATTCCTATGTTGAAGCCTGAACTGCAGGACCTCAGAATGAGGCTGTGCTTGGAGATGGGGCCTTCACAGAGGCAATCACAGTAACAAGGCCATTAGGGTGGCCCTAATCCAGTCTGACATACGTCCTTGAAGAAGGGGCACCCAGGACACACAACACCACCTGAGGTGAACACGTGAGCACACAGGGGAAGGAGAGAGGCCTCAGGATAAACCTTGACCTCTAGAGTCTGGGCTGCAGAGGTGAGAAAAACCCTTCATTCGGCAGCCCAAGATGAAGGTACCCTCTTCTCATCACAGATGTCAAATTCACAGTTTATGAACTTCCCATAAATTAACTCCAGGCCCAAGTGACTTCACTGGAAATGTCTACAGAACACTCCTGAATAACGTTAATAACACACAAACTCCTGGGATGAGGAAGAGGGGCCAAGGCCTTCTGTGGAGGCCAGCATAAACTTCTGACACAAAACCAAACAAGAGTGTAGAAGAAAAAAATCAGAAGCCAACACTCCTCATGAACACAGACGAAAAATCTTTAACAAACATTAGCTAGTAAAGCAGGGCCACATAAAAAGAGGATATTTAGTCATGATCAAGTGGACTTTATCCCCAACATACAAATCTGGTTTAACATACAGAAATTAATCACTGTAATTCTTCATATTAACAGGATAAAGGAGAAAACAATCTAATTGTCCTGATAGATGCTGGGGGTGGGAGGCGGGAGAGGGGAATGGGGGAAGCTTTTGACAAACTGAACACCTCTGTGGATTTTAATAAAATCCCAGCACACTTGGAATAAATGAGCACATCCCCAGCCTGAAAAGGCATCTGAGAGAAGCCGGGCGCTGACATCCCAGAGGCAGCAAAAGCCCTCACCCTGCAACAGGAGGGGGGTCCCTCTCATAGCATATGGTCAGCACTGCCCTGGAGGCCTTCACAGGGTAACCAGGCAGGACAAGGAAGTAAAAAGCATGCAGATTGGAAAGAAGAAGCAAAACTACTGTTTTAGGCAGAATAAATCCTTTGAAGCTATAGCAATGTCAATACACAAAATCACTTGTAGTTCTACCAACTAATCACTGAAATTTAAAATTTGTAAATATCATTTACAATAGCTTAAAAATATGAAATTCTTAGAGATAAATGAAATATGTGAAAGACCTCAAGCAAAATGATAAAATGTTGCTGAGTGAAACTGAAGAACTCATAAATAATTGGAAAGATATATGAGGCTGATGTTCTGGAAAAATCAATGTTGTTAAGATGTTAGTTCTACCTAACTGATTTACATAAGCAATACAATCCCAATCAAAATCCCAGAGGACTTTATTTTTAAAAATTGGCAAACTGTTTTTAAAATTCATGTAGGGGAAGCAACCTAAGTGTCCAACAACAGAGAAATGGAAAAAGAAGATGTGGTACATGTGTACAATGGAATATGACTCAGCCATAAAAAAGAAGGAAATAAAGCCATTTGCAGCAACCTGGATGATCCTAGAGATGATCATAGTGAATTAAGTCAGAGAAAGACAAATAGTGCCTGATACCACTTATTGGTGCAATCTAAAAAAAAAATGATACAAGTGAACTTATTTACAAAACAGAAATAGACCCACAGACATAGAAAATAAACTTTCGGGTTACCAAAGGGGAAAGGGGGTGTTAACCAGCAGTCTGAGATTAACATATATGTGTAAATGAATCACTTTGTTATAACCTGAAACTAACACAACATTGTAAATCAACTGTACTCCAATTAAAAAAAAAAAAGTGTATGGCAAGTATCTACACAAAGTGGGAGAGCCTACCCTTTCTGGTCTAAGACTTACTATAAAGCTTCAAGGACCAAAACGAAGTGGTGCGGGTCCAGGGTTAGAGAGGAGAGAAGCAGACACATAGTTAAACATCACATGACCTCAATAAAGACACAAAGCAATCTGATGGAGAAAGGGGCATCTTTTTAACCAATGGCTCTGGGTATTAACACAGAAGAAAAGAACCTCAATTCTTACCTCCTACTGTAAACAAAAACTAGTTCAAGGTAAATTATAGGCGTAAACATATAATGTAAAACTATAAATCTGCAGGAAGAAAACACAAGAGAATATCTTCATGACCTCTTGGTAGATCACATAGACAGCTTCAACCATAAAAATATGATAAACTGAACTTCATAAAAACTTTAAAACAATTGTTCATAAAAAGATGTTATAAAAAACTAAACAAGCAAGTCACAGATGGGAAGAAATATTCACACACATGCATCTGAGAAAGGAATGAACCCACAATACACACAGAACTCCTGCAACTCCAAATAAAAGTTTTCAGTATCCTGACCCAAAAATGGGCCAAAGACTCACACAGATACTTCATAAGGGAAAATATTTAAATGGCAAAAAAAACCACATGAAAAATTGCCCAACATCATTAGTCATCAGGAAGATGCAAATTACACCTACAGATACCACTACATACACCCTAGAGTGTCTTAAACAAAAAAGCCAACCACCCTAAATGTTGGTAAGGATACAGAACCACCAACTCATGCCTGCCTGGTGGAGACATAAAATGATATAATCATTTGGAAGCTATCTGGCAGTTTCCCCAAAAGTTAAACACAGAAACTCTCCTATGAGGTAGCAGGAGAAAGGAAAATGTATACCCACAAAAGACCTCATTCGAGAAACTGTCACAGAGCTACAGTCTCAACAGCCCAACTGCACACAGCCCGGTGTCCCCCCACAGGAAAGTAAGTGAACCCGTGGTGTTTTCAGACAGTTCACACAGTGAAAGAACCACAAAAGGGCTCCCTAAGCAAGATCCTGAGGCACTCATACAGCATAGCTCCTTGTCTGTGACATCTAAATAAGAAAAACGGGTCTACAGTTAAACAATCACAGATTAGGGCTGCTTGTGGTCAGGGAGTAGGAAAGGGCACCTGAGAGCTTTCCAGCCTCACTGAAATATTCTACTACCTTCAAGAGTGTGGATTACATAAACATGTACACTGTCAAAACTGCACATTTCACTACATGTAAATTATACCTCATTACAAAATAAGTTCACAATTTTAGACATTGTTTACAATTTTACACCAATATATTTGATAACTTAGATGAAAAAGACTGATATCTAGAAAATACAATGAATCAAAAGTAACTCAAGGAGTTCCCGTCATGGCGCAGTGGTTAATGAATCCGACTAGGAACCATGAGGTTGCGGGTTCGATCCCTGGCCTTGCTCAGTGGGTTAAGGATCCGGCGTTGCCATGAGCTGTGGTGTAGGTTGCAGACGCAGTTCGGATCCCACGTTGCTGTGGCTCTGGCGTAGGCCGGTGGCTACAGCTCCGATTCGACCCCTAACCTGGGAACCTCCATATGCCGCGGGAGCGGCCCAAGAAATGGCAAAAAGACAAAAAAAAAAAAAAGTAACTCAAGAAAAAAGCAGAAAGCCTTGAAAGTCCTCTGTTAAAGAAAATTGAATATATCTTCATAGAAGATTCTAGGCCAGGTGGTTGCATCAGTGAATTCTATCAAACATGCAAAGAACCAATTATAATATTACATAAGTACTTCCAGAGTATAGAACAAGAAAGAACATATTCCAAACTTCTGTCTTGAGCTAGAACAACCTTGACAAGCTAGAACACTCTGGGAAGTTCAATAAATGAAAGGAAAATTAGAAGCCAATACAATTCATGAATAGACGTAAAAATTCTAAATAACGAAATCCAACCATATATAGAGAGGACTATTACCAAGTTGGGTTTATACCAGGAATACAAAAGTTGAATGAACATTAGAAAATCAATGTAATTCAACAAACAGATCAGAAGGAAAAAAAAATCATCATTAACAGCTATAAAAGAATCTTAAAGCTAAATACTCACTCCTGATTATTATTTTTTTTAATGGTGATACCTGTGGCATATGGAAATTCCCAGGCTAGGAGTCAAATCAGAGCTGCAGCTGAGGTCTATGCCACAGCCACAGCAACACCAGATCCAAGCTGTATCTGCGACCTAGACCCTAGCTTGCAGCAATGCCAGATGCTTATCCCACTGAGCGAGGCCCGGGATTGAACCTGCATCCTCATGATACTAGTCAGATTCTTAATCCACTGAGCAACAATGGGAACTCCCACTCCTGATTTTTAAGAAACAACCAAGAAACCAAAATTACCAAAAAAATACTTAGCAAACAAGAAACAGAAAATTATTTATTTAGCTTGATTAAGAATATCTACCAAAACCCTATAGAAAATACTACTCCTTAACAATCAAACACCAAAAGCTTTCCTTCTGACACGGAGAATAAGGCAGAATCACCCAGCTCCGAACTTCTTATTAACATTGCACTGGAGGTCTGTTTCTTTTTTTTTTTTTTTTTTTTGGTCTTTTTGCCATTTTCTTGGGCCGCTCCCGCAGCATGTGGAGGTTCCCAGGCTGTTGGGAACTATTACAACGGCCTAAATCAAAGGACAGATACACCATATGCATGGCCTGGAAGACTGGATCCTGCAGAGAAGCTGAGTGTTTCCAACTAATTACACATTCACTGCAATCCTCAAAACTATATATGTTTTTGGCTTTGGTGATCCTCTCTGCATTGTATGTATACTTTAATTGAAAAAAAAAAAAAAAAAACATGTTAGAAGAGTATATAAAACATAAACCATAATTTACAAGAGAAATGTTGGTATCCAAATATCATCAGTTTAAGTTAGAACTGTTGCCACCCTAGAGTCCATGGACTGTTCACGTTTTTGTTTGGAGATTTTTATATTGTTTGTTTTTGAAAATGAAAATTTGTTTTCTTTTTTAGGGCCACACTCGCAGCAAAGGGAAGTTCCCAGGCTAGGGATCGAATCAGAGCTGTAGGTACCAGCCTATACCGCAGCCACAGCAATTTGGTATCTGAGCCTTGTCTGCAACCTACACCACATCTCATGGCAATGCCAGACTCCCAACCCACTAAGCAAGGCCAGGAATGGAATCTGCATCCTCATGGATACTAGTCGGATTCGTTTCTGCTGCGTCACAATAAGAACTCCTGAAAATGGAACTATCTTGATTGCTGTTTCCAATTATAAAATCTATTCAATGTTTATTGTAAAAATATTCAATTGCAGAAATGTGTAAGATATCTAATTCCCAGAAGTAAGCACTAATAACAGTCAGGTATGTGTGCTTCCAGATTTTGTCCTCTGCACAGTTACACACACACATATCTTACCATCATATTCTTCATGAACCACTGAAAATCATCGTGTCAAAGCCCAACCACCTTCCATATGTATTAGACCCTCACCAAGAACCAAGAAAAAGATTAATCCTGGTGTGCATTGAGGGGTACATTAAAGGGTGCATTAAGTGGAATGTACCCCTTGTAATTAATGCACAAAAGGGGTACATTAGGTGGAAAATCAAGAGTTCTATTTCATTTCCCCATAGGCTTCAACTGCGCTCATTTGGAGTGTGTTCATCCAAATGAGCTTGCAGACAGAAACTCACCGTGTTATAAACCCCTTCGATTGTCTCTGGACCTTCTGTAGATTTAGCCATGACCTTCAGCTTCCCAGGGGACCCCTTCTCCAGCTGCTGTACCTGGAGAGGATGAACAGCGGAACCATTCTCTCTATAGGTGACAGAAAACAGCTGGGTCACAGCGTGTGTGTTTAGGTTTGTTGGACTAAGCAGAAGCAGAGGAAAGAGGGCCCGCCCCAAGGTACAATTTGAAGGTGGAAGTAAATTCCTGGGTTAGGTGGATGGTAATGCAAGAGGAACCATGAAGGGGTGATTTTCAGGTTTTGACCAAAGAAACTGTGGACCATGGGACCATTTCCTGACTACAGAGATGGGCTGGAAAGCTTAGGGATACATCCAGTGGAAAATCAAGAGTTCTATTTCATGGTTTGATTTAATTAAATTATTTCTTTTTATAGCCACACCTGTGGCATATGGAAATTCCTGGCCTAGGGGTTGAATCAGAGCTGCAGCTATTGGCCTATACCACAGCCACAGCAACACAAGATCTGAGTCGCATTTGTGACCTACACCACAGCTCTCGGCAATGCTGGATTAACCTTAACCCTCTCAGTGGGGCCAGGGGTTGAGCCTGCATCCTCATGGAGACTATATTGGGTTCCTAACCTGCTGAGCCATGATGAGAACTCTGATCCTTATTAAATTTAAAATGCTTGTGAGGAATTCAAGTGGAGATGCTCAGCAGGCAGCCGCATAAATGGATGTGGAGGTAGAGAGAGGCCCGAGCCAGGAGGTGATGAAGTGTGGGCCAGGTGGGGGCAGAGGGGGCGGGGGGCTCCCAGAAGCCCAGGAAGAAAAGAACTGAGAGGACAGCCTTGGCTCTGCTTTGACCCTGACCGAAGGGTTCAAAGGGGAGGCAGGGAGGGAGACAAAGGTGGGGAGCTGGAAGCCTCACATGTCAAGGTGGAAGGAAGGGGCCGGAAGGCAGAGGGAAGGAGGGTTACCTGGGCCCTAAAGAAGGGGTCCTGGGAAGGAGGGAGGTAAGGGGTTGTGGTGGGGGAAGGAGAGGGAGGGAAGAAGCCAAGACAGGGGGTGGGGGAGGGGAGGGAGAAGGAGAAGAGGAGGAGGAGGCAGGGAAGGCTGTCAGTGTCCCCGAGAGAAGATCACCGACAAGCCAACAAGCAGAGGGAGGGCAAAGGAAAAGCTCAGGGAAGGGGCTGTGAAAGCAAAGGGTGCTCAGGCACTGTGAAAGGGCCAGGGGTGCTGGCTTCGGACTTACCTCCACAGGCACAAACTTGTGCAGGAAGCGGACGCCATGCTGCTCCATGTAGGAGCCCACCCTCTCGGCCATCTCCTGGTCGAAGCCCCGCAGGAGCACAGAGCGCACCATGACCGTGACATCGAGGCCCAGGCCGGCCAGGAAACCTGCACACTCCAGGGCCACATAGGACGCCCCCACCACCAGGGTGGTGCCTGGGCAGTAGGGCAGTGAGAAGAGGTCATCGCTGCAAACGGAGAACGGGCACCTGGGGGCAGAGCGGCTTCCACAACGCCCTCCACCCAGGAGCAGACACAGAAACAGCCTTTCGGAGTTTGTGACTGTGTCCACCATGGGATAAGAAATCCAGCTCGGTGTTTTCAAGATCAAATTAGTGGGTCACAGGCAAAGACTTATTAAACAACAAAACGGAAGAGAGGATATTAAACCACATTCTGTGGAAGAAGAAACTGCTATGTCTGCTTTGTATGTCTGTGTGTGCATGTTGTGTGTTCACCTGATCAACCTCTTAAGAAGTGTATTTCTTAAAGAGCATTTGGTCAAAGTTTGAAAGTCTTTGTCCTGCTTTATCATCGAGGTCTGATGTCCTGTTATGGCTGTCCAGGGAAGATGCCTATCAAGACTCAGTGTTTTCCTTTTCAGCTGGCTCACTATTCTAACACACAGACACAAAACCCCAAAGCTAATCATATGTACTGCTTCACTTTGGGCTCTGGAAATTCAGAGTCTAATTCCTAGAGCAATTCCCTGGAGGCCTAGGACACATCTGTGGGTGCCAACATGCCCTCATCCTCTGCTCCATTCTAGTTAACTAATTAGCCCCTTGCACTGCATCAACTTTTATCCGCCATCAACTCAAGTATTTTGTGAAATAAGATAGGGAGTACATAAATTGGAGACAAACAAACATCACACAACTTCCAGTTAAATGGCCTAATGACCCTTACCTGGTAATACAGTATTCCTTATCTCCTTGGATCCCCAGATACCGCGGCCTTTCCCCTGTTGCTATGACAAACTTAGCAGCAGTATAACATGTTTCCTGTCCTTTTCCATTGGTTGCCTTGAAAAAAGCAAAGTAAACCTCACTTTTCAACAAACAACAGGGTTTCAGACCCCAGGACACACATTTTAGCACCCTCTGGAGCTGGCCGTCAGCAGGACAGCTGTGCAAAGACAGGAATGCAGTGGGATAACCTCCCACACAGAAAACAGACATGTTCACATTTTGGCCACCACGGCCGCCGTATCGGTGCAGCAGGGACTGGAAGTCTGGTCAGGACGGCTGTACGGTAACCAAGGAAGGTCAGAGGGCTGGAGAGAGCGGCGCGTGGCAAAGCCCACAGGCCTGAGAGGTGCTGGGATCTGTGCAAAGTGCCAGGAAGTGACAAGGAAAGAGGGCATCTGCTGGGGTGTGGTGGAAGTAGTGATAACGGTGAGGACCCTTATGTGTGTCCCCAAGTCCAGGCCCTGGAATCCACAAAGGGGCTCACTATTTGCTCACTTTCAATCACAAAGCAAATCACAGACACCTCTTCATAAAAAGATGGAAAACAGTGAGATGAGAGAGGGCAGCCTGGAGGAGGGTCCTGAGCAGCCCAGCCACTGAGGCCTGGGGGGACAAGGAGGCAGGCGGGTTACAGCCAGAGAAACAAGCCCACCCACTGGGACTCCCACCCTGTGTGGTCTCAGCTTTTGCAGACTACAATCCTGGGTCCTGTCCAGGTCACTGCACACTATCCACCTAGGCAGAGGACAGAGGTGGAGCAGACATTGAGACGGCAACCACAGTCTCCCAGACCCCAGCTAAATGTTGATGTTCACCAAAACGGTCTCACTCTCCCTAAATACTGATCTTACAAGATAGAAATGCCATAGATGCACGTGTCAAATACACCAATTCTGATGGTACTCTTCCTAGTGCGTTTATGAACAGTACATACCGGAATTCTAGTGAAGGGTTCATTTTTCAAAAGAATCACACTGTTAAAGCTTTTCTTTTTAGACTTTTGGGCTTTGAACTGTCTAGTCTAAACATTTTCTCATTTAAGATGGCAAAGAAACCAAAAGGCAAATAACAGCTTAAAACTGAGAGTTCTTTAAAAGGTGATTTCTGCAGTCTGATCAGACTTGGACTCCACAAGCAATGGGGAAAAGCACGCAACACCGGCCACAGCTCTAAACAGGCGACACGGAACCTGGGGTCATGACAAGCATGGGCAGAAGCAAGGAAAGCATGGACAGGACAGGACGTCACACAGACCTTGATTTTGTGGTGTTCGACAAATTCCCCGTAGGAGTTGATGTAGGCCACAGCCTTCTCCCGCAGAGACAGCCGGTAGCCCCAGTTCAGGGAGCCAATGTGGTTCTGGACGGCCTCTGTCATGGTCCCCCAGTTGTGCTTCACTGGGGAGAAATGGGGGGTGGGTGTGAAGGGGATGGTACTTTCCACAATAATTTATATATAATACAGAGCCAGCCTATGTATCGCTTTAAGAATCAAGAAGTGAACAGAAGAGGAGTTCCCATTGTGGCGCAGCGGAAATGAATCTGACTAGGAACCATGAGGTTGTGGGTTTGATCCCTGGCCTCGCTCAGAGGGTTAAGGATCTGGCTTTGCTGTGGCTGTGGCATAGGCCAGCAGATGTAGTTCTGATTCGACCCCTAACCTGGGAACTTCCATGTGCCGTGGGTGGAGCCCTAAAAAGCGAAAAAAGTAACCTAAATCTCTTTTATGCCAGTTATGGTATATACTTCTTCTTCTTTTTTATTACAAAACATGCAAAAACAGAGTTCTAAAAACTAGGCAAGTCCATGAAAGAGAGCGTGGGGAGCCGGCCCTCCAGCAGTCTTGAGGCAGGAGGGTGGTCTATACTGGTGGGCAGGTGCACGCTCCCCCTGCCTCCCCACCACTCCCACCAGGTCCAGGGTTGTGACAGTGAATTCCCCACGTTCAAATGACAGAGTTCACCCATGTCCCATGGAAGCTGTGGTGGAAATCGATGGGACCAAGGTTGCTCCTACAACCTTTGACCCTCTGGGGGGATTACCTCCTGGCTGCCCCTCGTCTGTGGACACTGGTCCCCAAGGAGAGACCAGTTTCCACGCAGCCTGTGTCTGTGAGACATGGGGGCCAGCCCAGGGCTCCTGCCAAAATGATGAGATCCCCAAAGGCAAACCCAGCTGGCCAGCTGCCCTTTGGTCACATGTGGACACCGAGCCCTCTAGCATCTCCAGGAGGCCACATGCACTGGGACGTGGGACATCAGAACACAGGGAAGGGGAAGAGGTCACAGTGTGGGGGCTCGGTCAGCATAAGTGACTATGGCTCAGACGTCACGACACCTGTCCTGGGACATCAGCATCAACCAAGTCTCCTAATTTTGAGTCCAGATAGCCATTCTGTTTACTATGTCCCTGACCCCCACTGTAATCCCAGGGCTTATGACCCAGCAGAGAAGACCCCCCAACAAGGGCTTGTACCCACTTATGCTGTGGCCCCTCCCACTACTCCCCTGATAAGCTGGCCTCCCAGCACCACTCCTTTTTTCTTGTCTTCTTAGGGCCACACCTGTGGCATATGGAGGTTCCGAGGCTAGGGGTCAAATCAGAGCTGCAGCTGCTGGCCTACACCACAGCCACAGCAACATGGGACCCGAGCCACATGTGCAACCTATACCACAGCTCAGGGCAACACTGGATCCTTAACGCACTGAGCAAGGCCAGGGATTGAACCTGCATCCTCATGGATACAAGTCAGGTTCTTAACCACTGAGCCACAATGGGTACTCCTACCCAGCCCTTAAAGGACCTTTTATCCCAAGGAACGTGGACCTTGTTGGTTAAATCCACACTTCACGTGTCCCTTTTTTTTCTGTTCCTGTAAAGACATTCCCTGTTAGGAGTTCCAGACACGGCTGCACATCAGGCCCCCAGGAAGCATGTTGGAATGGATGGGTCCTGGGACCCACCACAAGGCTGTGGATTCGGGGCAGGACCACAGAGGCCATGCCGCTAACAAGCTCATGGGGACCCTGACGAGGCAGGTCTACAGATTTGCCTGTCCTCCATTCTTCCCTCTGCTCAGTCCTGCACCAAATGGCAGCACCATCAAACCCTGATGGCACAGTCGCTTACCAGCCTTTTCCCTCACACATTTATTTTTCAATACAAACTTGAGAATAATTTATCAAGTTCCAGAAAGAAATTTTTTTTTGCCATTTTCCCTGGACTTAAAGTTTACAAATTAATTTTGAGGTATCATCACAATATGGAAACATTCCATCTGCAATCAGAGTATATTTTTTGTTTTGCTTTTTATATATTTTCCTTGTATATTTTGTATATTCCTAATTAAATTGATTCCAAGTTATTCTATCTTTTTTTTGTTATTTTCCATTATAAATTTAACTTATTGTTGAAGTCCTGGGAGGTGCCGTGGGCACTTCTGCCTAAAAAGACAAACAATACAAAACAAAACTAACCTCATATCCATTTCTGCTAAAACAACAACAACAAAAAGCCAGCAAAGTAAGCAAAGAAACAGCCACTTCCTGTTCAGGAGGCTTAAGCCTTGCCTCCTGCCTCTGGCCCCTCAGATTCAGCTGCTTCTCTGGGCTAGTCACTGAGCTAGTGCCTGAAAACTGTGATAGGTACCACAGGTCCCTTCAGGACATCCTGGTGGGGAGGTGTCTGGGGATGGCCTTCCTGGGCAAGGCCTTGACGGCTTGCCGAGCATCTCGGTGCCGCACCTCCAGGTTAACATACGGTCCTGTGTGGGGGCAACTCAGAGGGTGACCCCACTCAAGGACATGGGATGGTATTTAGACGTATCAGCACTGAGGGGAGGTGGGGACACTGTCTGGCCCAAAGACCCCTTGCTCCCCTCCATGAAAGCATGTAGCCCGGGGCTGGGGAGGGGGGCACTACAAGCTATGCTGCAGGCACCACAGGGGCACCCACACTTCATCCCCACTCGCAACCACCCCACTCACACCCAGCCATTTAGTAACAGGGCACAAACAAGTGTAATTTTAAAAAGAGCCTCCACAAAGTACCAACCCCAAATGACCATCATTCCAATTCTATTCCACCCACCCTTTTGCAGCATTTCACTCAAGTTAGTTCTCTTCTTAGACTCCATCTGTCTGTCCAAATCCTGTGCTTAATGACCTCAGCCCACAGTCTCTATAAACAGTGTACCCCCTCTCAGGTATCAGCATCCTCTGTGCACAGCCCCCCTCAGGTATCAGTGTCTAGAGATCCCACCTGTCCTCTGCCCTCTTCTACCTTCCATCTCAGTAAGTCCTAAGACTTTACCTCCCCACAGGCCAGGCTCCAAAACCAGGCCTTGCCCAGAAAGGCCATCCCCAGACACCTTCCCACCAGGATGTCTTGAAGAGACCCATGGTACCCTATCACCAGAATGAAGGGTTTGAGAAGAGTCTCTGAAAGTGGGGACTCCTCAGAAGCTACCTGCCAGGTGGAGAGGCCTCATTTTACCTCCATTTTGACAGAAAGCTCCGTCAAGGCAGAGTGGACTGTCTGGGGAAATCTGTCCCAGGGAGGTCACTGTGATGCCACCAAACCTGCCTGCTCCATCTGGTCTCTCCTACCCCCTCCTCACCCTCACCCTCTGCCCTTTGAGGGCCTGGCATCCTGGCAGAATCAGCTGTGTCAGAATCATCTATGATGCTTTAAACTTGCACACGCATGTGTGATCTATGGGTCCAAGCCTCTGGGAAGAAGACAGGCATTGTCATCCCGACCCTCTCCTGCCCTCCCCCCTTACCTCCTCTCTCCCCTCCTCTCTCTCCTCCTCCTCTCCCCCTCCCCTCCACCTTTCCTCCTCTCTCCCCTCCTCTCACTCTTTCCTTTCCTCCCCCGGCCCAGACTGTGCTGCTCCAGGGCAGGAGTGATGGTTTCCTATCTACATCCTCAGAGCCTCACCAGTACATGTTTATTGGTGAATCTGTTTTCCATTTCTCATTAACTTAAGACACACATAAACGCTGATAAAAACAGATAATGTCATACAATAGCGGGTAAAACCCTCAGATGCCCCTTGCTAGTCTATGTTCTTCCTATTTGAGAACAGAGACAACTCCCTCTCACTTCCACTGGGCTAGGGTGCTGAGTGGCTGTGGCTGCAGCAACTCCCTCCCTAAAGCACTTAGGCCACGGAAGCAGCTTTAAACTGACCACTGGAGTCCTCCGGTCAGCCCGGCTGATGCTCGATGGGCCTAACAACTGTTGATTAAATGAATTTCAAACTCATGGAAATATAAATAGCAAGTCCTTCTAAGAAACTCATTCTTCCCTCCTTCTACCCAATCCCTACTTTTATGAACTCTCACCAACCTTGTTGACTATACTCCCAGCCAAACTTCCTTGAGTCGGTTAACGCCTGCCCCAGGAGTGCGGCTTGATGCATCAACTTCTTAGGAATACAGCCCACATTTACACAAGTACCGCCAAGACCTGAGAAAGAAAGTACTACTTTTAATGGTTTTTTGTTTTTTTTTTTTGCCTTTTCTAGACCCGCTCCTGCGGCACATGGAGGTTCCCAGGCTAGGGGTCGAATCAGAGCTGTAGCCACCGGCCTACACCAGAGCCACAGCAACGCGGGATCCAAGCTGCGTCTGCAACCTACACCACAGCTCACGGCAATGCCGGATCCTTAACCCACTGAGCAAGGCCAGGGATCGAACCCGCAACCTCATCGTTCCTAGTCGGATTTGTTAACCCCTGAGCCATGATGGGAACTCCACTTTTAGTGTTTTGTGTGTGCGTGGTTTTATATACATGCAGAGTGGGTGTTATTAAAACATGGAAATGACAAACATGAATGGTGGTAGGGCCAACATCGCACTCTACAATAACATGCAAATGATTAGCCAAACTTGTTGACCAAGGGTCAATGAAGGAGCTGAGGATGAGCAAAACTGGCGCTTGGCTAACTTATCAGCGTTGTGGAAAGGGGCTGACAACAGGAGGGTTGGAGGCATGAGCAGAAATGACCTGGCACAAAGTCTGTGTGCTGTGTTACCAAGGAAAGAACGAGGGCCAGCAAGTCTGGGCTACAGCAAAGTCCAGGGCTAGGAGGTAGCCACGTTGCATTAAACTGACCTGGAGCGACCACACATACTACCTCGACCCACCATCCTGCTGCTATTGGGGTCAGTTATAAAATCAACTCAGTAACAAAGGAAAGCGTCATAGCAACCTCAGACAGGACGAGGCACACGCCACATCATGCCATAACTATGTGAAAACATCAACGTGTGTGCAAACATCATCCTGGCAGAAATGCTGGAATGATAGGGTCAAGGGATTTTCTTTTTGCAAACTCTTCCTTAATTATTTTTATATTATTTTCCAACTCCTCTTGTTAATGCTGTGATCTGAGATTCAAAACCCAGGAAACGGGCTGGTGACACTTGAGGTTGTTGCTGAGGACTGCATGAGAATGACAAGCCCACAGACAACAACAACAACAGAAAAAAAAACAGACAACAACAACATAAGGACAGAAGAGCCACTCACCCCATGATGTGCCCTGGGGCGAGGGGACCACGAAGTCCAGCACCAGGACTTTCCTCCCCAAAATGGCGGCTTCCTACCAAAAAAAGCTATATGTAAAGATGGTGTCACTTTCCCGACACCCCCTGAGGGATCAGACCTTGCTTGTGCTGTCGCACAGTCTCTCCCCATTACACCAGCTTACACCATACACTTATAACTCCAACTAGAACGTCCTGTTTTGTTTTTTTTTTAAGGGGCTGAAGACATGCTTGAGGCAATTACCAGGAAAATGATATTTGAGTGTCTTTTTCCTCATACCTGAGCACACGCGAGGCCACCAGAGCCACCACCGATGACAATGAGGTCATAATCGTAGGCTGGGTCGTTCTGAAGAAGCTTCTGTAACAAGCCACTCTGATGGGCCTGAGGGTTAATCAAAGAGAACACAGAGTGACTTGTTTTCAAACTGCTTCTGTGCACCCTATGCTTCTTCAGCATAAATTTCTGTTACAAAAATCTTGGAAACAATTGACCCACAATTGCTACTCAGTTGGAGCCAGCGAGTTAGAAAGTATGCCAACATATTTTTGTTGGTTATGGCCCCACAGCAGCGTGTGTGTCAAATGACAGGGTGGTCACAGCTTTACGTCCATGTCAGACAAGGTCATTTATCAAAATACCATACCCAAGTGTGGTCAAACACCCAAGTTCCATTTTTTCGGATCCTCTATATTTTGTTCATCTTTGCTAGCCTTCACTTTAAAAACAATTCTCACGCATCATCAGCAGGACATGCACTTTTAGTTTTTTCCTAGTTTCCCATAAACCGACCTAAATTTTGCAACTTTCTAGATAGCACACACATTTTGCTTTTCCTCTTGCGAATGGTCAGGACGCTGGCCCTGCAGGGCACTGCTGTCCCTGGTCGTCCTTGTGGTCAGAAACACCTGAGGTGAGGTGAGAGGCTCCATGTGCAGCTAACACTAGTTCGGTCTGTCCGAGTTGGTAGCTCAGTTCCACCAGCTGGTTTTGGAACCTGCTCATCCTGAGGCCACAGTGGAAGTGTCACTTGGCCCTATGGTCCCCAGGCCAGGGTCTCCTTATTCTTAGGTGCCCTCAGGGAAATCTGCCTCCTAGTCGGCCACCGTCCAAGGTCATGCCTTCAGGTCTCCAAGTGCGCCCCCACCCCCGACACCTCCTCCGACAGCATTTTCCAGGCTAAGCTTGGCGAGAGTGGCACCTCTGAAGGTGCTGAGAGGCTATGACTGCACACTTAGCCCAACGGGGGCTGGGTTACAGCTTCCAGGGCAGGTATGGCAAGCAGCTGCTAGGTAATGATGCTGAACCCAGATTAACATCTGTGTAGACAATCCTTTCTCCCAACAAGAACATAACTCTTAATTAAAATGTAAATATGAACATTTAATCATGGCTTATTACCATTTGCATATGTATATAAAGGATAGAGAGCAGAATTTTAACAAAAGCAAACAACTACTTAAAATAAGGACCTTATTTAATAAGGACCTTATTTAATAAGTATTAATTTTCGTCAATCCCTACTTAACTGAATGATCCCTGCTCACTTTAGCATCCTAGGAATCAAATCATAAAAGCTCTGCAAAGCTCCCAGGGTCAGCAGCCTTGACAGGAGTTCCTGGACTTGAATGTCAGCGTTGTCCCGACTGCACTTCCCTCAAGGAGGGGAGGCCCCGCTTCTGTGCCATCAGAAGGACAGCCCAGGAGTTCCCGTCATGGCGCCGTGGTTAACGAATCCGACTAGGAACCATGAGGTTGCGGGTTCGGTCCCTGGCCTTGCTCAGTGGGTTAAGGATCTGGCGTTGCCATGAGCTGTAGTGTAGGTTGCAGACGCGGCTCGGATCCCGCGTTGCTGTGGCTCTGGTGTAGGCCGGTGGCTACAGCTCCGATTCGACCCCTAGCCTGGGAACCTCCATATGCTGTGGGAGCGGCCCAAAGAAATAGCAAAAAGACAAAAAAAAAAAAAAAAAGGACAGCCCACTCACCTGTCCTGCACCCTCTCTCAAAGCCGCTCCTGCTCAGCTTCTGAACTTTGAGTTGGTAGGAAAGCTAATTTCCCTTAAAGTAATCAAGATTATCTGATAACCACATGCTTTTCATTGCACAAGCTTCAAAAGACAAATGAATAGCCCTAAAACGCATCTCCTCCCCTTTTAAACACTTTTTCAAAATAAAACTTGAACAAACAGCACTCAAGAACACATGGCACTGTCACTACCTGGAAAGTCCGGTCACAGCCGCCCATGTGCACTTTATTCACAAAGATGTTGGGCACAGTCCTCTGGTTAGTGAGCTCCGACAGCACCTCCTGAACACTGGCTCCATTATCTATGGAGCAAAAGACAAATCACGTATAGCTCTGCCAGTGCCACACCTCCGTGAGCTGAGCACAGCATTAGGACACTCAGACCACCCACATGTGCACACCTGCGAGGTCGGTATGGCACACAGCGTTATGAGATAACCACTCAAGTGGGGAGAGCACTCAGGTGTCCAAAGGCAACCTTAAAGAATAAAGACCAGGCCACTGACTCCTTTCACAGTAAACCCTTCTAAATGAGAGTTTGATTCATAATTCAGTGACGAGCAGAGGGAGTGGGAGGGACAGGGAGCTTGGGGTAAACAGGTGCAGAATGCAGCCTTCGGGATGGATTAGCAATGGGATCCTGCTCTGTGGCACTGGGAACTCTGTCTAGTCACTTATGATGGAACACTTAATGTGAGAAAAAAGAATGTATACATGTATGTGTAACTGGGTCACCATGCTGTATAGGAGGAAAAAATATATATATAATAAAAATAAATAAATAAAAATCATTTGAGAAAAAAAAATTCAATGACGAGGCCGAGACAGATAAGAACCCTCTTTAAAGAGCAAATAGAAGATAAACTCTACTTCAACGGTAGACAACGCAGAAAATATTTCCTACAATCACATTTGAAAAATCTCTATCACTATAGATCAAAATGCATCCTTCATCTTGAAAAATAAAACTTGGCTGTAAGTCCTTCAGAGTCCTAACTGGGCATTCTCTTTACAGAAGTCTCAAAGATTGAAGAATATTTCACTTATTAAACTTGGCTAAAAGGAGGGGTGAGGTCCTGAAGGCAGAGGTCAGTTTTTTCTGTTCACCACAACATCCCCAATCCTGCAAAAAAAATGCCTATGTGCAGTACAGGGACGACAAGAATTCAAACGTATAAAGCAGAAAACTGAATGCGCTGCCCCTCATGGGTAATACACTCAGGAAATAGGGGCAGACTCATTTCATCTATGACAGCTTAATCTATTTTGCTAGAAAGTTGTCAGACACATCTGAAATGCCCGAAGTATTTCCATGTTACCGGCTTATCTACCTTCCTTCTACCCCTGCCCCTCAGATGCAAAAAGCATAACCAAAAAATTTACACAAAAATTATTTTCATGTACAGAGTCACTTTTTTACAGAGTTGATTGTAGATGAAAACAGCTCATCTAACCCAAAGATGCAGGAGTAGATTGAAGTGAACAAGGCAAATGGAAAGAGGTCAATCCTGATAACATTTATGATAAACAACAGTATGTACTAACCATGCTACTTACCAACTTGGTCAAGTTCCAAGACATTACATTCAACTCCCAAAGAAGAAAAGAGCTCTTTAACCTGCAACAAAAAATTTTGCTAAGTTTACTCTCACAAAGATTCAAGAGAGGAATGAAGTATGGGCATAGTAACAGGGGGTGTTCAGAACCGGTGTTCTTTGGAATATGAGCTCTGGTCTGGTTCCCTCTATGCATCTTCCCAGAATAATCTCGGCCCATCTCTTTCTTTCTTTCTTTTATAATCTACATCCTCAACCTCTAAATCTGTAACTTTTGCCCAAATCCCTTTTCTGAACTCAGATAAACACTATTTCTCCACCTGAGCGAGCACAGGTCTTTCACGTGCAACATGCCCCAAATAAAAATCATCTTCTTCCACATTCCTTTTACTCTTTGTGTTTTTTCTCAATAGTCATTAAACCACTCAACAAATATTTATTGATCAAACACCGACTATGTGTCTTCCCTTGTTCTTTCTACTGGAGACAGGACAAAGACACAATCCCCTGCCATCATCCCCCTGAAACAGACAAGGAAACTGACAAGTTCACCCAGTTGCCTGAACACTAAATCCTAGTCCTTGCTGCTCAAATGAGGTGGAGGACCAGCAGTACCCGCCTCACCAATAGCTGGTCAGACTTGCAGTTGGGGCCCTAGATGCCATCTGAAGCAGGAAAACTCCACTGAGCACTGATTCCGAGTCTTCAGTGCCTCCCTCTCTCTCGGCATCTTCCCATCCATGATAACTCCCCATCTGTCCAAGTAACTGCCTTGTGCTGAACCAATTCCCCTGCCCAATCCCCATGCTTATTATCATGAGCCAGTAATTTCTACTACTGAATCTCTCAGCTACATCCTAAGAGTTCTCTCTGCATCCTTATGTTCCCTCTGGTTCTCTAAACTACAGCCAAAGAGGACTGTCAAAGCCCACTTCCCACTCTTCACACCCTCCAAGACTTTCGGACCTCAAGATGAAGCCCAGAGGCTCTGACTCCAGGGTGGACACGTGATGAACTTGGTTCCCGGTAAACATCTGAAACAGGTGCAAGTTATTTAAAAACAGCCATTTAGTCTCTGGAAATTGACAGCACATAGCAAGTAAGGAAACGTTCATTCAAGAAAATCTACCAGATGTCAATAAGAGCAGACATGTCTGAGGCACCTGCTCCAGGGCAGCATGATGGATGTTCCACTTCAACTGAACGTGGTCAAGAAAACAAGGCTCCTCGTCCCCTGAAATCCTAGTCACCAGAAGGGTTAGGCCACTATCATTTCTCAATCTACCCACAGTTCTGGATGGCAAAGGCTGTTTTCCTGGTGACTATGACTGGAAACACGGGAAAGGCACCCTCCCTTCCTCACCCACTCATAGATCAAAGTCTCTAACTAGGAGAAAATACCAGCCCCCTGATCACCTTGGCCCTAGCCCACTTGTAGGGCAAGACTCCAGGCTGGGAACAGCAATTCAGAAAGACCAGAGAATGCCACAACCACCAGAGTCTGCTCATAAAGCAAGCTTGTGCTGCTAAGAGAAGCTGGTCTCAGAGATCTCACTCAGGGCAAGAGTTAAAGCACAAGATCGGAGAATTTCAAAACTCTGCCCAGAGGAACTGACTTTATTTGAAACGGACTGTGGGGAAGTTCAAGTCTAAATGTGCAACTGAAAATAAAGGCGTTTTCAGCACTGAGCACTTAGGAGGCTGATAGCTGATAGCTCCATCCCAGCAACCGCCTAAACTGTAGGAAGCTGGTTCAGCAGGACCAGGGGAGACAGGCAGAACAACCCTCCAGCATCAGAGCAAACCACAAATGCCTCCAAACTCTGCTGCAAAGGGGCCCAGATTTACTTGGATCAGGGTATAGCACCATTTATACCCAGGGCATTGTCAAAAACAACAGCGCAACTAAGCTGCCTAACATCCAGGCATGAGTCTGTCAGTGTCAGACAGCAGAGCACAGACGTCTGTCTAGTCAGAGCCCTGCTAGACCTGCCAACCCCCAGAGACTGGGCAGACCCAAGGCTGCACCTCTGAGGAGTGTCAGAGCCTCCATCTTCAGGTACAAAAAACTTCCCCAAATAATCCAGACAACTCACTAAAGAAACAAGCGGAATTCCTACTCTGGTTCAGCAGGTTAAGGACCTGGCATCTCCATGAGGATGCAAGTTTAATCCCTGGCCTTGCTCAGTTGGTGAAGGATCCAGCATCACCACAAGCTGCAACATACGTCACAGATGTGGCTTGGATCTTGTGTTGCTGTGGCTATGGTAGAGGTCTCAGCTGCAGCTCTGATTTGACCCCTGACCCGGAGCTTCCACATGCCACAGGTATGGCTGTAAAAAAAGGAAAAGAAAGAAAAAAAGAAACAAACAAGCATTAGAGTTCAATCTGGGCTTGTTATAATATATTACCTAAAATGTCCCAGTTCCAACAAAAAAAATTACCAGACATACAAAGAAACAGGAAAGTGGATCTACACACAGGAAAAAAAGCAGGCAAGAGAACCTGCCTGCCTCTGAGAGGTCCCAGACTGCATACCGAATCGGTAAAATGGCCACTGTAAATATGTACGAGGAATTGAAGAGAAGTATGCTTCATGAGATGAAGGAATGTATGATGGTAATACCTTATCCAGTAGAAAATATCAATAAAGAAAGAGAAATCACAAAGAGGAACCAACTGGAAATTATGGAATTATGGAAAAGCACAATGACTAAAATCAAAAGTCTGCTACAGTATCTCAACAGTAAATTTGAACTGGCAGAATCTGCAGAGCTGAAGACAGATCAGTAGAGATTATGCAGCCACAAGCTACAGAGAGAAAAGATGAAGAAAATGACAGAGCCTTAAATAAATATGGGATAGCATTAAGCACAATGTACACATGGCATGAATACCAGTAAAAAAGAAAAAGAAAAGAGCAAAAGAAGTGTTTGAAGAAATGTCCAAAAATATGCCAAATTTGATGAAAAACAGTAATCTAAATATACAAGAAGCCAAACAATATCAAAGTAAGTTAACTTAATAGAAGCTTTGGAAACTGGTCAGAGATCTACAGCAAGCAAGTAAATGCTCAATGAAGAAAGGGCCACATTTAAAACAGCAGAAAATGTTGCAGTGTTTTTAGCCTCCCTGGCACGGCACAACAGAGGGGAGCAGCAGCCTGGACCCCAGGTCTCTTTCACAAAATGGGTAGAGCATAGAGGCCTGGATCTGTAGCACTCTTCCCTGTCTGAGAGCTGCCTGAGGGACTAGTTACTAAAAGGAAGCCATGAAGGAGTGGGTGTGGTTCATGAAAACCCAAAGTGAACTGTAAATCTGAAGACACTTGGGGGCAAGAGCACACAGGCAGAGGAACACAATCTAATAGCTGAGGCCCTGAGAAGAAGGGGTGTGTGTGTCTTAAGGGGTTTAAGATACTTTTTTTTTTGTCTTTTTGCCTTTTCTAGGGCCACGTCCCACTGCATATGGAGGTTCCCAGGCTAGGGGTCAAATCGGAGCTGTAGCCACCGGCCTACGCCAGAGCCACAGCAATGCGGGATCCAAGCCACGTCTGCGACCTACACCACAGCTCACGGCAACGCCAGATCCTTAACCCACTGAGCAAGGCCAGGAATCGAACCCACAACCTCATGGTTCCTAGTTGGATTTGTTAATCACTGCGCCACGACAGGAACTCCGGGTTTCAGATACTTTAAAGCAGCCAAGTATATAGGAGAATTAGGCCTGTGAGTGAAAAGCACATATACAGGCCCAGGGAATATGACTGTCCAGAAAAGGACTGAGAAGAGCTTGTACCTTCATGCTGCAATGGTCAGTGAAATTCTTCCCCAGAATGGAGCCAGTCTGCAAAGACAGGGAGAGTTATCTTTTTTTTATTATAATGTTCAAGAAAAGATCAAATGTATACAAAGAAACAGAAAAAGTGGCCCAAAGGAAAAAAATAAATCTCAAAAAAGTCCCTGAACAAAAAGACTTCATTCTTACTAGACAAAGTTTTGAAAACAACTTTCTTTCTTTCTTTTTTTGACAGGCAAGAAATAGATTTATTAAGATAGGATGCTTGTGAGAGATGCAAGCAGGCAGACATGGAAACTCTGCTGAAAACAACTTTCTTAAATATGCTCAAAGAGGAAAACACAAAGAGCTAAAGGAAATCAGGAAAATGACATATGAACAAAATGAGAATGCCATAAAAGAGACAGAAATAATCAACAGAAACTCTGAAGGTGAAAAAGATAATCAATGAATTGAAAAATTCACTAAAGGAATTCAACAACAAACCTGAACAGAGAGAAGAAAGAATTGGCAAATTTGAAAATAGGCCATTTGAAATTAAGTATAAAGAGGAAAAGTAAAGAAGAAAAATGAACACAGAATAAGTGACTTGAGATACTCCATTAAACAGAACAATATACACATTTTGGAAGTCTCAGAAGAAAGGAGCAGCAAGCTTATTTGAGGAAATAATGCCCCCAAACTTCCCAAATTTGAGGAAAACATGCATATACAAATACAAGAAGCTCAAAAAATTCCAAGAAGGAAAACCTGAAGAGACTCACATCAAGACACATTATGAGTTTGGAGTTTCTGCTGTGGTGCAATGGGATTGGTGGCATATCTACATTACCAGGACACGGGTTCCATCCCCATCCCAGCTGTGAGTTAAAGGAGTCAGCATTGCCACAACTGTGGTATAGATTACAACTGTGGTAATAGATTGCAACTGTGGCTCAGATCTGATCCCTCACCTGGGAACTCCATTTGCCACAGGGTGGCCAAAAAAGGAAAAAAAAAAAGAAGACAATTATGATCAAATTGTCAAAAACAGAAGACAGAATCTTGAAAGTAGCAAGAGAAAAGCGGCTCATCACATATGAGGGATCTTCAATAAGATCATAAGTGGATTTTTCAGCAGAAACCTTGCATGCCAGAGAGTGTGGATGATATATTTAAAGTCCTGAAAGAAAAAAAAATCAACCAAGAAATCTGTTACTGGTAAAAAAAGAAAAAAAGAAAAAATAAGGAAAAAGACCTTCAAAAATGAGGACGAAGCTGACTTTCTCACATAAACAAAATTGAGGGAGTATATTAATACTAGACCTGCCCTGTAAGAAATGCTATAGGGAGTTCTTTAAGTTGAAATGAAAGAATGCTAGACAGGAATTTAAAGCCATATGAAAGTACAAAATTTTCTAATAAAGATAAACACATACAAACATACAGATCAGTATTACTGTAATTTGGGTTTATAATTATATTTTTTGTTCTTCTACTGAATTTAAAAAATATAAGCCAGAAAACGACTATAAGTCTATGGGTAGACAATATGTAAAGATGTAGTCTGTGGCACTGATAACATAAAGGTGGGGCAGAACTGTAAAAGAGTAGAGTTTTTGTAGGCCATGGAAGTCAAATTGATATCAGCTTTAAATAAATTTTATCCTTAGGATGCTATATGTAATCCTTATGGCAACCGCAAAAACATCTAGCAAATAGGGAGCTCCCGTTGTGGCTCAGTGGTTAACAAATCCGACTAGGAACCATGAGGTTGCGGGTTCAATCCCTGGCCTTGCTCAGTGGGTTAAGGATCGGCATTGCCATAAGCTGTGGTGTAGGTTGTTGACGTGGCTCAGATCCCACGTGGCTGTGGCTGTGGCTGTGGCTGTGGCTGGCAGTTATAGCTCTGATTCAACCCCTAGCCTGGGAACCTTCATATGCCACAAGAGTGGCCCTAGAAAGGGCAAAAAGACCAAAAAAAAAAAAAATCTAGCAAATATAGACAAAAGAAACAGGAAGGGAATCAAAAAGTTTCACTACAAAAAAATCAACTAACTATAAAGGAAAACAGTAAGAGAGGAAATTAGAGTCAAAAACTATAAGATATAAATGGAGAAAGAAATAAAACTGTCACTATTTGAAGATGACATGCTAATACACATAGAAAATTCTAAAGGTACCACCAGAAAGCTACGAGAGCTCATCAACGAATTCAATAAAGTTGCCGGATACAAAACTAATATATAGAAATCTATTGCATTTCTATACACTAACAATGAAATAGCAGAAAGAGAAGTTAAAGAAACAATTCCATTTACCATTCCTTCAAAAAGAATAAAATGCCTAGAAATAAACCTACCTAAGGAAGCAAAAGACCTGTACTCTGAAAACTCCAAAACTCTGATGAAAGAAATTTAAGGTGACACAAACAGATGGAAAGATATACCATGTTCTTGGATTGGAAGAATCAATATTGTTAAAATGATCATACTTGATTCAATGAAATCCCTATCAAATTACCAATGGCATTTTTCACTAAACTGAAACAAAAAAATTAAATTTGTATAGAAACACAAAAGACTCCATAGCCAAAACAATATCGAGAAAGAAGAATGAAACTGGAGCGATCAGGATCCCTGACTTCAGAAAATACTACAAAGCTGCAGTAATCAAAACAGTATGGCACTGGCACAAAAACAATGGAACAGAATAGAAAGCCCAGGAATAAACCCACACACCTATGGTCACTTAATCTACAATAAAGGAGACAAGAATATAAAATGGAAAAAAGACAGTCCCTTCAATAGGTGGTGCTGGGAAAATTGGACAGCTGCATGTAAAAGAATGAAATTAGAAAATTCTCTTATACCATACCCCAAACTAAACTCAAAATGGATTAAAGACCTAACTATAAGACTAGATACTATAAAACTCCTAGAGGAAAACAAACACAGAACACTCCTTTTTTTTTTTTCCTTTTTCGGCTGCACATGCATATGGATGTTCCTGGGCCAGGGATTGAATCCAAGCCACATTTGTGTCCTACACCACAGCTGTGGCAGTGCCAGATTCTTAACCCACTGTGCCAGGCCAAGGATCAAACCAGCAACACCACAGAGATGAGCTGGATCATTAATCCACTGCACCACATCGGGAACTCTGGCAGAACACTCTTTGACATAAATCACAGCAATATTTTTTTTTATCTGTCTCCTAAAGTGATGGAAACGAAAGCAAAACTAAACAAATGGGACCTAATTAAACTTAAAAGCTTTTGCACAGGAAAGGAAACCATAAGCAAAATGAAAAAACAACCTACAGAATGGGAGAAAATATTTGCAAACAATGTGACTGACAAGGGCTTAAGTTCCAAAATATACAAACAGCTTATACAGTTCAATATTGAAAAAAACAAAGTGTAATCAAAAAAATAGGCAGAAAATATAAGCAGACATTTCTCCAAATAAGAGATACAGATGGCCAATAGGCACAGGAAAAAAATGTTCAACACCACTAATTATTAGAGAAATGCAAATGTAAGCTACAACAAAGTACCACCTCAAACTAGTCAGAATGGTAGTCTTCAAAAAGTCTACAAATAATAAATGCTGGCAAGGGTGTGGAGAAAAGGGAACCCTCCTATACTGCTGGAGGGAATATAAATTGGTGTAGCCACTATGGAGAAGACTATGGAGGTTCCTCAGAAAACTAAATATAGAACTCCCATAGGATCCAGCAGTCCCACTCCTGGACATGTATAAGGAAAAGATGAAAACTCTATTTGAAAAGATACATGCACCCCAATGTTTACAACGTTACTATTTACAATAACCAAGATATGGAAGCAAACTAACTGTCCATTGACAGATGAACAGATACAGAAGATATATATACACACACACACACACACACACACACACAGACACACACACAATGGAATATTACTTAGCCATAAAGAAGTTTGAAATAATGCCATTTGCAGCAACATGGATGGACCTCAAGATTATCATACTAAGTGAAGTAAGTCAGAAAGACAAACTTCCTATGACATCATTTATGTGGAATATAAAATACAGCACAAATGAACCTATCTACAAAACAGAAAGAGGCTCACATAGAAAACAAACTTAGGGTTACCAAAAGGGAAAGAGACAGGGAGGAATAAAATAGGAATTTAGGATTAATGGATGCATGCTACTATATATAAAATAGATAACCAACAAAGACTTGGTGTATAGCACAGGGAACTATATTCAATATCTTGTAACAACCTAAAATGTAAAAGAATCTGAACAAGAGTGTGTGTGTATATATAAAACTGAATCACTTTGCTGTACACCCAAAACACTGTAAATCAACTATATTTCAATCTTAAAAAAGCAGTTGCTGGAGTTCCCATCATGGCGCAGCAGAAACGAATCCAACTGGGAACCATGAGGTTGCGGGTTGGGTCCCTGGCCTTGCTCAGTGGGTTGGGGATCTAGTGTTGCTGTGAACTGTGGTGTAGGTTGCAGACATGGCTCGGATCCTGTGTTGCTGTGGTTGTAGCTGTGGCCAGCAGCTATAGCTCCGATTCGATCCCTAGCCTGGGAACCTCCACATGCTGCAGGTGTGCCCCCCCCCCCGAAAAAAGCAGTTGTTTCCCTATATACTAACAATCAACAATCCAAAAAAGAAATTTAAAAAAGAATTTCACTTCGGAGTTCCCGTCGTGGCACAGTGGTTAACGAATCCAACTAGGAACCATAAGGTTGCAGGTTTGGTCCCTGCCCTTGCTCAGTGGGTTAACGATCTGGCGTTGCCATGAGCTGTGGTGTAGGTTGCAGATGTGGCTCGGATCCCGCATTGCTGTGGCTCTGGCATAGGCCAGTGGCTATAGCTCCGATTCGACCCCTAGCCTGGGAACCTCCACATGTCACGGGAGCAGCCCAAGAAATAGCAAAAAGACAAAAAAAAAAAAAAAAAGAATTCTACTTAAACACCATAAAGAACACTCAGGAATAAATTTAACCAAGGAGGCAAAGATTTGTGCACTGAAAACTACAAACATGAGACTGAAAGATTTAAAGAAGACATCTATAAATGGAAAGAAATCCCATGTGTATGGATTAGGAAGACTTAATATTGCTAAGATGTCAATACTACTCAAAGTGATCTACAGATTCAGTGTAATCTCTATCAAAATTCCAAAAATGATTTTTGCAGAAAGAGCAAAATCCATCCTAAAATTCATATGAATTCCAAAGGAAACTTGAATAGCCAAAAAGAAAAAAAAAACTTGAAAAAAGAAGAATCAAGTTGGAGGTCTCACATGTCCTGATTTCAAAACATTGCTACAAAACTACAGTAACCAAAACAGTGTGGTACTGGCATAAAGACAGACATATGATCAGCAGAAGAGAACAGAGAGCCAAAAAATAAAACCCCACATATAATGTCAAATGATTTGTGACAATGGTGCCAAGACCATTTGATGGGGAAAGGAAAGTCTTTGCAATAAATGGTGCTGAGAAAACTGGAATGTCCATATGCAAATGAATAATGCTGGACCCTTACTTAACATTGTGCACACACCAAAAAAACTCAAAATGGATTAGACTTAAATGTAAGAACTGAGACTCTAAAACTTTAGGAAAACAGGACAAAAACTTTGACACTGGATTTTACAATATTTCGGATATGACACCAAAGGGATAGGTAAGAAAAGAAAACAGAAAAACTAGACCTCATGAAAATTAAAAATACTGTGCATGAAAGTATCAACTGAGTAAAAAGGCAAATCCTAGAATTGGGGAGAAATTTCATTTTTCTTTTGGTCTTTTTTTTCTTTCCTAGGGCCGCACCCACAGCATACGGAGGTTACCCACAGCATATGGGGTCTAATTGGAGCTGTAGCTGCCGGCCTACACCAGAGCCACAGCAACACGGGATCCAAGCCTCGTCTGCGACCTACACCACAGTTCACGGCAACGCCAGATCCTTAACCCACTGAGCAAGGCCCGCAACCTCATGGTTCCTAGTCAGATTCGTTAACCACTGAGCCACGACAGGAACTCCTGGAGAGAAATTTCGAATCACATATTTGATAAGGGATTAACATAAAGATTATACAGAGAACTTTCTTGAACTAAAGAAACAAACAAACAAAACCCCCCAATTTAAAAACTGACAGGGAGTTCCCATTGTGGAGGAGTGGAAATGAATCTGACTAGTATGTGGATTCAATCCCTGGCCTTGCTCAGTGGGTTAAGGATCCAGTGTTGCCATGAGCTGTGGTACAGTTTGCAGACATGGCTCAGATCCCATATTGCTGTGGCTGTAGCATAGGCTGGTAGATGTAGCTCTGATTCAACCCCTAGCCTGGGAACCTCCACACGCCACAGGTGTGGCCCTAAAAAAAGAAAAAAAAAATGACAAAGTACTTGAATAGACATTTCTCCAAAAAAGATACTCTCCAGAGAAAGACAAACATCACAGGAGAGAACTTATACATCGAATCTAAAAACAATGATAAAAATGAACACATTTATAAAACAGAAACAGACTCAAGGACTTCAAAAATGAACTCAGCATTACCAAAGGGGAAAGGTAGAGGGGAGGAATGATTTGGGAGTTTGGGACTGCCATGTGCACACTGTGGCATATAGAATGGATGGTCAAAGGGAAGCTGCTATACAGCACAGGGAAATCTACCCAATATCCTGTGATGACCTATATAGGAAAAGAATCTGAAAAAAAATGGGTAAGTGTATATGGATAACTGAATCACTTTTGTTGTACAGCAGAAATTATCACAACCTTGTAAATACCTCAATAAAATTTTAAAAATGAAAAAAGATACTGTGCATTAATAAAGGGACAACAAGCACAGGAAGAGATATCCAACATCATTAATCATTAGGGAAATGCAAATCAAACCACAATGAGATGCCACGTCACACCCATCAGGATAACTATTATCAAAACAAAAACAATACGAAAACCAGAAAATAACAAGTGCTGACAAGGATGTGGAGAAACTGGAACATTTGTGCACTGTTAGTGGGAATATAAAACAAGTGTGGCTGCTCTGGAAAACAATGTGGGGATTCCTCAAAAAATTAGAAATATATAGAAATACTATATGAGTTAGCAATTCCACCTCTGGGTCTACACCAAAAGAAGTGAAAACAGAGACACAAACAGATATTGCAAACCCACATTAACAGTAGCAATATTCACAAAAGCCAAAAGTTGAGAGTGGTCTAAGTGTACAGATGAATGGATAAACAAAATATGGTCTCTGCAGACAATGCAATATTATTTACCCTTAAAAAGGAAAGAAATTCTGACACAGACTACAACACAGATGAACCTTGGGCACACTAGACTAAATGAAAGTAGCCAATCAGAAAAGGGCAAGTACTGTATGATTCCATTTATATGCTGTCTGTGGAGCAGTCAGTTTCACAGAGAGTAGACAGACAGGGGCTGCCAGGGGCTGGGGGAGGGGAGTTACTGTTTAACGGGGACAGTTTCAGTTGGGGAAGATGAAAAAGGTTCTGTGGACAGAGGGTGGTGACGGCTGCACGACCATGGGAATGTACCTAATGCCACTAAGCAGAAAATGGTTATAACAGTAAACTTCATGTTATCTGAGTTTTTCCACAGGGAAAAAAAAAAAAAAAAGCCTAACCAATGGAAGTATATATTTTACATCCAGAAATGGATGAATTAAGGACTGGGGAAAACATGGCTTAAAGTTAATGTGGGGAGGAGCTAGCAAAATCAAGGCTTTTTTCATGACTCCATTTGGGCCATCACCTTGACCTGACTTTCATGGGAACTTCCCAAACAGCCCAGGGGCCTCCACATTTATTTTATTCTCTGTACTGTTCCCAGGTTTCAAATCACAGGTCAGAGCCTTTCACTCTGTCTCAAAAGTCTACGCATACCACAGAGCATTTTAAAATCTCAATACAACTATGAAACGGAAGTTCAGCTATTTTCCAGTTACTCTCCTGACTTCCTTTCTTTCGCCCTATTTTCAGCCTTCCAAAATTCATTATCCTCTACCTGTGCTGATACATATTCCTTAGCTAGATGCTCTCCCTTACCTACAGACAGCCAACTAAGTCCTCAAGGACAAGCTTAAATAGTCTTCAATTTTTCCAACCCCACAGAAGCAGCTGTTTTGGTCTCTTGGTCCCACGGCGCCTGTCCTGCACACGTGTTTCTTTCGATGCATGAGAATTGGATGATTACAGCTCAATTACATCATGAGTTCTTGGGAGGTAAGGCCACCCTCTCTTTACTTCTGTGCCCCCACAACACTAAGTACCTGGCGGCCCAATCAAGGAACAAACCTCTTTGCTTAATTCTGCAAAGGAAAGGATGTGGAATGTGGTGTCCTGCTTGGGTGACACATTTCAGCAGCTCATACTGAAACTATTGCATGATACAGCAAGCAAAGGGTTGTATGTAAAGACAGATGAAATGAACACATAAAGAGCAGGCTGCTTGGCCAGGAAAGAAAAACGCTCAGGGAAAGTACTGAAAGATCTGTCATCCAGGTAGAAGCCCAATTCCTAATTCTGTGCATTGGAGCAACTATCACCTCCAAGAGGGAGTAAATGTTTCAGAGAGACAGATTTGGATTCAATTAAAACAATTCTAGTAATTAGAGCTGTCCAAATACAGAATGGGACTCAAAGTAGTGGGCACATTATTGGAAGTGTTGACACACACAGAATAAAAAATCATTTGTCCTAAGATTTTCTGTCAGCAAAGGTTTGACTAGAATGATGGAAGAGCATTTACTTATTCAAACCACATTGCCTGCCTCACTATTCTAGGCCCCAGCGATACAGTGGCGGCCAGGCACAGTTCTCATTTTAAAAGCTCCAATGACAATTTTTAAAAGTAGAGATAGAAGGCAGAGCCTGGAGAACCAGATGGATGATGAGTGAGCTCTCCAACCGTCGAGGAAAGGATGGCTTGTCCAATAAAGGGCACAGGGAAAACTGATAAGTTAGAAAGGACAAAACCAACCGGATCCCTGCATGTCATCAGCTTCACATCCAGGTGGAGTAAAGAAGGGGTGTGTGAAAAGCACACTCTAACTCTTTCAGGACCTAAAACAGGAGAGTATCCTTACGACTCAGAGTAGAAGGAGGTTTCTTAAATAACACAAAAAGTACAAACTAGAAAAGAAAAAGTGACAGATTCAACTACATTAAATTTCCAAATCTCAGTTAATCAAAAGATCCCATAAAGAGAGTGAAAAGAGGAGTTCCTGTTGTGGCTCAGTGGTTAAAGAACCTGATTAGCATCTATGAGGACATGAGGACGTGGGTTCAATCCCTGGCCTTGATCAGTGGGTTAAGGATCCTGTGGTGTAGGTGTACGCCGCAGACACGGCTCAGATCCCTCATTGCTGTGGCTGTGGCATAGGCTGGCGGCTACAGCTCCTATTCAACCCGTAGCCTGGAAACCTCCATATGCCTCAGGTGTGGCCCTAAAAAGACCAAAAAAAAAGTGAAAAGAAAATCCAAATCTGGGAGATTTTCCAATACATATAATCCAAGGACTAGGATCAAAAACATAATAAGAATGCCTATAATATGTACAAAAAACCGTCCCAACCTAATAGGGAAATAAGCAAAATACCTAAATGTTTTGCAGCTAAGGAAACTCAAAGAAGGCATAAACACTTGAAAACATGTTCAGCTTCATGAGGGAAATGCAAAACTATCAACTGTTGGTAAGGATGTAGAGCAATGGGGACTAATACTACACTGTCATTAAGAGGGTAAGTTGGTATGTATGACAACTTGGAAAAACATTTTGGCTTCACCTAGTTAAGGCAGAAATCATGCATCCTCTGTGGCCCAGCAACTCAGCTTCAAGACATGTGCTCTAAAGTAAGCTTTGTGTGTGTGCGCTGGGAGACAGGCAATAGGCAGAGCCTTATTGTTTTTAAAAACAGCAAAATACTAGCAACAATAGAACTGATACACTGTGGTATGATTCATCCTAGCGAATAATACAGTAATGAAAATTTAAAAACCACAGTTACAGATGCTAACATGCATGAATCTCTAAAACATAACTGTTGAAAAAAGTGCAGAAGGCAAATGCATGATAATACTTATATAAAGTACCAAGACAAGCAAAATATTAAGGATACAAATATTAAGGAACAAAATATTAAGGATATATATGTATGTGGCAAAACCCTAAAGAAAAGCAAGGAATTCTGGCTAGAGGTTACCCTGGGGGCGGGGAGGAGGCAGTGGGGCTGGGGACATCATGAGGTCCCTGCAGGGCAGGGTGTGGTCTTCGTAGAGAAACTCTAAGGTGTTTGTGATACACATCTCACCAAACAATGTTTAACTTAATGCAAATCTGCAAATCATAATCTATAATTTCACGCACCTAACCCAACGGTTCCCGCATGTGCATCCTCCAAGTATTATTTCAACTCTCAATAAACGTGAAGTATAGTTCAAATATTCAAAGTCCCATCGTACAATGGGTTTGTCTTCAAAAGGATCTAAAACTCAGGACACACGCGCACGTCTGCCCCCAGCTGACCCCGTTGGGCCGCGTGCAGGGCGGCTGAAACTGCCAGGAAGCGCCAGCACACCTGCCAGAACTGCGGCCTCTCCTAGTGCTCTCCTCTCAGAACAAGACCCGGCTTTTTCCCACACCCGGCCCCGACCACATCGACCAGGCTCGCGGCCAGGGGTGTCCGTGGCTCGCCCGCAGGCCCGACCCGAGGCGGAAGCCAGGAGAGCAGCCGGCGGGGCCGGTGTCGCCCCCGGGACGGGCTCCACGCGAGGGCTGAGCGGACGGACACGGGGGGGGGGGGGTCTAGGGGCGCGGGCGGAGAACGGATCGGGTCCGGGGGTTGGAGGCCGCGGAGGCGGACGGACCAGCAGGCCCAGAAGCCACTGCCTGCCTACCCGCGTGCTGTGCGGACAGTAGCTCTTGCTGAAGATGACCACTCGGTGGCCCTCGATGAGGCCCAGCAGGCGGCGCCGCAGCTCCTCGCGGGCCGCGGAGGACGAGCGGCTGGTCCCAGGGGCGGAGAAGCGGGCCCGGCGTCCGGGTGGCGACGGCACGGACACACCACGGACATTGCCCAGCCGGCGGTTGGGAGTGGCGCCCCTCCCCGGTCCCGGCGACGTCTGCGCCCGCGAGGGCGGCGGCGGCGGCGGCGGCGGCGGCGGAGATGGCTGTGCCAGGGCCGCGGTTTAACCCCCCGCCGGACTCCGCCAGACAAGCGACCACACTCAGGCTCCCGCGGCGACTGGGGTTATGGAGCTCGCCCCGCCCCTGGATCCGCCCCGGATCCATCCCGCCCCGCCCCCGGATCCCCCCATTCGCCCCGCCCCGCCCCTGGCTCCGCCCCACCCCCGGCGCATGCGATCTAGGCCAATGCCCGGACGCCCAACGGACTCGCCTGCTTTTAGAAAAGGGGCGTGTGCTAAGCTGCATGGTGTTGTTATCCCAAAGTGGTGTACCTACAGTGGGACTACCTGTACTCCTTTTGGTCTCCCAGGGATGCCCCATGTGGAGGACTTACTTCCACTCATCATAATCTCCAGCAGCCTGCTCAGATCACCTTGAAAATAGGTAATGGTGATGGAAAATTTTTAAAAAATTTAAAAAAAAGGAGTTCCCGTCGTGGCGCAGTGGTTAACGAATCCGACTAGGAACCATGAGGTTGCGGGTTCCGTCCCTGCCCTTGCTCAGTGGGTTAACGATCCGGTGTTGCCGTGAGCTGTGGTGTAGGTTGCAGACGCGGCTCGGATCCCGCGTTGCTGTGGCTCTGGCGTAGGCCGGTGGCTACCGTTCCGATTCCACCCCTAGCCTGGGAACCTCCATATGCCGCGGGAGCGGCCCAAGAAATAGCAACAACAACAACAACAACAACAATAACAACAACAACAAAAGACAAAAAAAATAAAAAATAAAAAATAAATAGATATGGTGGAATTCCCATTGTGGCTCAGTGGGTTAAGAAGCCGACTAGTTTCCTTGAGGATTTGGGTTCAATCCCTGGTGTGGTGTTAGGCAAGCGGCTATGTAGTTCATAGATGCCCCTGGATCCCATGCTGCTGTTGTGGAGTCTGGTGTAAGCCGGAAGCTGCAGCTCCAATTCCATCCCTAGCCTGGGAACTTCCATATGCCGCAGGTGGGGCCCTAAAAAGAAAAAAGGGAAATAAAAATACATAAATAAAACCATTGTTAAGAAGGATGGCTATTTTTTTTAAGCTTATATCCCTGAAAATAAGAACTGCTGTTTCTTATCGCTATGCATTTTTAAAATAAATTTCCTAGGTTGCTACCCCTCAGTCCCTACTGCATAGAATTCTGGAGGCACTCCCCCCCCCGCCCCCAAATTTAGGGCCGCACTAGGGGCATATGGAAGTTTCCAGAGTACAGGTTGAATGGGAATTGCAGCTGCCAGCCTACATCACAGCCACACTGGATCCTTAACCCGCTGAGTGGGGCTAGGGATTGAACCTGCATCTTCATGGATACTATCGGGTTCCTTACCACTAAGCCACAAGGGGAACTTCCTGGAGGCACTTCTAATAAAAGGAAGTCATCTCTGCCAGAACAGGAATCCTGTATCCATCATTTGGGTGGGTGGGTGGAGGATCTCAGCGCTAACTTGCTGACTGTGTGATTAACAGCCCCCTACAGCTGTGAGGAACTAATGAAACTGCAATAGACTGAGATCCTCAACCACAAAACCAGCAGGCATGGTCTGGGTCATCTCTTGACACCTCCCTCAGATTCCCTGTGCTTCTCCACATGGGCTTTCTCCCTGTGCCTCAGGTGTGTCAAACCCATTCCTGCCTTAAGGTCTTTGCATTTTCTGTTTACTCAGCCTAGATGTTCTTCCCTGTCTAGCAAATCTAGCTTTTTCTTATCAACCAGGCTTGGCTTAAATGTTACTTTTAGTGAAGTAACAAAAATAAAACAATTTAATAACAAATGTGATGTCCTTTAGTCAAGGGAAGTGTTTGTAGATTGGAAGTATGCAGTGCCTCACATGCAGTGATGCATTCTTCCAGACAGATGTTCGGGCAAGACTGAGTTTCACAAACCGTTAGAAGCAGCAACATGGTCATGCTGGGGTTGCATATCTGATCTTAGAAGGATCAAGGAACAAGGAAATAAGTATAGAGCCCAGAGTTGGCTTGGAATTTGGGGATTTCCTGACTTGATAGGCTATTTCTGGTCAAGAGGAGCATTTACAGGAAGACAAAAGTTCAGTTTGCTGCTGGGGCACCATGGCCAAGAGCATCTCTATCTTGGGTCTAGAAATTTATTTCAATATTTCTTAAAGAACGTTTTGCTCTCTATCCAAAACGAAGTAGTCACCAGATTCTATCGAATTGTATGTATTCTAGTTCCTTCATGACACAGTTATTGCTATTTGCAATTATCTTCTATAAATACTGGTTTACTTGTTTATTGCCTGTGCTCCCCTCCCCATCACCAACAGAAGAATGTGAGGAAGGGTCCTCTTCACTCTATTCACAGCTCTGTCTTCAGCGTCTGTCACTCACGGTGTCTGGCTCTTAATAGGCACACAGTATATTTTTACTGAATGAGTGAGCAATTCAGACACATCACAAATGAAGCATGTAAATGACCCTAATTTGCTTTCCCTCTTATCCCTTCATTGTGTAAGCCAGCTTGAACTGTGGTTTTTATTGCTTGCAATGAAAAGTATCTTAACAAATAAAAATATTTCAGGGTTATGATGTTAGGTGCAGAAAAATTCATGACTCATACTTTTCTTAATAGAGTACAAATTTTTTAAACATAAAATATCCTTTTTTGTCCTTGTTACTTCTTCGGCCCTTAAATTCTATTTTTCCAAATATCACTGTGGCCAAAACTACTTTCTTTTGATATTTGTATACATATTTTCCATCCTTTTATTTTCAACATATATTTGTCTTTTTTTCCCACTGATCTCTTGGGGCGGGATATAACCTCATTAATAATCACCTCTTATCCCTTATAAGTTCTTAATTAACTGAAGACAGATTCAAGAAATCAGATGATAGGGCCAAGAAAGTAGATTAGTGGTTGCCTTGGGCTGAGGAGCAGGGGAGAAAATGGAGAAGCTGGGGAGTGGGGGATAAGGGTCACAGGATTTATCTTGAGGATAAAAATGTTTAAAATTTCTGGTGATTGAGGCACAACTCTGTGAATATACTAAAAGTTTTTGAATTCATAAGACTTTCATACTTTAAATTCATACCTTCAATGGGTGCACTGAATGCCATGTGAATTATAATTTAAATAGTTGTTAAAGAAAGAAAATATGAATAAAATGATTAGAAAACTATAAAATAGAACTGAGATATGTGAAGTATTGTTGCCAAAACATATTTATATATAAAACACTATATATAACATAAATTATTATATACAAATATTATATATAATTATTGTACTTAATACTATATAATTAACGCTATAAATATATTTCTATGTATACACACATGTGTCTATGAATAAGAAAATTTCCTGAAATATGGCACAATAGGTAAAGAGGCAGAAAATATGATAGATAATAAACCAAAAAATCAGTCCATGAGGTTGAAATGTCTGTCCAGTAGGAGTGTCAAAAATACAGAAGAAAAGGGATAAAAATAGGAATATAATAGTAAGAGCAGGAGACAATGTCCCAGAACTGAATTGTGTGAGACTTCGGTCCAGAATGGCCCTTCAATGGATCAAAAAGAATCATCTGTCAACAGCACAAAATTTCAGAATATCGTAATAGAAACATCATATGAGCTCCAAAAAAGGTGGGTGCAGGGAGGTGTATTTGGCAACACTAGGTGCTAGGAGGAAAAGGAACGTGGCCCCTAAATTTGAGAGGAACATTAATTTTGGACAAAGACCTCTAAACAAGCCAATGTTTAAAGGCAAAATAAAGATGTTTTAGACTTGGAAGGACTCATGAAGTCGACCTTGCAGAGAGCACTTCTCAGAACATTATCTGAGGCTTCCCTCACTCACAAATGAGTTGCTGATCCTTGAGAAAATGCTCCAGGAGGACAAGGAGAGTCCATCCTAGGAGGTTAGTGAAAGGAAGCCTTGTGTGAAGCCAGCCAGTCGTCTTACAGAGCTGACATCTTTCAAAGAGAAAGACGTCTCTTTGACGTGGTTTGGTTCAAAGAGAAGGAGGAAATGTCCAAAAGAAAACCAGAGACTTTGAAGCAGCCCCTCATGCTGCTGCAGAAGGCTCAGCAGTCCAGTTTGTAAAGATGCGTAGTAGGAGGCTGCTTTCCTGACACGGAGCCCCAGGGGCAGAGGGCAGGGGGAATGACCCACAGAGACACAGCTACTCCTTTGGGTGACCTTGAGCAAGTTCAGGAAGGGCAGAAGAATAAACCAAGCCTGTGGGCGGGTCAGTTAGCCCTTGCTGCATAACGATCCCCAGATGTAGTCCCTTCGGATGACCTGTAGCGGGGCTTAGGATCCGAAGGGCAGATCTGCTTTCCTGAGCTGGGATCTATAGGGTTTGTCAGCTGTGAGTCAGCAGATGACCTCCTCACTGATCTCAGTGGGGCTTCCTAGCAGGTCTGGAGACAGCTGGAAAAGCCCAGCTGACTCATCCTATAGTAGCCTGCCTAGTCCAGAGATCCCAGAGAGACAGGAGGCATGCCTCCTGGGGCCTCATCTTGGAACCAGAACACCTTCACTTCTGCCACACTCTGTGGACAAAAGGGCCAGCGGGAAACACACACTCATGTCTTGATGGGAGGGGCACCATCACAGCAGTGAGGACGTGTGCACAGGGAGGGGTGAAAAAAACGGGGCTACTTCTGAGGACAGTCTACACAGAGAAAGAAAATAAGGATTTGGGGGAGGGGTGGGCAGAAAGGGGTCTCTCTTCCTAGAGGGGCTCTCTGGGCCCTGAGCATGGATGGGGCATCTCCCAGATCAGAACTCCTGGCGTTCAAGGGAGCTGAGACGACACAGCAGGTGTTTGCTCCCTGTCTCCCACTCCTAGAGAAGCCTTTGGTCAGACCCAGTGTGGCTCCCCAGAGCTAAGGCAGCCAGCAGGACTCAGATCACCCTGGAGCAAAGACTCCCTCTCCAGAACACATGGAGGCAGCAGAGGGTCAGGCTGAGGCTCCATGGGGAAGGAAGAGCAGCCCCCTCCCTCGGAGTTGATCTTTCCAGAAAGCGGCCAGGGAGGGTCTTGAGGGTAATGGAAATGCCTGTTCAGGCGGAAACTTAAAATTATGCAGCTGCTCCCAGTCCCTGAGTGGAGACCCCAAGTCACTTGGGAACAGAGTTTGCCTTACTATCTTCTGAGTTACCTTAAGTTATATAAATGGAAGTCAGGCCGGCAGGTCAAATATAGATATATATAGATACAGTTTTTTGGTTTTTTGTTTGTTTTGAGAAAGGGTGTAAACAGAGTTTCTTTGGCTTGGAAAATTCCTACCCCTCCAAAGTGTGCTGGGACGGTGGCAGATGCGCACCAGCCTGCCAGGAAAAGGGGGTTGGGGACTGAGCTCCCTAAGGTCCCTGGGGAAAGAGTGGCCACGGCTCTGGAGGGTAATTCTCTCCGGAGTAGAGCAGAGTCTGCTGGTGGGCGGTCGCCCAGCCCACCTCTCGGCAGGGCGGCCCTTCCTGCACTGGGGCGGGAGGGGTCGGCCTGGATCTGGAGGGGTCGGGGGTGGAAGGGGAAGGCGGCGCTGTCTCTGCACAGCCCTTGCGACTCTTGAACAGGTCAGGCGGCCTCAACAGAACCTCCATCAGTGAGAGAAAGGCGGGAACCCAAGTGGACGCCAGAAAAGAGCTGCGCTCCCTGTGGTCCGTTCCTACGCAGGCTACGCAGGCCCTCCTTCAGCCTGCATTCAGTTCCCTGGGCCTCCAAGCACTTGCGGGGACCTTCCGCGCGGCCCGCCCCGCATCACTTCCCCAGCGGCCACTAGGTGGCAGTGGCCGCCAGGGGAGCGGGCTGCGCAGGTCGCTTCCTCTCTGGGCACCTGTGCTCACCTGGGCGTCTCCCGCCCTCTAGGGGGCGGCCCCCAGCAGAATGTATCCGCGCTCAGCGATCCTCGCTCCGGGTTGGATTTTGGGAATGGTATGAGCACGCTGCGTGAAGCGCAGAGAGTGAAGGAGCTGACGATGGCTCCGAGAGCACATCCTTTCTGCTGTCTTGGCTGCTTTCCAGCTGTGAGATACCAAATGTCACCCCGTTTCCCTAGAGGGATCTCAGGGATGTGACCAGGAAGTGACAGAGCTGGCTGTGTTCTGCGGAGGGCTCACTGACCCCTCTTTTCCTTCTCCTCCCAGGGACTGGTAATGGCCTTCCAAAATTGGAGACACTCTGGCCTCTGATTTGGTACCTATTTACTGGCAGGAATAATTTCACTTAAGAGAAGGCATTTTATTGTTCAACCATAGAGGTGTGGTCTGCCGGCTAAAGATGCAGAGTAATAGTTACTGGAGATCTGACTGGTTTCTAGCGTCTAATTTTGGAGGCCAGTAATTAATTGCTGGTTTTTAGATTCATGGTGATTTTACTTCTATATTTTCCTCTCTTGCAGCATTATTTGTGCTTCTTGTCTGGTGATGGGCGAGAATTTCCTGAAAGGAGGGGTTGGTGTGCTTCTCCCTGCCTTTGCCTTTCTTCTTTTTAACAGCTACAAGAATTAGTGTCTAAATAAAATCCACCAACAGGAATGCGTACATACTGCTGCTTTGTGACTCTGACAGATGGTAGTGACGGGCAGCAAGCCTGTAGAATAGAAAACCTATAAAACAAGCTCAAAGCACCTTTCCTTTGTCAAGTTGTGATGAAGGATATCCATACACTCAGGGAAGCAGACTCAACCAGCCAGGAAGAGCGGGTGGATTTCTTAGGTCTGGCAGACAGGATGTTTATAACACACACGAGACTGAAATTCTAAGTTGCAAAGACATCAGGGCTGGGCTTGGAGGAAGATCTTGGGTTTTCTCCATTTACGGAGTCTATGAATTTGATGCTATCCTGTGTTTATCCCAGCTTCAGAAAAACAGAAGATACAAACTTGAATCTTATGAAATGCAGAAAGGGGAATTCTCCCAGGTCCAATGAGTGGAATTTTGGGACTCATCCTGCAGGGGTGGGGCTGGGGCTAGAAGTTTCTGTCCATACCACCAAGAGCCTTTGGGCCAACCGTACTCATCCACACTCAAGTCCTCTAATAGCCAAGAAAGGCCAGCCACGAACTCTCAGCAGAGCACACAGGAGCCACCTGGGGCAGACTTCCTCACCTGCCTGCCACCTCCACCTGTGCCCATGCTGGGCTTTCCTCTCTTGGCCCCTTCTACAGATTGGCCAATTGATCTTATTTTCTTGGCTCAACCCTTGGACTTTGGAGGGATGTTCACATATTCTGGCTTCCCCTCCTCCTCTTTCTCCCCCTGGGGAGGACACTGCAACCTGGTTTGGGCTCCCAAGGCCCCACCAACAAATTCCCTAATGGGGCCCCCAAGCCAACCTATAAAGCAGGGGTCAGTGAGTTAACCGCTCTGGAGCAGTGGGAGGGGTTGGGGGGAGGGGAGAGAAAGGAGGATGGAAGGCAAGGGTCTGAAGTCTTGAAGGTGGCCTATTCCCATCAGACACAGCTGACATGAACCCTCTGATCAGTTTCCATTTCAGCATCAGAGTTGCTAACTGCTGAGATCCGTTTGCAAATCCGTGAGATGATGTGAAAATCTGAACAGGAGTACCAAGAGAGCCTTTCCACGGTGTTCTCTAAATAGTAACACCAGGGAAGAGTGAGGGATCAAATTTTATAGAGAAAACAGGACAGGAATTTTGAATAAGTGTAATTAATGGCTTCAGAGAGCTGCACTAGGAATTGCTTTTCTTAAAAAAAAAAAAAAAAAAAGAACGTTGGAGTTCCCATCATGGCTCAGTGGTTAACGAATCCGACTAGGAACCATGAGGTTGCGGGTTCGATTCCTGCCCTTGCTCAGTGGGTTAAGGATCCGGCGTTGCCGTGAGCTGTGGTGTAGGTTGCAGATGTGGCTCAGATCCTGCGTTGCTGTGGCTCTGGTGTAGACCAGTGGCTATAGCTCCAATTCAACCCCTAGCCTGGGAACCTCCATGTGCCGCAAGAGCGGCCCCCCCCCTCCCCCGCCAAAAAACAAAACGTTAAGAATTTGATTGCCAAATAGGAAAAACAAAAGCTCAATAGGTGGCCTGAAAAATGTAATACTCAACAGTTGTACAACAACAACAACAACAAAAATGTAATACTCACCTCATAGAAAACCTAAGTGAGGAATTATCATAAAAGTACAAAGAAATAGAAAGCATGAAATAAAAGGTACAGGGATGATAGAAAAATTGAAGGGGTTCCCGTTGTGGAGCAGTGGGTTAATGATTGAGTCTCTGTGGTGTTGCCAGTTCGATCTCCCACCTGCCTGGTGTTGCCACAGCTGTGGTGTAGGTCACAGATGTGGCTCAGATTTGATTCCCTGGCCCAGGAACTTCCATATGCCATGGTGAGGCCAAAAAAGGAAAAAAAGGAAAATTGTAAAAGATATCAAACAGGAGTTCTGGAAAGAGAGAATGAAGAGACTAGAAGGGAAGAGATTTTCTAAGACATGATAGAGGAAATTCTCCCCAAACTGAAGACATGCAGGAATGCTCAGAATGACAGGGCCCCTCAGGAGATCAATACAATAACAGAGCAAAACCTTCAAAGTGCTGAGGGGAAGTCACTTGGTGCCTCTAACTTTATATGGAGCCGAATTATTACACAGCTAGATATTTTCAGGCACACGAGAAGCCAAACAGTTAAAGCCCACAGACATTATATAAAGGCAAACCAATGCTAGGTGATGAGCTGTGGCAAGAAGAAAAGTCAACTTGTGCAAAGCAATAGAGTACACAAACGGTGATAAACCAAACAATCAAAGCAGTTTTTAAAGAGTAAATGAGTGTTGATTGCTTAAAGATAGAGATTTTAAATAACAATGTGGTATACCATTGGAAAACTGCTGATGGTGTCCTCAGCTAGCTGTTCACACCCACCCAGGCATGTACCCAAAAGGAGTGCTCATACCTTTTCCATCTGTCAGGTGTCAGAATGTTCAGGGCATCATGGTTCCCAAGCCCCACATATCAGGACCAACAGGTATGCTCATTGTGGGAGAGACCGCCTGTGGTACCATCAAAGAATGGAATATCATGCAGCACATGGACCACTTCCACAGGCTTCTGTGGGGAGGAGTCTCAGGGGCCTGACACTGAGCAAAATCCAGACACAAGGGACTAGATACTGTGATTTGAACACACAAAGTTGAGAGACTTTGCATACTGACTCATGGTGGAAGCCAGCACTGTAATTTACCTATAGACAGGATGATGGGAGGCTTGATACAGGCTTTTTGAGAACAGGCAGTGTGCTGCATTGTTCTGAGTCCTGTTTGCAGGGATATGTTCACCTAGGAAAATTCATCAATTTGTGCCCTTAGGATTTGGGCACATAAAAGTATATCTGTTACAGTTTATTTATTTATTTACTTATTTGGCCTCTCCATAGCATGTGGAGTTCCTGTGCCAGAGATCAGATCTGAGCCATAGTTATGACTTAAGTCACAGCTGCATAGCCATTATCCCAGGCTGGGGATTAAACCTGTATCCCAGCTCTCCTACGATGTTGTGCCACAGTAGGAACTCCTGTCTGTTATACTTAAATGAAAGCAATAAATAATCACAGAACAGAAATTTTAGGGAACTGGTAAATGGAGCAGAGGGAAGGAGGACTGTGTTGGTTGTCTGATGTTTTGTGGGGTAATTTAACCACAGATAATATTTTATAAATATAACCTTAAGCATTTTAAAAAGTGAAACTTTTTTTAAATTCATCTTTTATAACAAAATTAAGAAAGGGGGAAAGGGGAGTTCCTGTTGTGGCTAAGGGGTTAGTGAGCCTGACTAGCAACAGTGAGGATGTGGGTTCTATCCCTGGCCTCACTCAGTGGGTTAAGGATTGGGGGTTGCTGTCAGCTGTAGTGTAGGTTGTAGATGTGGCTTGGACTGAGCATTGCTGTGGCTCTGTCTTAGGCCAGCTGCCACAGTTCTGATTGGACTCCTAGCCTGGGAACCTCCATACGCCGTGGGTACAGCCCAAAGACAAAAAGACCAAATAAATAAATAAATAAATAAAAAGAAAGAGGGGAAAGAAACAACTAAAAAGCATAATACACAAAAGAAAAAACAGTGGAACAAACAATTCTAATAACATCAGTTATCACAATAGATGTGAATGGGTTAAATTAATTAACTAAAAGAAAAAACTCTAATTGAATAAAAGTACAAACTATGTGAAACATATCTAAAAGAAACAATCCAGGAGAAATGAAAGTGAAGGAAAGAAAACGATAATAAAACAAAAAAGATGGTATTAGTAAATTAAGAAATGGAATTCAAGGTCAAAGCATTTAAAAATAAAAGAAAGGGATATGTCATGCTGAAGAAAGGGAACAGTCCACAAGGAAACTAATGATCATTTTACTGCACTTAAAGCACAACGTCAAAATAAACAGAGCAGAAAGCCAACAGAACTACAAATAGGAAAAAATCAGATCCTCTATAATAGTGTGCAATTTTGACAAAACTCTCATAGAAATAAGTAAAAAGAGGATCTAAATAAACCAAGTAATGAGCTTCACCTAATTACCCTTCTGCTCAACTGACAGATTACATATTCTTTTAACCACAAATAGAATATCCTGAAAACAGACCTGTGTGAGGCCATAAAGGAAATCTTAATAAAGTTCAAAAGCTGTTGTTATTTAGGCCGATGGAAAGGCAATAAAATAGTTAACAAAAAATGTTCATAACTCTTGAATTAAAGGGAAAATAAAAATATGTAATGTATGAACCATTTATTTCTGAATGACCATACATGTACCATATCACAGAATCTGTTTTTCTGCCATAGCAATACTCAAAGGAAAAAACATGACTTAAATGCATTATTAGAAAACAAAAAAGATTGAAAATTAATTAAACTTGCAAATCAAGAAATTATTTTAAAGAGTTTTTAAAAATCCAAAAAAGTGTAATGGTGGCTTTAGTACGAAAGTAGAAATGAAATACAAACAAAAACAATGCAGTTGGTCAATGAAATAGATGTTTCATGAGAGAAAAGAAGACAGGCTCAGGAAAACAAAGCTATATGCTGTTTTCATAAACACAGATGCAAAACACCTAAATAAACTGCCATATAGAACAGAAACCCAGGGCCACAGAAATGGGGGGCCACCCATAAGGTCATGCTTGGGAATCATGCTGTCTTTGTTTCAATCTCAATGTATTTCCGTCCCTGTCTGCTTCCCCACCTCCACCCAACTCCCTCTCTCTAGGTCTGTGTATCCGCCAACTTCTCATCTTTTTGGACATTGTTCTAAATGTGTAAATATGGTGGGGGGAGATTTTTCGTCTTTTTATGGCTGCACCTGAGGTATACGGAAGTTCCCAGGCTAGGGGTCAAAATGGAGCCACAGCTGCCGGCCTACACCACGACCACAGCAACCTGGGATCTGAGCCGCGTGTTTGACCTACACCACAGCTCACAGCAACGCCAGATCCTAACCCAGTGAGCAAAGCCTGGGACTGAACCTGCGTCCTCATACATACCAGTCAGATCCTTTTCAGCTGAACCATGATGGGAACTCCCTCTTCGGAATATTTTTATTTGTGAATCTTTTGGCCTTTGTTCTCTAATTTGTTTTTTGTTTTTTTTTTAGGTTCACGTTTTTTGTTTCTTTGTGACTAGATATTTCGGTGAAAATGACTTTTTTTTATCACTTTGGTTTTTAATTTTTTTCTCTATTTCTCTCCCTTAATTGTTAAAAATATCAAAAATAAGCAAAAGTTATGTTTTCACTAACTCAATGTGTTCCTTCTTCTGAACTTTAAGTCATGATGAAAGGAATTTTTTTTTTTTTGTCTTTTTTCCATTTTCTTGGGCCACTCCCGTGGCATATGGAGGTTCCCAGGCTAGGGGTCGAATCGGAGCTGTAGCCACCAGCCTACGCCAGAGCCACAGCAACGCGGGATCCGAGCCACATCTGCAACCTACACCACAGCTCACGGCAACGCCAGATCCTTAACCCACTGAGCAAGGGCAGGGATCAAACCCGCAACCTCATGGTTCCTAGTCGGGTTCGTTAACCACTGTGCCACGACGAGAACTCTGAAAGGAATATTTTAAAGTACAATATATTAAATTAAGTTTTTATTTTTTAAAATTAGTAAATTCAGGGGAGTTCCTCTCATGGCTCAGTGGCTAGTGAACCTGACTGGCATCCATGGGGACTCAGGTTCAATCCCTGGCCTTGCTCAGTGGGTTAAGGATCCAGCATTGCCATGAGCTGTGGTATAGGCTACAAACGTGGCTCAGATCCCATGTTGTTGTGGTTGTGGTGTAGGCCGGCAGCTGTGGCTCCAATTTGACCCCTAGCCTGGGAACCTCCATACGCCGTGGATGCGGCCCTAAAAAAAGACAAAAGACAAAGAAAAAAAAATTAGCAAATTCAATTTGGCAATATACTCAGAGACATCTCAGGAATGCAAATATGTATCCAACTTTAGAAAAAAAATCTACCAGTTTAAATCACTGCTTTACTAGAACACAAGAAAGCCCCACAACTATGTTCATATAGAACACACTTTTGGAAATATTCAACATACATGCTGTCATGATCAAAAACAAAGCTTCTAGCAAATTAGGTTTTTTTCTTAATATGATAAAAGGCATTGGACCCCTACAGTAATCATCACCACTTGATAATGAAATAAAGAGACAATGTTACTACTATTGCGCTACTGAACCTTTTCACTGGCAATTCTAGCCGGTATTATATAATACAAGGGAAAATGTCATTAACACTGGAAAAAAGGAACAAAACTGAGATTATCTGCAGACCACACGATCATCTACCTAGAAAATTCTCAAGAGCATCAATTGGGAAACCAATAAGAGAGTTTAGCAGTGCAGCCAGATATAAGATCAGCATAGAAAAATCAATAGCTTAATTACATAGTAGCAAAAACCAATTAGAAAATGAAATGAAAAATGAACTCATTTTTAAAAGCAACAAATTCCATAAAATATCTAGAGAGAAACCTAATAAGAATGTCTACCTACTACATAAAGAAAGCTGCCAAAGTTTCCTGAACAGCCTTCAAGAGGCGTTGGCTATGGCAGTTCTCCCATAAATTAATCCATCAATCTAGCGGAGCTGCAGCTGAGGTCTCGGGAAGCCTGCTAATGGCTGTTGACAAGATGATTTCTTTCCCCAAGAAGGAAAATCTCCAGAGGTGGTCAAGAAAACTTGAGAAGAGAAAAACAGTAAGGACACTTTCCTTGTCAGATATCCAAATATCTGATAAAGCTATAGCAGTTAAATCAGTGGTGAGTTGCTATAAAGAACAGAGAAATAAACCTAGAAATGGACCATGTACATATGGAAGACAGGTTTTTGTTTGTTGCTTTTTAGGGCTGCACCCATAGCACATGGAAGTTCCTAGGCTAGGGGTCAAAGCAGAGCTACAGCTGCTGGACTATGCCACAGCCACAATGTGGGATCCGAGCCGAGTCTGCGACCTACACCATACCTCATGGCAATGCTGGATCCCTGACTCATTCAGCAAGGCTAGGGATTAAACCCACATCCTCATGGATACTAGTCAGATTTGTTTCCACTGTGCCACAACGGGAACTCCTGCAAGACAGGTTTTTTTATCATGAAGTTGATTTTAAAACATTTTTTTTTTTTTTTTTTGGCCATGCCTGTTTCATGTGGAAGTGCCTGGGCCAGGGACTGAACTCACACCACAGCAGTAACAACTGGATCATTAACCCACCGAGCTACAAGAGAATTCCATGACCACACGATCAGTAGCAAAAACAATAAGATATTCAATAAATGACAGCAGCTATCTGCATAAAAGTCTATCTAAATAACTGGCTATTTTATGAAAACATTCTATCCAGCATAACCCCATAGCATAATGAAAATAAACTACAAATGGTTTTAAAAGGTAAACACTTAAAAAACTGTTTACAATCTCAGTAGGAGGTATTCCTAATACATAAAATCTGCAAGCCGAAAAAGGGCATGGGTTAGATATTTGAGTGAAAAAAAATTAAACTTGTCAAAAAATGATCTACAGGTAATAAACAAGTGGTAGGTGGGAGAAATAGAGCACCTGCAAAAGACGAGTGACATGTGGACTACATACAAGCGCCTGCAAACCAATAGCAAAAGGACCCATGGCTCCTGCGGGGGGATCAGGGGGCATGCATGGGCTGTCCCCCCTTCCCCTGCTAACAGCAGCAAAAGGTAGAAAAGTGTTTGGCCAATCAGGTAACAAGGATCAGCAATGAACTCTCTGAGGAATCATGTCAATCTGTAGCTCTTATTACAGTGCAACGTTATTCCTTCAAGTCTGTGTGTACATCTTACAGAATTCATAAAACTCTGGAAGAGTCCTATGGGGGCGGGGGTGCAGCTGCAGCAGGTGCCAGGCTGGTTGTCCCATCAGGGTTGGGAGTGGGACTAGCAGGGTGCCCAGCCCCAGGCCAGGAGCCCCCTTTTCCCTCCTAGAAATGGGTTCTTCATCTGAGGTGTCTGGACCAGGGTTCAAACGCTGTCTCTGCCTCCTTCCAGCTGTGTGACCTCAGGCAAGTCAGGCACCCTGAGCCTCAATTTGGCAAGCTTCTGGGGATGAGGGGCAGCATAATAAGAACCAGTGATAACTGAGTGTTGCCTCTTTGCCAGGTGTCATTTGGGGTCCATGACAGGTATTAACTCAGGTAATCCCACGTCGGCCCTACAGGTAGGTACTGTGCTTAGGCCTGATTTACATATGGGAAAACTGAGACAGAGGGAGGCAAAGTAACTTGCTGGAGATCTCACAGCTGGGGCTGATATGAAGGTCATCACTTGTATTCATTTCTTGCAATGTGGAATAATTCACTCACTAGCAGGAGAAACATCCATTCACTCACTCAGATATCTTAGTATCTGCTCCATCCCAGGCCCCTCATTCATCCGTGATGAATGAGTAGACACCATTCCTCTTCTCCAAAGCTTTTATCTCAGGAAGCGCACATACTGTGGGTGGTACTGGTTGAGACCAACCATAAACAAATAACTAAGCACTAAATATCCAGGAATAATGTTCCTTTCAGGAGGAAGAAGATAAAACCTAGCAGTGAGAGTTGGGAAGGGTGGCCTGGATGGGTGAGGCGGGGAGGTGCATGACATCCCAGGGGAGTGGCAGGGCCAGGTCAAGTCTGCTGGCCCTGAAGCCCCTGAAGCCTGGTCTGGGGCCCACTGCCACCTTGCTATAGTTCCAAGGCCCACTGGGTCTTGTGGAGCCAACCTGTCTTCCCACTGAGATGGAGGCACCCACAGTGCTCACCCAAGGAACTGGGACAAAGGGCTATAGACCTCGGGCTCCAGGGTGCCCTCTCTGGCCTGTCCTGGGTGTTCTGCCCCTCAAGAAGCAGCCCTTCAGGCCAAACCTGAAGCGAAAACTCGGAGAAGCAGAAAAGAAACCAGGCTCTGGGGAAGCTTCTCCAACCTGCTGCTTGAGTAACGTGTGCTATGCAGTTAATCCTTCTTCTCCTGATGCTTTGCCCATACCAGGCGCTGCCTGGGTTCCGAAGAGCTGGTGGCCCAGCAGCGGCCATAGTGGCAGGAGCCGCCTCTCCTCTCCCAGCTCCCACATGCTCACAGGGCACTGCCCATGGCTGCCCCATCCTGAAGGAAGTGGGGCTGCTGGAGGGTCTTTGCAGACTTGGACTTCAAGCCTGGGGAACTGGTCTAAAGCAGCTGGGAACACCCTGCCCCCTCAGTTGGGGCCTGGCCCAGGGCAGGGTAACCCTGGGCTGCAGGAAAGATGGGCTTCTGGGAAAGACCACTTTGTGTGAGGGGGCACGACCTCATCAGCCCCTTCCTCCACAGTGGCGGGTGTGATGCCTGGAGCTGAGGATAACACCCCGATGCCAGAAGAGATGTTGCCAGCCTGCTGGGCAGATGGAGGGGAGGAGCCTCCATCCTTGCTGGACCCAGCCCCTCACTGTTGAGTCCCCACAGGGAGAAGCATGCACTCCACAGGTGGCAGGCCTGGGGGAGAGGGGAGCCCCTAAAAACACCCCAGGAGTGCTTTGTCAGCCCTGTCCCTCTTTGTGGACACTCAAGGCTTTGAGGGCCGGGCAGTGGCTCCCTCAAATCAGGTGGCACTGTCCACATGCAGAGAAGACTAGGTTTCAGGGATGGGCTTCCTCATCAACTGCCATGGTGACTCCAAAGATAGGGGGTGGAAAAGTGCCCCAGAGCACGGCTCAGACCCCTCCCCAGGCCCCAAGTCAAGAGTTCTCCCCTGTCTATGGCTTCTGGGGTGGAATGCTGTACCCAGCTTGGAAGGCTTCCAACCCCCTGACCCAACCAGCCTTTCTGGAGTTTTCCCACCACAGCCCATTCTCCTTCTGCCCTGGGCCCTGGCGCTTCCTTCCTAGTGCCACCGCCAGCCAACCGTTTTCTAAGGGGTCTCTACTGATGGTCCAACGATGGATTTGGGGGAAGTCAGTCTTGTCGGCTTCAACACACACACTTTTGTATGAAATGACCTTATCCAATTCAAAGCCACTGGTGGCTGAGGCTCACTTTAGTGATATTAAATACACAGAAAGGAAGAGAAGCTTCTACCACATAGGACAGAACACAATCTATCCATCTGCAACTTGTGACCATCACCCCTTCCCCAGTTTCCTCTTCCTACCAGTTTTCTGTCTTTCCTCCCTCCTTCGCTGAGCTGGCTCTGCCCCTATCCTGAACCTCTACCTCCCCAAACCCACACCCACACAACAAATGCCTCAATGCCAGCCTGAAGGGTACGAATGCCTGGAATGCAGCTGCTCTTATTCTTCAGGCCTCTAAGTGGTGGGAACAGGGGGCTGGAATCATGCCCGTCCTACAGATGAGGAGCCTGAGGCTCTGATGGGAAGAGTCACAGAAACCTCAGAGATGCCCCCCACACTAGGACCCCAGTCCTTCAACCACTCCTCCTAGTGTCCCAACCATCGGAGCTGTCCACACGAGTGTCACCCTTCTCAGTAGGGCTCCACTCCTCCCCAGTGGTCCCAAACTTCAGCCCAGGAGGAGTTAGTGTCAGCACACAGAGAGAGGGAAAAGGTAAGGTGAGTGAAGAGCAGCAACCACTTGCCTTCAAACGTACATCCATGCCAGCATTGCTGGGGGACAGTCTTAGTGCCAGGAAACACCTTCTTAAGGCAGAAGATCCATGGAACGTAGTTATTGCTTGGCTGAAGACGTGTGAATGTGGTATCACGATTCTGGTTCATAAGATGTCCCAATGCAATCTTTCAGCGTGTCAAGTTTGTTATTACCCGTACATCTTTCTTACGTGGACCTTCTCAGAAAACAGGGGATCAATGGGTGTTCACTTGACAGTTGCGCATGATGTCCCTAGTGCTTAGATGTTTTTCCTTTCTACTCGAAGACAGCACCTCCCAGCTCTTGCAAATGGGAGCGACCATTGGCCTGAACAGTTAGTGGATGTGAACACAAGTGACGGTCCTGGAGGCAGGAAAAGCTAAGGCTCACTTATCCTGCTGAGTTGGCCAAGGAAGCCACACATCCAGACATGCAGGTGAAGTAGGGAGCTTCTGGTGGCCAGGACAGCCATGTCCTACACCCACATTTTGCCTGAGTGACAAACACATTATGTTGTTAGCCCTCTACCCAAAGTATTTTCAACTTATTACTGAGATATAATATCCATACTGTAAAGTGCCTAGATGTTAAGTGTACAGCTTGGTGAGTATTGATAAATGTATAGATCATGTAACCACTATCCAAAGTTTTATCTCCCTGTCAATTTCATCCCCCTTCCCAGAAAAGTGTTTTTTGTAGTTCCCAGAAGACAAGTCTTGCACTTATTTGGCCAAATCTATTCCTACATGTTCCATCCTTCTTGATGCTATTTTAAGTGCAACTGTAGTAATTTCCTCTTTTCTATGTTCATGGTAAGGACGCAGAATCAGAACTGATTTTCATATATTGTTCTTATATCCTGCAACCTTGCTGAACTTATTAGCTCTATTGAGTGTGCATGTGAACTCCTTAGAATTTTCATGAATCAGATCATGTCATCCACAAATAGAGATTATTACTTCTTCCTTCCCAATCCTTTTTTCTTTTTGGCTGTGCTTGTGGCATGTAGAAGCTACTGGGCCAGGGCTTGAATCCCTCCCCACAGCAATGACAACACTGGATCCTTAACCCACTGCACAACAGAACGCCTCCTTTCCAATGTTTTATTTCATTTTCTTATCTAATTGCCCTGGCTAGAAACTCCAGTGCAATGATGAAGAGAAATTGCGAAAGCAGACATCCTTGACGTTTCCTTGATCTTACAGAAAAAGCTTCCTTTTGGCTTTTAACAAGGACAAAGTAAATTACTTTTCTACTCTGCCAGCCCTTTTCTTCTTCTAAAGAAAGTCACCTCACACAATTCCCTCTCCACTCACCTCCTATACTGGTTGCCAAGGTGTTGTTTCCAAAATAAAAAAAACAAACAAACCTTTCAATAATAATAGCTATCATGGAATGAGTTCAGAGTCTAAGCTCCCGGCAATTACTCCACATAACATTGGCACTACTCTTCTATCAGCAAACCAAGGGGCCCAGTCTAGAAAGAGGCAGAGCTCAGCTGTGCACCTCATCTCTGCTCTCTTCAGCACTGTGCTGTTGTCCAGGTACTGGATGGCTCAACAGCCATACAACCAGAGTGAGGTCACAAGGTTGCCTTCAGCTCCAAGGGAGAAGTGAACCTGGGGAGGGAAGTATTTTTCATTTCTTCAAGTGTAGGACTTTATTTCTTGTTCATTATTCTGAAATTTCAAGCCCACAGAACCAATGAAATAATATAATGGATTACCATATGTATTTTACCTAGATTCATCTATTGTTAACATTTTTCATGAATCATCTGAGTGTGTGTTGCAGACACTGACATTCCACCTCAATTAATTCCAAATGCATCTTCCAAGAATAAGAAATTAACATTAATTCAATAACATCACCTAGGACACCATTCCTTATCTAAAACTTTCCCAGTGATCTGAAGTACCTTTTTACAGTTTTGCTGTTGCTGTCATTATAATCCAGGATCTAATCAGGATTCACCTCTGTATCTGTTATGCTCTTTCACGTCTTTTAAACTTGTTAGGTTTTTCATGACATTAGGCTTCTGGAAGAGCCCAGGACCGCTGTGTTGTAGGCCTCACATTCTGGATTTGTCTGGTTGTTTCCTCATGTCTGGATTCAGGTCATGCATGTTGTGACAACACTCCAAAGGGGAAGCTGTGTGTCCCTTACATCTCTTGGGGAGGGACATCATGTCAAGTCCCACTCTTTGTGATGCTAAATTCAGCCATCTGGCTAAAGAGGTGACTTCCACATTGTCTCATTCTAACAGTTTTCTCTTTGTGATGGCTCAGAAATCTGTGGAGGACTTGGGGGTCCTGTGAATATCCTGTTTCCTGACCCCCTATCACTCAACAGCTTGTGGTACCATTAATAATTTCTGCTTGATTCAGGTAATTCACTGAGGATTGCAAAATGGCAATTTTTATCTCACAGTGATTTGCTGGCGTTCTTTTTTAAAGAGGTTCCCCCCCACCAATCTCTTCTTACACAGCCCATTTCTTTCAACAGATGGACTACTGGATTTTTTTTTTAAAAAAACGAACTGTTATAAGTTCAATTGGTCAAATTGCTATAGTGCTCGTAGTCCCAAGTTCGGCCAGTGGGAGCCTAGGCACAAATTTATCTAACCAGGCTCACTGATGAACTGGGTTCTGTTCTAAGGAAGGAGCCTGGGTATAGGGCAACAACAAGTGGGCCCATCACAACACCTCGCCTCCCTGAAGCCTGTTTCCAGGCCCTTAGACAGAGGAAATACTCTCTCAGGATGGTTTCCAGGGCAAAATGAATTGGTCGTGCCAGGTTGAGCCTGGCAACAGGTGCTCAAACCATGAATTTCTCTTCCCTTCCTTTCCTCACTACTGCCTTTATTAAAATCCTCACCTTTTGATTCATAATGTCACATTCTCTTCACCTGTTTGCACTTGAGTTTTCTCTGTGATGTAGGAATTCACAATTTACTGGGTGGTCATGACGTTTAGCTCTGCTGGGGTCGGTGTGCCCCCCACTTTCAGTCCTGTGGGAGTCCCATTCTCTCCCGGCATCTGCACGTGATGGGGGTGGGGGGCCACACAGCCTCAGCCTCACCTGTGGCTCAGACTCTTGTTTTACTCATTTAGTTCAGTGGTTACTTGCTTCATCATCTGACTCAGAAGTAAATCCATCCCTTTCCTCGTTTTTTATAACCCCCTTTTTCAGTCACAGGGTGTTGAGGAGACCTTGGAAAAGTGTGGAACGTGGTGGATGCTGAAAGTGTCCTTTTCAGGTTTTTCACCAGCCGGTGAGGCCATCTCCTGGCTGCCAAGAGCTCACATATGCCCTCTTCCCTGGGGAGCCACCCTGGGGTGCTAATGACCAAGTGCTGCGGGGGACAGAAGGCCAGCCCCTTGCCTCCCAGCAGGATCAATTCTGGACGTAATTTGTGCTCTGAGAGCCGTGGGGGTGACTTGAAGCCACCACCAGCTCTTGACATCTTCGCTTTCTCCTGAAGCATCCCCCCCATAAACCTCTTGCACCAGAATCCCCATCTCAGCCTCTGCTTATAGTGAAGAAACAGATGAAGGGATGGAGAGAGATTTGCAAATTAAAGTATCCTGAAGGAAACCAGCTGATGTCTTTGCTCATAACCCCCCTAGCGCCCCTACCCCACGTCCAAGGCCAAGCTGTGGTCATCTCGAAGCGTCTCTCTCTCTTCCACACTGTCCTCCTTACCCCTGCGTCCAAGTTCTAAAAGGCTCCAAATGATTCTTTTCTTGGAGCAGTCGGCTGTTTCCCAGTTCATGATCCCAACTCGGCCCCAGGCCCACTTTGGCGAATCAAAGCCAGTCGGCAGCTCAGAGAACAAATGGGCTTCGTTCAGGGCACGGCAGAGGGCAGGGCACTTCGTTCAGGGCACTCGGAGCCGCCTGAGTGTCCGTAAGCCTAGGACCACGCGCTGTCCTCCGTGGGCCTTTAGGAAGCACTGGGGCCGCTCCCCAGGCCCGCGGCTCTGCCCCTTCCGCTCTCCGGCCGCGCTGAACTGCTCCTCCCTCCGCCAAGCGGAGCCCTTCTTGCCGGGCCCCAGAGGCGGAGCTCCAGCTCCGAAGGTAAAGCAAGCGCCTCCCGCCAGCTTCTCGCCGGGCAGCGAGACGCCGCCGTTTTCCTCGGCGTCCAGAAGGCTCAACAGGCCGCTCGCCGACTGTTCACCATTCCCTCCATCCCGGGTGTCCTCGGCCGGTCAGCTCTCCCCGGCTGCTCCGCACGGTTTGCTGACGAACCTGCAGCGCCTCGGCCGGCTCGGCGCTGTCCTTTCCCCCTATGCCGGCTCGGCGCTGTCCTTTCCCCCTCTGCTCGGCGGGTCAGCAAGCCTCCCAACCCGCGGTCCGGCCACGCACAGTCCCGGCTCCTGCGCCTGGTCCAGCCGGCGCCGCCGCCAGACTACAACCGCCACAATGCCTTGCGGCCCGCCCGCGATTGGCTGAGCCCGGCGGCGGAGCCCAATAGGACGCTGCGTTGTTGGCAGGTGGCGCCGTACGGAAGCGCCGGCGCGCCAGAGCCGCCTCCCGCCATGGGCAGCGCGGAAAGCAGCGAGGGCCGCAGGGCGTCTTTCGGGATGGACGAGGAGGAGCGGGTCCGGGTGCTGCAGGGCATCCGGGTGAGCGGGCGGCCGGAGGGCGGGCGTGGAGGCGCCGGGCGTTCCTCGGCGGCGAGAGGGACGCGACCTGGGAGCGCGCCCGTAGGCTCGGCCGCTGCCAGGTGGGAGGAGGAGCGGACGCCGGGGCGGGGCCTGTTGTCGGGACCCGGATTCTATGCCCTCGCTGCCCGGGGACGCCACGCCTGTACGAGGACGACGAGCCGCTTACCTCTCCCACAGCTTCCCGTGCCAGTGCCCCCCTTCCCCTCTCCCGCCCCTGTTCACTGGCCTCAGGGCCTTCTTGCCCCTTGGGTTGCCGGTCTGTTGGGCACACGACCTCCGCACGAGCTGTGTCGGCTCGTGCGTTCTTGTGGGAGCTCAGATGTCACCTCAGTATCTTTCCCTGACCATTCAGTCTAAAGTGGCGGCCCCCCACTCCCATCCCCGCGGTTTCACAGTTGTTTTTGTCCGAGCGCTCATCACCATGAGAAATTTCTATTGATACTTGACTTTCCTGTTGTGTTTCCCGCTGCTGGGTAAGCTCCAAGGCTCTTGCCTGACTCCAGACCCTATCCCCAGAGTCTAGAGGAAGAATAAAAGCAGCTCACATCCGAGTGCTTAGTGGGGATCTTTTCATTTAATTCTCAACAGCCCTTTAGAAGTAGGATTCGGTTTGCTCATTTTATGGATTGAGGACCAGGCACTGAGGTACTTAGCCAAGGTCACCTGAGCAACAAGCTGGCGAGCTGGGTTCGAGCTCCGCTGACTCAGTGTCCTGTTGGTTCGGTGCCCTGCTTCCTGCATCTGTGCCTGGCACAAGGCTGGTGCTTTGTAAACCATTGCTAAATGATTAAATGGATGAACCCAGTGAAGCAGGTACGGAGCTTAGGTGAATTAGTTGATTATGGAGGTGGCTCAGAAAAGGACATTAGGAAGTCTGACTTCCAGATAGATGCTCATTAGTTGTGTGACCTGGGATGAACAACTTATCTTTTGAGTCTCAATCACCACATCTTTTAAAAAATGAGAGGAGGCTATAATAATTCCAGATGCAACCTAGGGTAAGACGATGTATGTGGACATGTTTAGGAAAAGTGCAGAGTGTTTGTGGGGGCCTCTTAGCGTAGCTTATTTAGTGCTTGCTAGGTGTTATCTAGTCTTGATCTGGCTCGTTGCAAAGACAGAATGAGGAGAAAATGTCTGTTGGAAGGTGAGAGGCAGTAGCTGAATCAGAATATAGAAAGGTTCTCTGGGTGCTGTCTGGGCCCTCTCCCACTGTTGTCACCTACATTGGGGAGTGTTGGAAAATTCAGTCAGTCACAGTTTTCTAAGGGGATGTCCCCTAAATTAAAGGAACATCATCTTTTTTTGGGTCTTATATCAGACGGGCATTTTGTTTCTAGGTCTTAGCAGTTCTGCAAAGACTGAATTCTCTTTTAAAATGGAGACTTAGGCTTAGCGACATTAAGGAACATGTCCAAGGTGTTACTTTTGGGACTTTAATCATTTGGGTACAAGAAACATCCTTTTCTCACTACTACAAGCCCCCTCCCATATGCAAGGCAATGTGAAGGTTGTGTAACAGCTCCTAGCTGTCCTGATAGGGTGCAGGTTCTATCAAGACTTAAAACAAGAGGGAGCTTTGGGGCAGACCCATCAGAGATTATAAGTGCCTTGTCCAGAGGCGTACAATTGGGGGCATGGCCCCATGCTATGAGAGCCCTTTGCTTTCTTCCTTCTCTTTCCTCTGTTCCTTCTGTCCACTCCTGACCCTGGCTTGAGAGAGGGAGACAAGAGAGAGGAGGTGATGGCAATTCAGAGTTGGTGTGAAGATTTTTCTGCAAAGTGGCTTGAGATTTGGGGAGTCCACCTTGCCTTAAAGCAAGCAAGTAAAAAATTACTGGACAAGATCATTGAATGAACCAAAGGAGAAGTTCATTTAATAGAAGGTAGATGCCACAACAGAGCATTTGCCTGCTACTTCAGAGAAGGTTACATTTTTTTTTTTCCTTCTAATGGCCGCACCTGTGGCATATGAAAGTTCCCAAGCAAGGGGTTGAGTTGGAGCTCCAACTTATACCACAGCCACAGCAACACTGGATCCCAGCTGCATCTGCCACCTACCTGCAGCTTGCAGCAAGGCTGGATCCTTGACCCACTCACTGAGTGAGGCCAAGGATTGAATCTGAATCTTCAGAGAGACAACATTGATCTCTTAACCTGCTGAGTCACAACAGGAGCTCCTTTTTTTTCCTTTTAGGTTAAATATTCTTAAAGGCCCCTTGTATGTCATCCCCTAGCCTGGAAAGTACTCTTAATTTCCTTAAAATTAAATGCCTTGCTAGTTTGCACACTTATTTGCATAAATTTACATATTTACTCCAAGATCTAATTCCGAGGAAGGTAAAAGAAATTTAAGTAATGCAAAATGCTGTGTTCAGCTCCATTGTTCAGAGCAAGCATGTGTGAAATACATAAAGATTTCACTTCAGCCAGTATGTTTAATCTCCAGTAAGAGATTATAGCACCTGGGTGTGACTGTCCTCTGCCCCACGTACAGCCGTCTTTGGTGATTCAGCTGGAGTCGGCTGCTTGTCAACATCCAGACTCCTTGCTGTTCTCCGTCCTTTGCCTTCCAACCGTTCAGCTCCCTCTGCTCTTCCCAAGTCACTTCCCGAGGCTGCTGCTTCAGCTGTGTCCTCAGGCTCATCACACGCTCAAGTCTACTCTGCCTTTGCTCGTCACTCCACTGAGGCATGTGTGGACCAATGCTGAGGGGAAGACCCAGGAAGAGGTAGTAGAATCAGTCCTCAGTGTGAGCACACTGAGGAGCCGTGTGTCCCAGCACTACATGTGGCTACCGCTTACTGCTGCCCCAGCAGTTCCTACTGTGACCTGGGCCTGGCCTTGCAGAGATGACGGCACAAACTACAGTGTCCTGCCCCCATGGAGACCTCAGCCCAGGAGTGGAAACTGACTGATAGAAAGAAAAGAGACAAGAATAAAACAGCACGAGGGAATGGAAGAGGTTGTGAAGAGTTATGCAGCTCCTTGCTCGAGGTGGGCTGGTGAGATGCTGCTGCTCTGTGGAGCTGAAGATGACCATGGGCCTGAGCCCAAGGAGAAGCCTGTCTCTTCTGGGCTGAGTGGTTTAAAGACAGCATCTCAGCTGGTCCCTAGGCTGACCTTGTGAGCTGTCATCCCCATCAGAGGCAAAGAAACAGCTTCAAGGAAGTGAAGCAACCTATTGGTCCCAGCAAGTTGGTGGTAGAGCTGGAAGCTCAGACTTTCCATCTCTGTAAGCCTGTGTCCTTGGCAGCCACTCGGAGCTTGGGGTGGTGGAGAAAGCTAGCCAGTAATGAGGTCCTGAGTGCCAGGCAGGGTTGTCTCTACATTGTCCTGGAGGCAACATTGTGGTTCTCTAATCCAGAATGGAGCATTGGAAAGATTTTAGCTGATGGCGACTTTTTCTCTCTCTTTTTTTTTTTTTTTGCTTTTCTGAGCTGCACTCATGGCACATGGAGGTCCCAGGCTAGGGGTCCAATCGGAGCTATAGCTTCCATCCTACACCAGAGCCACAGCAATATCAGGTCCGAGCCACGTCTGTGACCTGCACTACAGCTCACAGCAACGCCAGATCCTTAACCCACTGAGCAAGGCCAGGGATTGAACCCGCAACCTCATGGTTCCTAGTCCGATTTGTTTCCACTGAGCCATAACGGGAACTCTTTTTCCTTTTAAAAATGGCTTTATTGAAGTGTATTTTCCATATAAAATTCACCCATTTCAGTGATTTTTTTTTTAAAGCAAATTTAGAGTTGAGCAGCTGTCATCACAATGGGATTTTAGAACATTTACAAGGGCGCAGTGGTTAACGAATCCGACTAGGAACCATGAGGTTGCGGGTTCGGTCCCTGCCCTTGCTCAGTGGGTTAACGATCCAGCGTTGCCGTGAGCTGTGGTGTAGGTTGCAGACGCAGCTCGGATCCCGCATTGCTGTGGCTCTGGCGTAGGCCGGTGGCTTCAGGTCCGATTCCACCCCTAGCCTGGGAACCTCCATATGCCGCAGGAGCGGCCCAAGAAATAGCAAAAAGACAAAAAAAAAAAAAAAACATTTACAAGGCCTAAAAGGATCCCTTGTTGGTTTACAGTCACTCCCACTTCCAGCCCCAGTTTACCACTAATCCTTCTGTCTCTCTGTGTTGCCTTTTCCAGATATTTCATGTAAAGACATTGTGCATCTTTTACGTCTGGCTTCCTTTACTTAGTACAGTGTGCTTGGCACTGGTTCATCAAGGTTGTGGTGTGTATTAGTAGTTCCTTTTTATTGCTGAATAGCATCTCATTTATGGACAGTCTGCATTTTGTTTATGGAGTCAAACAAGGATGGAGTGTTTCTAGTTCTTGACTATTGCAAAGAATGCTGCTGTCAACATTTTCGTTCTTTTTTTTGTAGGTTGTCTCATTTCTCTTAGCTGGATACCTGAGAGTAAAATTGCTGGGTCATTCTGTTTATGAATTTGGTGACTTACTAGGTTTAACTTTTTAAGAAACTGTTGAATGTTTTCTAAAGTGGCTGAACCATTTTACATTCCTCCAGCAGTATGTAAGGGTTCCAGTTTCTCCATATCCTCATTAACCCTTGTTTTCGTCTTCTGGTTATAGCAGTTCTAGTGGGTGTGACATGTTACCTCACTGTGGTTTGAATTTGCATTCCCTAATAACTAATCATACTGAATGTTTCTTGTGTGCTTATTTGCCACCCACATATTTTCTTTGGTGAAATGTGTATTCAAATATTTTGCCTACTTTTAATACCTCTTAATAGGATTATTTGTCTTTATTATTGAGTTGGAAGATTTCTTCATGCTGCTTTACAAGCCCTTATCATATTATGATTTGCAAATATTTTCTCCCAATCTGTGGCTTTTGTCATTTTCTTCTTCCCCCCCCCCCCTTTTTTTTTTTAGGGCTGAACCCACAGCACATGGAAATTCCCAGGCTAGGGCTGAATGGGAGCTACAGCTGCCAGCTTACGCCACAGCCACAGCAACTCGGGATCCAAGCTGCGTCTGTGACCTACACCGAAGCTCACGACAATGCTGGATCCCTGACCCACTGAGCGAGGCCAAAGATTGAACCTGTATCCTCATGGGTACTAGTTGGATTCATTTCTGCTGCGCTACAACGGGAACTCCTTTTCATTTTCTTTCTTTTTTTTTTTTTCTCTTTTTGTTGTTGTTGTTGTTGTTGTTGTTATTGCTATTTCTTGGGCCGCTCCCGCGGCATATGGAGGTTCCCAGGCTAGGGGTTGAATCGGAGCTGTAGCCACCAGCCTACGCCAGAGCCACAGCAACTTGGGATCCGAGCCGCGTCTGCGACCTACACCACAGCTCACGGCAACGCCAGATCGTCAACCCACTGAGCAAGGCCAGGGACCGAACCCGCAACCTCATGGTTCCTAGTTGGATTCGTTAACCACTGCGCCATGACGGGAACTCCCTCCTTTTCATTTTCTTAATGCTGTCTTTGAAGTGCAAACATTTGTAATTTTGATGAAGTTTAATATATTAATTTTTTTAAGGATTGTGCTTTGGTATTATATTTCAGAAATCTATGCCAAACTAAAGGTTATTGAAATTTTCTCCATGGAGTTCCCATCGTGGCTCAGTGGTTAACGAATCCGACTAGGAACCATGAGGTTACAGGTTCAATCCCTGGCCTTGCTCAGTGGGTTAAGGATCCAGCGTTGCTGTGAGCTGTGGTATAGGTCGCAGACGTGGCTCGGATCCTGCGTTGCTGTGGCTATGGTGTAGGCCGGCAGCTACAGCTTCTATTAGACCCCTAGCTTGGGAACCTCCATATGCTGAGGGTGCGGCCTTAGAAAAGGCAAAAAGACAAAAAAAAAAGGGAAAATTTCTCCTATGCTTTCTTCTAAGAATTTTATGGTTTTGACTTTTATACTTAAGACTGTGATCCATTTTGAGTTTTTGTATATGACTTTATGTAAGGGTTGGCAAAGTTTTTCTGGAGATGACCAGTTGGTAAATATTTTCTGCTTTGCTGACCTGAGGTCTTTATCACTACTGCTCACCTCTGCCGTTTTAGGGTGAAAGTAGCCATAGACAATATGAATGGGTGTGGCTGTTTCGATAAATTTTATTTATAAAATCAAGTGTTAAGTTGGATTTGGCTTGAGTACTAGAGCTTGGTGAACTCTGGTTTAAATCCATCTTTTTTGTATGCAGTATTTTAATTTTTCCAATCTCCATTTTTGAGGAGACTATCCTTTTCCCATTTGAATTACCTTGGGACCTTGATGAACATTGGTTGACCGTGAACATAAGAGTTTATTTCTGGACTCCCAATTCTTTTGAGAATTCCATTGGTCTGTAGGCTATGTCTGTCTTTTTGCTAGTGCAACACTATCATGATGTTGTAGCTTTGTGGGAAATTTCAAAATTAGGAAGTATAAGGCTCTAATTTTGTTCTTTTTTTCAAGATTGTTTTGCTGTTTTATGTCCTTTTATACTTCCATGTACACTTTAGGATCAATTTGTCAGCTGTGAAAAAGCCTATTGGGATTTTGATGGGGTTTGTGTTGAATCTATAAGATTACCTTGGGGAGAATTGCCATTTTAACAATATGGAGTTTCCAATCTGAGAATATGAAATCTTTTCATTAATTTGGATCTTTTATTTAAAGTTTTTCCCAGCAATGTTTTTACTTTCAGTGTACAGGTCCTACAGTGAAAAAAAAATTATTCCAAATTATTTTCTTTCTGATGCTCTTATGAATGGAATTGTTTCCTTAATTTAATTTGTGGATTCTTCATTGCTAGCATGTGGAAATACAGTTGATTTTTGTATGTTGATCTTGTGTCTTGCAACCTTGCTGTACTCCTTTACTAGTTGTAGTATTTGTGTGTGTGTATTCCATAGGATTTTATGTAGGTAGGATCATGCTGTCTACAAAACGAAGACATTTTTACCTTTCCCTTTCTAGTCTGGATGCACCTTTTTTTCTTGCCTTATTGCATTGGGTAGAACCTCTTGTACAGTATTGAGCAGAAGTGGTGAGAGTACATGTCTTCGCCATGTTTCTGCACTTAGGGAGGACACTTGGTCTTCCACAACTGAGTGTATTAGCTGTAGGTTTTTCATAGATGCTCTTTATCAGAATGATGATTTTATTTATCAGTATTCTCCATCACCCCTTCCTCTCTGTCCTGTTTTTCTTTTGTAAGCTCTTGGAGTGCAGAGGCTTCTTTATTAGCCTCTGGATCATTAGTATGTGCATTTTGGATTGCACGCTCAGACTAGAGAATTGGTGATTGTTTTTTACCCAAGCTGGACAACTGCCGCGTGTGAATCTTACTCTTCTGCTTCTTACTCTTTCCAGGCTTTAACACAAACTTGCACCACATGCATGTGGCAGAATTCCTTTTTCACCTGCTGTTGCCCAGTGACGTGCTTCTTAAATGTCTCAGTGTGAACGTCAGCGCTTCTCATTCTGTAGCTTTATATCACAACGTTTGTCTTCACGTTGCTTAGGGTTAGTGTGGGGACCAGGGATCCCAGAGGACCTGGCCTGGAGCCCTGACTTGCACAGGGGTGTGTCTCTCTCCTTATACACAGGCCAGGCCAAGCTCAGGAGGTGTTTCCCAATGGGCTTGGTCATGAAACCTCCTCACTCTTTCCCAGCTCTGTGCTCTACCTGGCTGACCATTTGGCGTGTGCCATGGATGGGCCACAACAGGAAAAGCAGGAAGCCAGCCTGGTTCTCCCGGCTTTGCATTAAGCACACCGGTGCAACAGGGCATCACGTCCCCCAGTGCCACTCGGGTGCCGTTCCCAGGCTGGGCCCTTTCCTTGGTGCTCCCCAAACACTGCATCTTCTGGAGGTGAGGTATCTGGAAACCGTAGGGGCCAATCCTTCAGGGAAGCAGAGCACATGGTCCCTCCTCCTGGCCCATAGTTCCTGAGGGGAGGATGGTTCTTGGCTCCAGACAGATACTCTGTGAATGAGGGCGGATGCAGCAACGTCCTGGAGCATCTCTGAGCATCCTTTGAACCCCTGTTTGGTGGTGCTGCAGCATAACCAGTAATAGCATTAGCATGTGAGCGCTCATCCCTCCCCAAGGTGAAACTCCATGGTGGTACCACAGCTTCGCCCAGTACAGCACAGAGGATAACCCCAGCGTCCTCTCATTGTGTGGAGGCTTGTTGATTCTGTCCAGGACCCCTTGGCTTCCACCACCTGCTCTTTCCCGAGGCCCTGATTCCCAGGATCCCAACCATGTCTCTTCAGAGTGCTCCCTAGCTCAGCCCTCCTTCCCTTATGTACCATGCCTCGGCCATCTCTTTTTGTCTGGATTCTAAATACCCAGCCAGACCTGTCCCGACGCCACTGGCAGTGTCCCCTGCAAGTCTCCTGGGCACCTGTAGTCCAGTGCATCCTCTGGGCTCACTGTGCCCCCACTCCCACCTCTTGCTGCCTTCTTAGAAACCTTTCTTCCTTAAGTGCAGAGGGCCATCCAGACAGCCCTCATCCAGGAAGCTGGATCCCATGTGCCCTTTTTCTCTCCATATGAGGACAACTCTGAGCCTACCTTCCAGATTTTCTGTTTTACTGTCTCCTCTTTGCTCTCACTGAGTCTGTCTCAGTCAGGCCCACCCCAGCTTCCTTGACTGTCTGATAAATTGTTCTTTTCTCCCAACAGGCTTGCCTCCTACAAATCTGGTGCTAGGGTAATGTGTTTTTAAAAGGTAAACTTCACTTTTGTGTAGGTTTTGGGAAATGGTGATAAAATCCAGACAGTTCATTGGAGGTTCATAGGGAAAAAGGACACCTCCTTTCCGTGTCCAGCGACTTCGCTCTCAGGTGGCCCCCGCCAGCTTGTGGTGTCTATAACTATTCAGACTGAAGCCAGCAGTGTGACCCTTCACTTACCATCCTTATGTGCTTCTCCTAGCCTCTGGGTTAAATGCAGATTTCTTGGCCTCACTCCTGCGGCCCTCCGTATACCAGCACCACCTCTCCTGTCACTGCCTGCCCTGCAGGGGGGAATACACACTCCTGCTGTGCTACGTCTTGCTTCTGTGTGGTGATTCTGTCCCCTTTCTCTCTTTGCTTAGACCAGACTCCTCAGGGCCAGCTCAGTGTTCCCTTCACTGGTCACCCTCCTGGGTCCGGGCAGCTCTGCCCTGTACACACCTGGTGAGCAGGACTGCTGCTACTGATCTCTGGCCCCAGCACCTGAACTGGAACTGAACTTGGACAGAGGCTCCATGTTTCTTAAGGGAAACCACCAGCCCAAAAACTTTGTGGTATTAATTGATAACATTTAAAACTTGGAGGCTGTACATAAATTCAGTTGTTAGCTTTTTTGGGGGGTAATATGAAAGTCTCAGTGTTTCCATGTGGCAACATCTGCTGGATCTGCCAGGCAGCACCCCCCACCCCCCGCCTCCAGGGCTGTGCTCTCACCCTGCCACCACCTCATCCTTGCACTGCTTCTGTCTTGTTAGGCCCCCTGCCAGACCCAGGGCCTTGGTGTTTGCCAGGCTTTGTGGGGTCTCAGGGCTCTTCTGATCCAAACACTTGGATTTAAATCTGTGCACCTAATTTCATCTCACAGAAAACAGAAGAAACAGCCGACAGAATTTCCAAGGCAACGGCTACAGGCAAAGCGGAGGAGTCTTCTTAAGAGTCATAGAGTCTGGCAGTACCTCCCAGGCTGGGTGTCTGGGCACCAGGGGCCGCTGGCAGTCCTGACCCACCTGGGAGCTGCCTGGCGCTCAGCCTGCCCCGAAGGGGGAATAGGGGCTGCACGCCAGTCCTCAGAAGGTAGGTCCTTGGAGACGATGTGTAAGTGGCCACCAGGGACTTGGATGGGCTGCCTCTGCACCTCAGCCCTGCATCCCATGTGAGGACTGAGGATAGTCACCTGAAGGACATCAGAGCCCTCACTGATGTGGAGAATAATGCTCAGGAGCAGCGTCTCAGAAGTATCTGGATGAGGAGCACTCTTGGCCTGAAAAGGTGCTGTTTCCTAATTTAAGTGGCTGCCTGTTCTTGAATGCCTGTGTGCTCCCCTTCTCCCTCCCAGGGCTCAGTAAAGCACCACAGACGCAGGCAAGGCGATGTGCAGATCTTTTGTTTTGTTGAGTTGGCACTCCTCTGCACTGGTGACTTGTCCCCTTGCTGCCTGTTGCCACCTGCACTGTCCGTGTCACCACCTGCACTGTCCCATCAGCTGCCCAGCTTTGGCCCTAGTCTTGGTTCTGGCAGTTAGGACTCTGTAGTCTTGGGTGAGTTGTCACTTCCTGGCATTCAGTCTTTCATCTGTCCAGTGGGTGTGGGCTTGGCCAAGGTCCTGGCACGTGGAGGTGCTCGCAGGGCTGTCTTTAGCGCTGTCCTTACATGGGAGCCACTGGCCCTCTGCTGGGGTGAGTTACCCCCACAGCCAAGAGTGTGGGGAAGGTTCCTTCTCCCTCTGGTCTGCCTGGCGAGGCCCTGATTTCTTTGTCCGGATGCAGCTCCTGCCATTACCCCTGCCCATGTGCTGTGTGTGTTTGCCTGTGGAGCAGAGCTGCTGGGACAGACCCAGGACACGCACACACAGTGGTTCTGGGCTCGGCAAGGATGCACCCTCTCCAGCGAGCTGGGCTGTCATCTGCTCCTCATCCATTCCTTCCAGGCATCTTCTGGCAGAATGCATCTTATGTTTGCATGCCAGCTGTTCCCAGTTTCTCGTGGGTCCTTTCAGGCTGTCCTAGGCCTCCACAACAAGCTCACCTTCCCCTTTGGCTGTAGGAATGAGGTCACTGTGTGAACCATGCTGTAGACACACCTCATGCCTGCCAGCATGTCCGGGCAAATGCCATGTGTCTGGTCACTTCACCGTGTGGTCCTCTCTCCCCCCAGCATTCTCTGACTCCTGCCTCCGGGAGCTTTTCCCCTTTCTGGGCTTTGCCACCTGTTCTCTCGGCTCCTTACGGACTGCAGCTTCCTCTCTGTCATCATGAACAGAACCTCTGGCTCTCCTCGAGTGACCTTTCTCCATTGGGCTGGACCTCGGCTTCTCTGGGTGCTGCCCTTGCTGTGCTTGGGCCTTCTCTCTCTGGAAGCCCTCTGCCACCTCCTTCCTCGTCTGACCGCGGGCTCTCTGAGGACAACAGTGTCTCTGTCGTGTCTGCACTCTCCGCCCCCACTCCCCCAGAGTGGTTACGGTCCGGGCCTGCAGTCAGTGTTTACACAGTCCACGTGTTGAGTGATCCCTCCAGCATATCAGCATGCCAGGCACCCAGGACATGGCCAGAGCCTAGCAGGATCTCTGCTGCCCTGAGCTGTGTTCAGGGGAAGAGGGGCTGCAGGGTCACAACCTCACACGTAGGAGACACAGGAAGAGTCTTCTTCCATGGCTGAGTCCCTGGGACCTACATGGGGTTGCTGGGCTTCTAGTAGCCTCTGTTCTTGTCCCTTCATGGCCCTACCCGCCCATGATGCTAGTGGGGCTCCTCCCTTGCTCCTGTGCTGGGGTGGGTCAGGGAGCTGGCTTTGTTCCTTGGGAGAGGGGCTGGGTAGCCTGCCTGCAGCTGGTGGCCTGTGGCAAGCACAAGGCCTTCCTGCTGCTGTGGGGGGTGACAGTGTCCTGCTCCCTGGGCCTGGCAGGGCATGGCCGTGGTGGCTATGACTAGGACTTCCTCACTCCTGGCATTCCTGTGTCCAGAGATGGATGGATGAGGCCACTTGGGCTTTTAAAGCAGCCCCTTCTCCCAGCCTTTTGCTCCCGGGGCTGCGAGGTTTATAGGCTGGATGGCTGATGAGGAAAGCCTCTAATCCTGCTTTGGGACCATGCCCTGAACTCAGCTGCTCCTACCACCATGGCTCTCATGGGCCATGAGAGACAGAGGGAGGAGCCCTCATCTCTTTTCAGGCTCTGAGATATTGCCATGACTGGTGCAGGTGCCAGCCACCTGCACCTCGGTGGTGGCATGGAAGGTCCTTCTGTTCAGAGTCCCTGAGTTACTCCAGGCCTACATTTGAGCCATAGGACATCAGTGCCAGAGGGCACTTTGCCACGAGTCTGTCAGTTTCACTTTGGGTAGGTTGCAGAGCGGGAGGGAGGTTCTGCAGCTGCACGTGGAACCGAACCACCAGTTCCAGGGTCCTGGGCGCTGCCAGTCCTTGTTCTTGACTGGTCTCATGTTTTTGCATACCTAGGGTGTGCCTGGCGGGGGTGGGGGGAGGGGGCGTAGTGTCCTCTGTGTCCCATTTCACACGACCACTGACCTGACCATGCTGGTTTGATTGTGCTGGTTTGCTCTGTGGCCTTTGCTGTGCACAGCACCCCCTGCCCCAGCCTCGTCATCCTCATGACAGTGTGTACCATGAGTAACATCTGCCTCACAGGTGAGGACATTGCCTCCCAAGTGGAGTCCCCTGCCCAAGGTCGTGTGGCTAATAAGTGGCTTCGCTGGGACTCAAACCCAGGCCTGTGTGACACCAAGCACTGACTCCTGGGCAGCCTGTGAGCCCTGTTCCCCAAGTGGAGTGGGGAAGGTGGGTGAGGAGCCTGTGGGGCCCTGCAGCCAGGTGTGGGTGGGTGCCTCTGTCCTTGTGCTTCTCTGGAGTTGGCCCTCCACCTCCTGGCCACACAGGACTCTTCCTGGCCAACTCTGATGGCACAGTGACCTGGGCCTCTGGCACTGAGTTCCCAGGCCTGTGTGGCTCTGGGGGCCTCCATCCTGGTTCTGTTGGTGCGGGAAGCACTGCCCAGATGGTGTTTATTCTCGCGTGACTGCTGTGTGTGTATGTGTGTTTGTTGATTAAAAATATTACTTGCTTATTTTGTAGCAACATTAAAAAATATTTCAAATCTCTTCCTGCCGGCGAGAAGCTTGCCAATGTTTTCCTTACTTAGCCCCTCACTCACCAGGTGGAACAGCTCAGTCGATGCCCCTCTCCTCCTCCCTCACCATAGCTCCTCTGGCCCTTGGGTCACATTTGAGCTTCTGACCTCAGTCTGCCTCTGGCCTGGTCAGCAGGTCCACGTCTCTCACACTGGCCTCATACAGGCCTGGACAGGCCAGACCCAGGTCAACGTCTTCCCCTCCTCTTGGCCCTGACGTGAATGTGGCTGGGCCTCCTTGCTCATGGGTGGGAGTCTTGTATCAGTACCATCTCGGGGGGTGGGGGTCTTCCTGCAGCCACCCCGCGTGTGCTCATCCATGCAGGACTGCTGTATATTCTTCCTAGCACTTACCACTAACATGCTTCACAGAATTTTTTTTTTTTTTTTTGCTTTTTTAGGGCTGCACATTAGGCATATGGAAGCTCCCAAGCTAGGGGTCAAATCAGAGGTACAGCTGCCAGCCTGTACCACAGCCACAGCAATGTGGAATCTAGGACCTACGCCACAGCTTACAATAATGCTGGATCCTTAACCCCCTGAGTGAGGCCGGGGATTGAATCTGCATCCTGATGGAACTAGTCAGGCTCTTTACTGCTGAGCTACAACAGGAACTCCCGCTTCACAGATTAATAAGACACATTTTTGAAATGGAGATACCATATAATTGGTGGAAAACCCCCACCTCTTACCCTTTTGTAATCAGAACCCAGTCTCCCCCTCTACCAAGCTCAAGGCCACCAGTCAATTTTTTGTCTCGAGATTTGCATATTGTGGGTATCTCAAATGAGTGGACTTTTGTATCTGGCTTACTTCACTGAGCATGGTGCTTTCAGATTCTTCATTGTGTAGCCTGTGTCAGTGTTTCATTCCTTTTTATGGCTGATAATATTCCATTATTTTTATTTACCCGTCTGTCAGTTGATGGGCATTTGGATTGTTTGCACCTTTGGCTGTTATGGGTAATGCTGATGTGAACATTTATGTCCAAATCAGTGTGAATGTGTGTCTCCATGTCTCTTGAGTAGGTGCCTTGGAGTAGAATTGCTGGATCAGATGGTAACTCTGTGTTAAACTTTTGAGGAACTTCCAGACTGTTTTCCATGTGGCCGCACCATTTTTTTTGCCACCAGCAGTGTATGAGGGTTCTGACTTCTCTGTATATTTGCCAACACTTGTTACGGCACGACTTTTTAATTATAGACATTGTCTTGGATGGAAAGTGCTATCTCATTGTGGTTTGAGTTTGCATTTCTCTCATGATTAAAGCTATTGAGCATCTTTTCATGTCTTTGTTGGTCATTTGTATATCTTCTTTGGAGAAATGACTTCAAATCCTTTGCCCATTTTTAATTGGGTTATTTTTCTTTGTATTAATGAGTTGGAGTTGTTTACGTAGTCTAGTTACATATCCCTTTTCTGATGCAAATTTACAAATAGTTTTTCATTCTGTGGGTTGTCTTTTTGATTTGCTTGGTTGTGTTCTTTGATACAACACGTTTTAATTTTGATGAGGTTCAGTATATCTATATTTTCTTTGCTCGTATTGTTGGCGTCATATCTCCAAATTCACGGCCAAAGCCAAGTTCATAAAGATTTACTTCTGTGTTTTCTTCCAAGAGTTTCATTGTTTTAACTCCTACATTTAGGCCTTTTGAATTGGGTTTTGTATATGGTGTGTGGGAGGGTCTAGCCTTAATCTCCTGAGTGTGGATGTCCAGTTGTCCCAGCCCCGTCTGTTGAAGAGACCAGTCTTTCTCCATTAAATGGTTTTGGCACCTTGCCAGTCAGTCGACCACAGATACATAGGTTTATTTCTGGGCTCTCGGTTTTCCACTGCTGTGCATGCTTGGTCTCCTCTTGTCCTATAATCATAACTTAGCTACTTGATTTGTATAGTACTAGAAGGACCCTATTACTGTTGTTGTAAAAAGCAATAGTTGTGGAGTTCCCGTCGTGGCGCAGTGGTTAACGAATCCGACTGGGAACCATGAGGTTGCGGGTTCGGTCCCTGCCCTTGCTCAGTGGGTTGGGGATCCGGCGTTGCCGTGAGCTGTGGTGTAGGTTGTAGACGCGGCTTGGATCCCGCCTTGCTGTGGCTCTGGCGTAGGCCAGTGGCTACAGCTCCGATTCGACCCCTAGCCTGGGAGCCTCCATGTGCCGCAGATGCGGCCCACAGAAGTAGCAAAAAGACAAAGAAAAAAAAAAAGCAATAGTTGCTTAAAAAAATACTCAAACATTAAAACACAGAAGTGCTGAAAGGGAACATCTCGTGTATTCTCTGAGCAGATGTGTGCATTTAGGGGTGTGTGGGTGTGGACGTATTTGCACCGCAGTCTGCCTCTTTATAATTGTGCATCTCTTTTTTTTCCAAAACTGAGATACGCAAAGTAGTCTTGGTCTTGAAGGACTAAGCAGTAGTGCCCTTCTGTGACAGGTACACATGGCTTAGCTGTCCTTTCTCGAGGCTTCTGTGGTTCTTCATAGAAGATGTGCCGACTTTTCTCTAACCACGGCCTGCCCCTTTCTCTGCGCACACAGACACTCTCCTCTCCTGGGTACCTGGAGTGGAGCTGCTGATCAGGGGCTTGTCCTGAAGCCATTTTATTGTCTCCTCTCAGCTGTGGTTTATGATGCCTTGTGTGTAAATACTAACATAAACTCTTAGAGGTTTTTATTCTGGATTCATCCCTACTTGCTATTTCATTTCAGTAAACTGTTTTATGACACCCTCTTGCCTGTTTCACTTCCCCTACAAATGAAGGAACATTTGGGTTATCAGGCTTCACTAGGGGAGCAAAGGTGGGGGCAGTCAGGCCAGGTTGGATTTTCCGCTGTGAGGGTGAGGTGGTGGGGGGCTCCCAGGGGAGGGAGAGGTATTTAGGACCCATCAGGATGAGGCAGGTTGGATGTGGCAGAGGCATAGCTATTGTGACCCAGGCATGAAGGAGGGGGCAAATGAAACTTACCTTGGGAGGGGCCCAGAAGACCCTGTGGTGGAGGGACCTGGGCAGGGGGTGTCTGGGAAGGGTCAGACCTAGGCAGCTGGAGACCAGCTGGGGTGGGGGCTGGGGTGGGTACTGATGAGATGAATTTGGGGCAGTAAGACAAGGGAGAACCCAGGGTCCACCGAGTGTGAGTGGGTGGCAGGTGAAGCTGGAAGGCCAGCAGGGGCCAGGCTGTGCTCTGTGCAATCCGCCGGGGCCCCACCAGCCATGGCATTAACCTGGGAGGCAGTGAGTGGGCTGGCTTGAGGTTTCTGAGTAGAATTCCATCCTCTGTTGGGGTTGGTCCTTGAGAAAGTGGCTAGAGGGGATTCTCGCCTTCCAGAGGGTTCTATGATGTAACTTTCCCTCCATCCCCCCCCAGCTGTCTGAGAGTGTGGTGACCCGCATGAAGAACTCTAGCCAGTCTGCCAGAACAGGGCCGCCGGCTCCTCCACCTGCTGCCCTTGGCTCCTCCAGAGGCCTGGACACAGGTAGGAGGGCAGTGGTTCTGGGGTGGGGGTGGGGTTGGGAGGCTCCACATGCAGTGCTCAGAGCACTGACCTCATGTCCTAGGGTTCTGGACCGGCTCTTGGGTGGTTCACCCTGGGTTTCTGGGAGGGCCGTCACCTTGTGCCCCCCTCACCAGGCCCCCAAGCCTGCTGTTGCTGGAGCCAGGCTTGAAGCTCGCTTGTCCCTCCTGTGTCTGCCACCAGTGAAGGAGCCTCTGCTTTTCTCCAAGTAGCAAACACCAAGGCACAGAAACGGTTAAGAATGGGGAACTCAAGGTACAAAAATATTAAGACACTATGAACTAGGGAGGTCCTCAGACAGCCGATTAATAACTGCTATTTGTTGATGAGGATCTGGGTCTTATTGTCACCCATAACTGATGTGCCTGTTTTAAATCCAGGGGCTGGAGGAGCTTGCTCCTGACAGAGTTTCCTTCTCCACTCTTTGCAGACTGTAAAGTGTCCAGACCGGAGTGTGGCCGTGGCTGGCAGCCCTCAGGGGCGGAAGTGAGTCCCCTCAGGAGGTAAGCTGAGTGCCCACACGCTGTGGCTCTGCAGTCTGGCCCTGTGCTCCTCCCTCTCTGGGTCCCTATTCTTTGCCTAAAGCCTGGAGTGTTTGTGTCACACTTAGGGGGACACCAACCCTGTGGTTGAGGTGGAACTGGTTCTAGTGTGAAGATAAACACCCAGGGCTGTGGAGTTGGTTCAGTTGCAAAGCCAGGACTAGGTGGCTGAGTGGCCACACTCCTGGCTTGTGTGCATGTAGCCCTGTTTAGAGGACACCTCAAGGTCACCGTGGCTCCTCCACAGGCTGGCTGCAGGGTACAGATGACCTGCCACTGGTTTGGCCACAGCCCTGGAGGGCAGTTGACCTGGGGCTGCTCCCCGCTGTGGGGCTGGTGGCACAGCGGCCGAGGCAGAGGCCCCCCGAATACAGGACGTATCCCAATTCTGCTACCTGCTCGCTATGTGACCCTGGAATGTCCCCGTGAGTCTCCAGGCCTTGAAGAAGGCAGAGCTGAGCGCCCTCATTGGGTGTGGTCTTGGGGCTACATGTTATGCACAGCACTTAGCGCAGGACCCAGGCTGGTCTGAGGGATGGTGCCCATGGCCTGAAGGACCCATAGCTGGACGGCTCCCTCCACAGGTCAGCCAGGCCATGGCTCTTCTGTGGTTGTGGGTAAGACCCACCTTCTAAGCATGTCTACTCCCTAATCCCAAGAGGCCTTTCTGAAATACTTTTAAACATTTAAAAAATGTTCAGCTAGCACAAGCTAATTCAAGACTTGGGATATATGTAAAGAGGGGACATCACCATAGCTTTCTTATCTCTTTTTAATATTTGGGAGTATTGCTTTCAAATGCCTTCTTTCTTCTAGTTTAGGATTGTTTTTTCAGGATCATATAAAATTTTATATCTTGCTGTTTGTACCCAGTCTTATAATTATCTTCCACTTGTCACACCTGTTCATAAGGGTTTTCACTGCGGAAGGTGCTGTCCTTGGGTCCTCAGTGGAGCTAGCCCACAACACACCCAAGAGCATGTCTGGTGAGGACGCCATGCCTGTCACCTGCTCCTGGGCCGAACTGGTGCTGCCTATCTCACTGTGTGCAGATCTACACCCTAATCAGTAATACTCCTAAGACGACCTCAGTGCCAGTAACTTTTTTTCTCTTTAGAATGATTGTATAGGAGGAGTCAAAGCAGATGGGAGGGTAGGGACAAGAAGACAGTGAAGGTTCAAAGCCAAGGCTGCTGCTAAGCCTTCTTGCACCGGCAGAGTGGGGAGGTGGGCACTGAGCAGGGGCTGGAGTGGCGGGTCGAACTTCTCATTTGGCGTTTGGCTGTCTGATTCTTCACCTGGCTCCTGATCTCTTGTTCGAGAGTGTCACTGTCCCCTCACCTTGGGGACTGTCCCTCGTGCCTGAGCCTGGCTAGCTGGCCTGGGAGTCCCCAGCCCTCAGGTCCCAGGGCCTGGGTGGCTGAAGGGAGCATGCAGACCCTTCCTTGGCTGCTGTCTGCATCTGTTTCTCCCATCTCTTCTGGCACAGGTGTGAAGAGGAGCTGGCCACGGGTCAGGGCCAGCTGCCCCATGTGGCCGTGAGGGAGGGAGAGGCGGCCCTGCGGCGGGAGGAGATCAGTGTGGACCAGGAGAAGCAGAGGTCAGCCCGGATGGTGAGTGCGGGGGAAGAAGAGGCCAGTCCAGAGCCTGACCGGTCCCCAGCCCAGCTGCTTCTTTGCTGAGAGGGTATCTTTCCAGGGACTGGGGCGATAATTCCCGCAGCCTTGGCGCTTATCTGCTCTGCGGCTCTGGGCTGTGGTTCCCATCTCTGTGGGCCTCAGGTTTGTACATTAAGGGCTGGATGGTTGGCTGCTGGTTCCCAGAGCCTCGCAGTTCTAAGTTTTGCAGGAAGTGTCTGCCAGGAGGGTGTAGCGGGAGGACGCTGTGAGCTTCGGACATGTAGCACTCGAGAGGGAGAAGGGGGAGGAGGAAAGAGGTAATTTCAGAGGCAGGCAGCCTGGGTGCAGAGCCTCACTGCTCTCCCTGGGGGCCTGGGAGGCTGGCAATGGTTGTAGTGCTCATACATGGGCTTTCCTGTGTTTAGAGGGGCTGTGGCAGCTGGGGCCTGACAGCTGATTGCTGGTATAATTCTCTGTGCACTTAGCTGAGGGTCTTTCTGCTGTGGATATAGGCTGTTTCCCAGCCCAAGAAGTCATGGTCCCCCAGGGCTCATGGGGCCTGACAAGCCTCTGCTTGGGAAGGAGGAGGACTTTCCTCTCATGTCCCCTTGGCCTGGATGGCTCCAGGGTCCAAGGCCAGCTCTTAGCAGGGGGACCCTGGAGGCTCTATGACTGGAGCTGGGGCTCTTCTCTATCATGTTTGGGTGCCAGGGTGGGCATCTGGACAGAATTAGGACTGTCAGTGGCATCAATCCTGCCAATTCCATTGTGCGGGGGTGTCCCCACACATCCAGGGAATGCTCGGCACCAGCTGGGTGTTTGATGCTGTTCCCAGAGATGGCAGTACAGTCCACAGGTGGAGGGCTTTGTCCCACAAGGTTCCCCGATCTGACACTATGTACCTGGTGCCAGCACAGACCCCGCAGGCTGTGTCCCACAATGTCCCCACAAGGTTTCCCCTAGACACCCACCTCAAGTCCAGGTTGTCCTGGGTGCTTCTGACCTGGGGAGACCTCTGGGGCAGGGAGAAGCCAGGCGAGGACAGGCATTTAGTGGGGCAGGCAGCCAAACTCTGGCCCAGGACGTGAAGGGTTAATGGAAGTGGCACCTGGGACAGTGGTGGCCAGGACACCTCTGCCCTGCTGTTGCCTGCCCGGGAGATGCTGCCCCACCACCCAGGCTGCCCACCTGGAGGCTGTGCCTGGAGGGAGGAGCCTCCTCAAGGGGCAGGGCACCCATCTTGGGTTGGGTATGGGTTTCTTTACCCCAGGGGTAACTGACCCGAGCCCCCAGACGTCTGGATGGACATTTTCGCTGCTCCAGAGTTCTGAGGGCTGGTGGAGCCAGTGGCTGCCTCACTTTGGAAGCATTTGCTCTGACTTGCTGGGTGTCCGCTTTTTTCACTGTTTGGCATCTATTTCCTTGTACACTTTGCACCCTGTGCCTTTTGGGAGCTTGCCTGCCTCCTGATGCTCTGTGTCCCTGGGCAGGATCGCAGCTTTTGCTGTCCCTGCCGTAAAACAAGGTCTGGTTACAGGGCCTGGGGGCAGTCAGAGCCCGGCCCCCGGACTGACCGTCGTGACTGAAGGGAGGCCAGTTGGGAGGCCAGGCACCACCTTGCTCACCCCTGGTTGCCTTCTTTGGGGTTAGAGTGCCCGTTGATAACTCTGTGCAGCTTAGCTGCAGGCAGGGTTTGCTGCTGGGCCCACGGCAGGTGACAGGACCCGTCCCAGGCATCCGCAGGGCAGAGGTGTCCTGGCCACGGTGTCCCCTCTGTTGGGTCGGTGTGTTTGCAGCAGCTTTTAGTGGAAGCAGTTTCAAAATAGTTATTGGGAGAATTTAAATGAGGAAGAGGCAGGAGAAAGACCTGAGTGGAGCAGACAGGACTTTCCCTCCTTGCGGGCAGAGAGGGCATGCTTGCGGCCCAGGGAGTGCTGCCATCTTCATTGCCTCCTGCCCTAGCCTGGCGCCCGCCTGGGCCTTGCATCGCCGGCTCCCTCCTGCTGTGCTGAGTGCACCCTGACATTGCATGTGCGCTTGTTCTGACTCTTACCGTGTGGGTTTTCAGTTCTCTTCTGCGTGGAGCTTGTTATTGGGACAAGTTCATAAAACTAACGACAAGGAGAGGTAATAATTTTTATAAGCTACTTTTGATGACCAGAGCGTCCCCATTTCCTATCTAGCGCCAAAGCGAATGGGTTTTGAGTATTGAGGTGCATTCCTGCCATGTGTGGGCTGGGGGTCCTGGGTGTGGGGAGCTGTGGTGAGTGAGCTTCCTTCTGAGTTGGGAGCAAGTTTGGCATCCAGATCAAATGTCCCGGAGGGGAACATGGAGTGAGCTGTGGTTTCTTGGCTGAGTCTTCCAATGGCAGAGCTTTAAAGACCCCGTGGTTGGAGCAGTGAAGGCCTGGCAGAGTGTGGGATTTAGGACCTTGCCTGCTGGATTCCTGACACATGTTATTAGGAGTGTGAACCTGCTGTACCCCTGATAGGAAGCAAAAACCTCATCTCTTTCCTCTTCCAGTGAGTGCTTCTCTTATCACGTGATGTGTATGTGTTCTCTGTGCCACCAGACGTTAGGCGCTGGGTTAGTTGCTTGACGAATGTAAATCAGGCAGAGTTCTGTCCCCGAGAGGCTTTTCTCACAAGTGACTATACAGTGTTCAGGTTTCCTCCTGCCACGAGAGCCTGGAAGAGGGGTGACACGTGAGAGAAGCCTATCAGGAGGAGTGTGAGGGGGAGTGTGGGGGACCAGGCTGGTGTCCAGGGAGTGGTGGGGGCACAGGCGGGAGAGGCCCCTCCTACGGAGCCTGGGGGAGGGTTTCCCTGGTCCTCAGAGGAGACACTGTGAAGGGAGAGCACGGGGGTCCTGAGTCAGTCCTTGCAGAAACACTGGGCTAGACTCATGGCCCTGACCTTGGAGTTTGGGTGAGAAGGGCCTGGACCTGCAGGCCCAGAGCTAGCTCCTGGACTTGTGGGGGAGCCAGGGGCCCCACAGTGGGTCTTGGTCCTTTTTGCTGCTGGGCCCTGAGGGATGTGGCGTGTCCCATGGGTGACGTAGCTCCCACAGTCCTCAGGGCAAGGGCCGTGCTGTTGAAATGTGCTCTGGGTAACTCACAGCCCGTCCCGAGGCAGCTCCTGCCCACATGGACGCCTTTGTCAAACTCTTGGGCCTCAGAGGCAGGCAGGAGCCTTTTGGGGACAGCTAGGAAAGAGCTGGCTCTCTGCCGGAGGGGCCCTGGGAGAGCCTGGGCATTGGGGGACAGGGGATGATAAACTGTCACGAGCCAGCAGGGTGGCCAGGTGGCAGCACCAACCCCCAGCAGGGACCTGGGTTGTGTGACGCCCGGACCCTTGGTCTCTAGCCCATGCAATGTTGGAGACATGAGGCAGGAGCGGGAAGAAACCTTGTCCAGGTGGTTGGACTCCCCGGCCAGCCTGAGCACAGGGGAGAGGGGCTGCTGTGCCAGTGCCAGTGCTGCCCCTATTGCTGGATGCCCTGTGGGCACTTGTTTCCTCTCCAGCTGGCCAGCCCACCAAGGCCCTGTGCTGTGTCGCGTTTTTCACCAGCTAGAAGGTGAGGTGGGGGCAGAGTGCGAGCAGGATGAGGTGACCCCAGCAGAGTCTGGAGAGCCTGTGGCCTTTCTCTCTAAAGTGGCCACTGCTCTTGGACTTAAGGCGAGAAGCAGGGTTAGGGGTCCTGCTCCCAGTGGCTCCGGTGTGGGTTGAGAGACCTGCATTCAGTGCCCTCATGCCAACAGCTGGCACTCCAGGGCTTCAGAGCCAGGCCCTCTCCCAGGCTTGCTGGTGCCTGCCTCGCCTCCTGCCTGTGACCTGGGCCCTGTGCCTGTAGGGGCCAGAAGTCCTCTTGGCCTCTGACTCTCCAGCAGACAGTTGCTTTGGTTCCTTCCTGGTGTCAGTGCTTTTCATGAGCCTTGGTGGGCTGGCACATCTGTGGGAATGCCCGTGCGCCAGGCTGGGCTCCAGGGCTGGCGGTGGGCGGGTGTGGGGCTCTAGGGACAGCCTTCTGCTTCTGCTGCCAGCCTCAGTTAGGCTCCTGGGTCTCTGTGCCCCAGCATGCCTCGGGTGCTTTGGTTCCTTCCTGGTATCAGTGCTGTTCACAGGGCCTTGGTGGGCTGGCACATCTGCGGGAATGCCCATGCACCAGGCAGGGCTCCAGGGCTGGCAGTGGGTGGGTGTAGGGCTCTAGGGACAGCCTTCTGCTTCTGCTGCCAGCCTCAGTTAGGCTCCCAGGTCTCTGTGCCCCAGCATGCCTCGGGTCCTGGGCTACAGCCTCCCCTGGAAAAGCACAGCCATGGAGGGAGTCCTGGGTGTCTGTTGGTCAGTGGGGGGAGACCTGGGTGTGTGTTGGGCATTGGGCCAGAGGTGACATCTTGCTGTCCTCTTGTTTTGGGGCCTGGCTGAGAGGTTGGGCCTTTTGTCTTGAGTAGGTCTCCTGTTGGCATGGGGAGACCTAACTGTCCCTCATGCTGGCACCCAATGCTGGCAGCCCTGCTCTTCCCCATCTCCTCTCAGGGAGCAGTGCCCAGCACCCCTGCATTCCATGCAAGCCTTCTACCCAACCCATCTTGGCAGCAGTGTGCTTCCTTTTGCTGCCCCTGGAGTGGAGTTGGGTCAGCACCTGCCCACTTCTCTAGGATGCCTGCAGGGCTGGGGAGAGGGGATGGTGTGGGTTATTTTGTGTTTCTTTATGGTTGATTCACATAGTCTTTGGGGAGCTGCTGTTCTGCTTTCTCCTCTCTGTGGAAAAGGATCTCAGGTTTGTGACAAGCAGACTGTGTCTGCCGCTTGGGCAGATGCCATTGCTGGATCCTGCAGGGTAGGGAGGGGACAGGGGTTGTTGGGCTGACAGATGGCAGTGGGACGGGAGAAAGTCTCCCATCTCTCCCTCACCTGATCTGTGCAGGGGCCACACCAGGCCCCTCACTGTGGGCTTTTTTTTTTTTTTTTTTGTCTTTTTACAGCTGCACTCTTGGCATATGGATGTTACCAGGCTAGGGGTTGAATCAGAGCTACAGGTGCCTGCCCATGCCACAGCCACAGCAACGTGGGATCTGAGCCATGTCTGTGACCCACACCACAGCTCACAGCAACACCGGATACTTAACCCACTGTACAAGGCCAGGGATCGAACCTGTGTCCTCATGGATACTAATTGAAATCATTAATGCTGAGTCATGACAGGAACTCCACCTTGGGCATCTTGGTTAGAGTGACGTGTGCTCACCTGGAGGGTGACCGTATGGGAAGCCTAGGTGCAGTGGTTCAACCATGGGGTGTGTTTACTTCCATCACAAGTCGGCGGGGCCTGGTGTGGTAGGGGCAGTAGGTCCACACACCAGGAGGGCCCCTGGTCCTCCTCCCCCTCCATCCCCACAGCCTCCAAGCCAGTGGCTCTCCTCGTGGCTCCAGGGTGACTCCTGTGCCTGCAGGTACCATGTCAGTTTTCAGTTGGCCCAGAGCCTTTTCTGTTGTTTTCTGTGGGAGGGATGCCCTCCCCTGGGGTCTCCTCGGCAGAACTGGGCCACAGGGTGGCCCATAGCTGAAAGCAGAGCTATGTTGGTCATTTCAGCTGGGTACCTGACCACCCCTCAAACCAGGGTTATGCTAGTAAAGATGGGATGGGATGGGATGCTGGTCCGGTGGCGGGCTTGAATGAGCCCTGCTGTGGACCTGGGCACAGAGTCACAGGACCACTGCTGCCTCTGCTGGGAACATGGGGAGCTGTGGGATGGCAGAGCCTCCTGCGGTGGGACAGGGGAGGAGCACTCCTGGAGGTGGAGGTGGGAGTTGCTCTGCACCACACAGGGCAGAGGGCACACTGCACAGAGGGCAGGCGTGATGGCTGCCAGGTGTGCTAAGGTGGTGACTTCTTTCCCTGTCCTTTATTCTGCAGCAGAACTTCACGCCTTCGCCCTCCGAGCTTTTGGGGGCTTGGAGAGGAGGGGCTGTGTGCTTATCCATGCCCAGAAGGGGGTATTTTCCAGAGCCCTGGGCTCTGGGGACCCTGCGGAAGTCCCTTGCCTGCACTCTTGGTGTTTTGGTGGTGTCAGTGCACCCCACAGCCACTGGCAACCCCCCCCCCCCCACACACAGATTAGCCAGAGGGGTTTCTGGAGGATTCTGGTGCCCTGCAGTTTTCTATGACCAGGAGTTGGGGAGGGCTGCTAGAGGGCTGGCGAGTGGGTGACTGGTGAGGCCTTTCTCTGGTGCTCCTTGCTCCTGGGCCCTGGCCCTCTCTGCACCTCCCCTGACACCTGGCAGCTTCTCCACACGGCTGCTTCTGTCCTCTCCCCTCCTGTCCCTGGGCTGTTGGTGCTGGATAGCCTCTGTTCCTGGGGCTCGGGGTGGCGGGGAGCGGCTGGTGGGACACGGTCGCATCTTAGCTTGAACTGACCCACATGGGAAGTTCACGAGGAGCTGTGAGTACGTGGCAGGTGCTTCCTTGTCCCTTGTCCCCTGCTGTGGGCTGCCATCATCTTGGCGCCAGAGTGGAGGGTGCCCAGTCTCAGCACTGCTGCTGAGCTGCTCTGCCTCAAAACTCCTCTGTGTCCCTTGCACCCCTGTTGTGCACTCCACCTGTAGGCCACCCTCCTGTCCTCCTGGGAGCCATGCTCCAGTGAGACAGACGGACGTGAGAAGTGAACACTCAGTGGCTCACCGACTAGGGTGTGTGATGCTGCTGGTGGGCCAGGAGCTGGGGGACAGCAGGACCTTCTCTGGGGAGCCCTCCTGGGAGCCAAGGCCTGGAGGAGCCAGAGAAGGATGCTGGCCAGGGGCAGGGGTGTGACAGGAACTGAGAAATGGGCAGGGCTGGCTGCCAAGGGGCTTATGGGCCGTGTGGGGCATGTGGCTTGGAGGCAGGAGGGGCTTGGGAAGGTCTCAGGAGGTTCTGTGTGGGAAGTTGAGTCCAGAGAGCAGAGGCACCTGGGTCACAACGGGAAGGTGCCATGAGTCCTGCTGAGAGGCCATGGTGACCTGGACAAAGGACAGAGGCCGGTGGTGGGAGGGATCCAGAGGGAGGATGGGCCAGCAGGTGGGAGGAGGAAGCAGGGGTGTGTGCCCCCCTGGCCTCCCATCTGAGAGCTGGTGAGCTGTCATAGGTGGTCACAGCGTCCAGGAGGGTGGAGATGAGGATGTAAGGAGAGGCCCCCAGGTGCATCTGCCCCTCCGGGTAACAGTCTGGGGTGGTGTTAGTCCACAGTTCTCTCCTGGGAGAGGGCAGGGCCACCTAGTCCTCTCATGCCAGGACCTGGGTGCCCTCCTGGATGAGCCTTGTTGCCAGATGTGGCCTTGTGCAAGGGGCCCCACAGAGCCCCATCTTCTTGTGACGTCGCGACCTCTGCCCAGGGCCTGCTCTTCATAGGCGCTGGCGGGAGTATCCCTCCAACTCAGCATGTACAGATCGGCTATCTCCCCAGACCTGACTTCCGTCACTCACCACCGCCATGCTGTTGAGACGGCTTCATTCTGTGGGTCCAGCATGACCAGGGCAGATATGGTGCCAGCGGCTCTGCTCAGATGTTTGTGGAGCTATTTCTTGGAGCAGGGCTGTTCTTACAGAGCGCACAGTTTTTGACTTCCCCTTCCCAGTGGCCACTGGCTGTCCAGGCATCTGAGACCTCAGATGTGTACCTGTTGTTTGGATCTGTTGGGAGACTGGGGGGAGGCACGCAGCTCTTCCCAGGCCATCTGTGCCTTGGGTTCTGGCCAGGCCTCTCAGAGGGATGGTGTCTCCAGCGGTTCATTTGGAGTCAAAAGAGGGGATATCCCAGAGCTGGGGACTGCCTCTGGGAGATGGATCAGGACGAGGAGCAGGATAAGGTCAGGTCCAAGCTGGCCTGGCTGCTGGTGCTGGAGGCTCACTGGAGGGCCTGGCCCTGATTGAGCATGGTGGCCTCTGGGACGTGAGGCCCATATATTAGCCCCCCAGCTTCCTCACAGGCCTTCCCCTGAGGGAGGACCTACCAGCCTTAGTGCTCACTCCCTTTGCCATGAGCCTAAGCATCCTGCATTCTGGTTAAAGGCAGCCCATTAGCGCTGTCCCATCTGTCACCACAGAAAGTTCTGTGAGTAAGTGGGCAGCTGTCCTCCATGAAATTCCTGCAGAGACTCAAAACACCATTCAGGCTCCACCTTTGCCCTCTTACCCAGAAGATGCAGCTGACCCAGGGCAGCTGGTGCTCAGTGCTGGCCCCCGAGCCTCTGAGGGAGCAGAGTGCCGTGGGGGTGGTCTCTCTTCCTTGCCTCTGGTTTTCCCTGGACCCCAGGGCTGGGGAAGGGCTTGCGTGCACTGTCTTCAGTGGGGCCCTGCAGAGCTGTGGGCTGTGCCTGCCTCACCTGTTTCACCCTCCTAGACTCTCTCCCTTGGCCCCTGTCCCTGCCCCCTGGAGGAGATGGGCTCTCTGGCCAGAACAGTCTTGGGTTTTAGATTTCGGGGTGGAGAGTTTAGAGGTTTGGGTTGTGTCTAGCAGCTGGAATTGGAGGCTGTGGCCTGGCCTGGATGTAGGAGCCAGACTGCCTGGGACCTGTCCTTCATCCTGGCTGTTCTCCCTGGTGGTCACTTTATCTGTCATCGTCCCTCCCAGTAAAGGGGGACATTGGTTGTCCTGGTCCCTAGATTGTCTGTAGAGTCCTGAGAAAATCCCTGAAGGTGCTCAGGGGGTGCTTGGCACACGGCTGCCTCCACCACCCCTCACGCCCACCTGTCCTGCTGGCCCCGAAGCCTGGAGCAGAAGGATGGCAGCTGTGGCTGCTGCCCTTGGTAAAGGAGCCTCTTCCTGTCCTGCGAGTTGGGCCACGAGGTGGCAGTCCTGAGCCACTTGCTGGCCTGGAGAGGCCTGGGCAGGTGGGAGGCCCTTGCCCAGGACAAGTGCTGTTGAGGGGGGATCTAGCTGAGGGCTCCAGAGGCCCCTGACCTGCCTGACCTACTCCTGTCCCATCTCCCGCTGGGCAACCTAGGCTTTTACCTGTGTCTGTGCCACAGGCTTACCTTGGTGGTGCTGCCTGGGGCTGGTGCAGAGCCCGAGGGGCTGCCCAGTGGGATGGGGCGCCAGCTGCCTGGGTCAGGGCTCCCCTCTTCTGTGTATTCTCACCCATAAAGTCTCTGATGCTTGTGCAGGAAGATCCATGGGGTTAGATGAGAGATGGGAAGCATTGGGGTTTCCTGACAGGCTGGGCCCAGGCTCTCAGCCACAGGCTGCTGTGCTTTGGAGCAGGTTATGTTGCTGCTTTCCTTGCCAGGTTCTGAGGGCAAGGCCGGAGTCCGTGGATCCCTTCTGATTGGCAGGCGGGAGGGGAGATAGGGTTCCCAGGGGCTAGCGTACTGTCCCTCATCCTTGGGTCCCTTTGGAAAAACAGCAGATTCGGGCTTTGCTGTGGGTGGATGGACACCGCTGTTTGGGCAGCTGTGGGATTTGTCAGGGCCCAGAGAAAGTGGCTAACAGTGATGGCTGGAACGTCCCTGGCGAATAGCTGTCGGGTTTAAGGAACCTCAAGTTGGCTGACTTCCCTGGTCGGTTTTGCTGGAGGCAGAGGAGGAGGCCTTCTTGCAGGGTGCGTGTGTTCCGGGGAGGGGGTGCGTTCCCAAGCGTGCTGCAGCCCGCCCGCATGCCTGCCATAGCTGCGCCTTGCAGGCCATTGGCTGCCACTGTGGTGGGGTGTGTGTCGACACCAGTGGGCCTGGTGGAAGCAGCTTCCAGGAGAGCCTGCGGAGTCTCTGGGTGCTAGTGGGGCCTTGGTTTTCTTCTCCCAGGTGGAGATCAGCCCGCTCCCACCTCCCTTTGCCTTTCCCCTCTTTCTGGCTGACAGGCACCCTGCCCAGAGCCTTCATAGGCTACCTTTCCCCACCAGTGGGTGGAGGCAGGGGCTTGCATGCTGGTGCTTCAGGTGCCAGCCCTCCCAGACTAGGGCCACCTGGGAGATCAGTAGGGCAGCCGGGAGCTCCTTGGGGACACCTCCCTGAGGGGTAGGAGGCAGGGGTTGCTGCCCTGAAGGTGCTGTACAGATTTTAGGTGGAGAGTGCACAGTAGCAGCACCAGGGCGCTGGGTTTTAACCTCCGCTTATAGGTAAAGGCAGTCCGTGAAGTAGTCAGGGCAGATAGCGCGGTCTCTGAGTCATAGTCTGAACAGACCTAAGAGGGAGGTACTGAATTGTAGAAAAATGCAAAGCATCCCGTCTGTTACCTAAGCCAGTTGTGTGGCCTCTGTGAAGTGTCTCTGGGCGTTGGTGTTCCCATCTGGATCACGGGACAGAAGTGCCTTCTTCAGAGTGGTTGTGGGGCTGGAGTGACACGTTCCGGTGCTGTTCCCTCCTGGGGATGGAGCAGCACCCGGCCACAGGGAGTGTCCATACTGCCGTGCACGGTTGTGCCAGGGCACCCAGTGGCCCCCACCCTGGGCTGATCTCCTAGTAAGGTGCTGACTGTTGGTGGATGGGGAGCTGGGGCAAGGAGGCTGGCCTGTGCAGGGACATTCTCCCTGGGGTTTCCTCTAGTGCAGGCTGCTCACCTGCCCAAGTGCCAGTCCTGTGTGCCCACCCCACTGGTTCTCAGGGTGAATTGGTTTCTGCCTGTGTCAGTGCTTCCAGAGCCCCCAGGCCGCTCTCTTCAAGATGATGCACCTCACATGAGTTTTGTTTGAAGCCACCACAGCGTCCACCTTCCACCTTTTCTAGAAGGTCACGTTAGAAGAGGTGGAGGAGGGCACCTGCAGCCTTCTGGTCTTAGAGGCCATCCCTTGGAAGGGCCCCAGGTAAGCAGCTGGTGGCAGATGAGGACATGGCCACCAGGAGGAAGTAAGGCTGCTGCCAGTCTTCCTGGGTCTGGCCTCTTGTGGAGGAGGTAGGGAGGGGTCATATTCTAGACCCCTGGGGAAGGCAGTCTGCAGGGGGTCAGCGCCTTCACAGAGAAGGTGGAGGATGGCTTGTCGGGAACAGGTGGAGCGGGGCAGAGTTGAGGAGGGTCAGGGTCAGAAGAAGTTCTGGGGGGAGTGACTTGAGGCAGCTCTTGCAGTGTCTGTGCTGGCCAGTACACGGTGTCCTACCTCGGTAGCCAGAGATGTACACAGTGGATCTTTGGAGCTGGGAATAGGTTTCAAACCCATCTCGCTCAGTCCTATTGCTGAGTAGGGGTATGAGGCCCAGATGACGTCGCACTCCTGTCCAGAGACCTGAGCTGGTGTGCCTTCTGAACCCCTTGGCATGTGTCTCAGGCCCCCTTGGCCATGGGGTTGTCTCTGAGGCCCTGCTGCACACTGGCCTGGGGAGGCGTCTCTCACACGTTCTTTGAAATGTCGAGGTCTCACTGCGCTCCTCAGGGGTTCTGCACTGAATCTGGATTTGAGTTGCTGTAGCTCTTTTTTTGGCAGCCTGATTATTTAGGCCTGACAGGTAGGCACAACTGTCTCATGAAATGCAGATATATTTGTGTGGCTTGGGAGAAAAATGGAACATTCCCTTAGTTTAAAAAAAGAACACTGGTCATTCCTTTTATTCATAAACTCTGTTTTAAAATTTGTTGTCATTAAATATATGAAATGGAAACGAAGCATTACTTGGACCTTGTAGCTGTGAACTGCTCAGGTATTAGGTGCTGCGGTGCATCTGACAGGTGTGCACGCCCAGGTTGTGTGTTGCAGATGCCACGCCTCCTGATGCTGGGTCCTGAGCTGGGTGCTCCACCTGTGTCTCTCACCAGGCCCAGTCCTGTTTCACAGGCTTCAAGGGAGAGGGCTCCAGGTGATGTCCCTCCAGGCATGACCAGCCACCCTCTGCTTCACCCACCCTCTCCGTGCACTGGAATCTGGGGCAGGGGGTGGGAAGGGGAAGGGAAGAAGGGGGATGCAAAGGCAGCAGAAGCCTCTGTTAGTTCTGTTAAATACGCTTTCTTCTGAGAATCAATAGTTTTTGTAAAAGGAGGAAGATGAATGTGATTATATTGCTTCTCTTTGTCTGCAGAAGACCCTCTGGGCTGCTGGAGAACCAGCATCCTTGTGTGTTGTGTGTGGGGGGGTGGGGGTGGCACCTCTTTACCCTCATCCTTTTCTGTGAGGCCTCCTCCCACTGGGGTGTAAGTCTGCCGGCCATGGAGTTGGTGTCTCCCATTTCATTCGCGTTGTGTCCCCTTGGCAAACCCAGGGCCCTTCCATGCTTGTCAGGCATGCATGTAGGCTGGAAGGCCCAAAGTTGCTGTCTCTCCCTCTCATGACGTCGTACACTCCCCTGTCCCTGCAAGCACACTGCTGTCCCGTGCTTTCTGTGTTGGCACTGGGGCGCCTCATGGACGGGACAGAGTTCTGTTGACGGAAAAAAAAAAAAAAAAAAAGCCCAACCTATAAGGTGAGAGTTCTGTTTTATTGGGTGGACATTCTGAGGACTTAAGCGTGGGACACAGCATCTCAGATAAGGCTGAGATGGCTCTGAGGAGGCTGCGGGAGCAGAATATACAGGAGGTTTTGTAACAAAAGACTGGGTTAGCAGAGCATTGAAAGATCCCTGTTAATAAAAGAAAACCAGGTGTTTCAGGTTAAGGAATGAAACGCTTTTCTGAGTGTGGAAAGAGGCAAGTCAGGGCTCACTGACATCATTCCTGTGATGTGCAGCTCAGCTCTCTGGGGCCTGCATCCTGTCTTCCTACCCTGAGTCTCCTCAGGGGCCACTGTCAGGGTGGCTGCAGTGGCTGAGGGCTTGGCAGCAGGCAGGCTGTTTGTCTCCACCCGCGCCCCCTCAGGGCTCACTGTTGGGCAGCTGCAGCATCCCATGTTTGCTGATGTGAGCTCGCAGTTCCTACCCATGTAGAGCTGTGTTGGGTGGCAGGCACACAGCAGGCCCATGGAGAACAAGTCAGGTGGTGAGCATCTTGAAGCAAGCCAGGCTGGTGTAAGGAGCGGAGGGTAGGTGTGCTTTTCTCTTTTCACTGAGTCCTGTTCATGCAACACATTTTAAAGTTAAGTCAGTGCACTTCCTGAGTTGACATTCTTGTGGAGCCATTGCCTCTCCACAGTTTCAGAACAGGTTTGTCACCCCTGAGGGCCTGTCAGGGTGCTGTTTTGTATGGGGTAGTGATGTTCGAGAGCCAAGTAAGGAAGTGACCAGCGAATGTGGGGCTGGAGCTTTCCTGGTGGAGGAGCTGGAGAGTGGGGTGGAGAACTGGCCTGGGGAGCATGGGGACCAGCAGGGAGGACTGTGAGCTGGTCAGCCAAGTAGGGGAGTGCATGGTGGCCAGGCCGGTGGGCCTGTGAGGCCAGCACAGGAGATCATGTGCTGGGCATGCAACAGGCCCACTAGGTGCAGTGTCCTCCCCGTCTGCCTCCCTGGGCCTCGACTGATCAGAGCTCTTGTTTGTCTGAGTCTGGTAACCTGCTTGTGTCCTGTGAGGGGCAGCAGGGCTGTGTGACATGAGTGTTTCAGTGTCTTTCTAGGCCTGTAGGCTGGCTGGTGATTACGCATCTCCACCTCTTCCTCCTGTTTGTCTCCCCATGGATAACAGTCTCAAAAATCAAACAGCATGCGTGCTTTCCTTGATAAAATTGCAGGTTGTACTTTGCTTTAAGGAAACGCGATCTGACCTGTTTGGTGGAGGTCCAGGGAAAGAGACCTAAAATTAGCAGGGTTGGGGGGCAAGGAGGAATCAGGGCTGCTCTGTGAAGCCGGTCCTAACGGCGAGGGCTGCATGGATCGAGAGTAAATGGGGGGATGAACAGACTCCTTGACCTACCTCAGCCCTGACCAGGAGGGCTCCTCCGAGGTCCAGTGGGAAATGCTGCTCTTAGGCAGCCTGAGCCTCTTGGGGGATACTGTGAGCTGGCTCAAGCCAGAAGCCTCAGCTGGTTTTGAGAAAGGTTTCCATGGACGGGGCCTGGAAGCTGCAGGGACAGGTGAATGCTGACATTGAGGCTTACTTGGCCCCCTGTGGGTGGCCTGCTGCTGCCAGGAGTGAGCCCAGGGGTGTTGAGCTGGAGCACCGGGTTCATAGGAATTTGCAGGTGTCAGCATCTACTCTCACATAAAGAAGAGGAAGGAGTTGGAAGAGAAAGAGGGTCTGTGTGATCCCAAGAGAACAAATCTAAAGGCTGTGGTCTGTCCACAGCCCTCGGGCCTTCCCACTGTGCTTGCGTGAACCTCCCCTCAGGACTTGGGGGAATGCAGGTTGTTGGGAAGTTTTTGAGCTGGAATTCAGCACAGGCAGAACTCTTCCAAGCCCTCAGTGGTCCTGTTGGGAACTTAAGCTTGTCATCTGTAAAACAGGCCACCAGCAGCTGCTGCTCCATGTTGGTGGGGAGCTTGACAGTCTTGAGTAAAAGGCCCAGCTAAATAGAAGAGAGCCTTGGTGAATCGACGGGTCTGCCCACGCCCTTTGGCAGTGATGTCCCATGTCGCCTCCAGCCTGTAGCTGTCTGCTCTTTGTAGCTTGTGTAATGCCATTAACCACACCCCTTCCTTGTGCTACATGCCTGTGTTTAATTGTGTAAATGGCATCACAAATCACAGTGGTGTTGAACTGCATCTCATTTCTCAGAGTGAATCAGAGCATGTTCCCCTGTGTCTCAGTGACCATCCGTCCCGTGGGAGGTGGGTGCCATGCAGGGTGACAAGAAGGGTGTGGAAAGGCTCTCAGCAGTGACTTTTCTCTCTCTGCTCCAGATGTGGGGTTTGTGTCTCTATCAGGCCAGTTCACTGCTCATTCCTTCTTAGCAGGTGGCTTTTGTTCCCAAGTGCTCTTCAGGCCTGGGTTGGAAAGGAGGTGTATGTCTACTGGGGTGGGTAGCCAGCACGGTGTCCTACAGCGGCCACTGTGGGAGGGCTGCTTTGACCCTGGCTCAGCTCAGGACTGGTGTGTCTTCCGAGGAGTTTGACTAGTGTCAGTGATGTTATAGTTTAGGCTCCTTCTCTCTGGATCCATCTCCAGTAAAGGGGAGGGGCTGACCTCCCTCCGTGGACCCAGTGTTGTGATTCATGCTCCCTGCACCCTTTTCTCAGCCCTCCAGCTTACTTATGTCTTCCTGTCCTTCCTGCAGCCCAGGCCTGCTGGGCCCTGAGTCCCACCGTTTCTCTTTCAGTTCTTCTGGATGTATACCCGGAAAAGTGGGATTGCTGATCATATGGGAATTCTATTTTTAATATTGTGAGGCACTGCCATGCTGTTTTCTATAGCAGTGGTAGCATTTTATATTCTTACCAAGCAGAGTATGCGGGTTCCAATTTCTCTACTTCCTCACTAACATTTATTCTTTTCCGTTTCTGTTTTGTTTTTTATAGCCATCCCTGTAGTAGGTGTGAAGTGGTATTTTGTAGTTTTGACCTCATTTCTTTAATAACTAAGTATGTTAAGTATCTTTTAATGTACTTCTTGGGCATTTATATGTCTTCTTTGGAGAAATGTCTCCTTAGGTTCTTCTGCCCGTTTTAAATTTGGCTGCTTTTCATCATTGAGTTGTGGGAGTTCTTGCTATATTCTAGATACAAGTCCCTAATCAGGGGTATGATTTGTAAACATTTCCTTCCATTCAGTAGATTGTCCTTTCACTTCCTGATAATGTCCTCTGATACAAAACGTTTTTAATTTCAGTAAAGTCCAACTTTAATTTTTCTCTTGTTGCTCATGCTTTTAGTGTTGCATCTAAATTTATTTCCAACTAAAAAGTCATGAAGATTACCCCTCTGTTTTTGTCTAAGAATTTTATGGTCTTGATCACTGGTCCATTTTGAGTTAATTTTTTTATTGTATGAGGTAGGGGTCGAATTTCATCCTTTTGCAGGTGGATATCCAGCTGTGTCAGCACCACCTGTTGAAGGCACCATTCTTTCTCCATTGGATCATCTTTGCGCCCTTGTGCCAGGTCAATTGTCCACACACATATGGGGTTATTTCTGGACTTTCAGTTCTCTTCCATTGGCTTATGTCTCTCCTTATGCCAGTATCACACTGTTTTAATTATGGTAGCTTTGTAATAAGTCTTGAAATTGCAAAGTATGAATTTTTCACATTTGTTTTTCTTTTTCAGGGTTGTTTTGGCTATTCAGTTACTCCTGTAATTCCATATCATTTTATGGGTTGGTTTTCCATTAGCAGGAAAAAAAAAGATGTTGGAATTTTAAAAAATTAAAACTTTTTTTTTTTTTTTTTGCTTTTTAGGACCGTACTTGCGGCACATGGAAGTTTCCAGGCTAGGGGTTAAATTGGAGCTGCAGCTGATGGCTTGTGCCACAGCCACAGCAACACAGGATCTGAGCTGTGTCTGTGACCTACACCATAGCTCACAGCAATGCTGGATACTTAACCCACTGAGTGAGGCCAGGGATTGAACCTGCATCTTCGTGGATACCAGTCAGGTTTGTTACTGCTGAGCCACAATGTGAACTCCAAAAGATGCTGGAATTCTGATAAGGATTGTATTGAATCTGAAGACTGCTTTGGGTGGCTTGTTTGTTTCCTAATGCTGCTGTCACAAAGTACCACAAGCTAAGATGGCTTAAAAAAATAAACGAAAGTGTTCTCCGGACCATGTTCTGTCTGAAGAAGCTCAGAAAGAATCTGTTCCATGCCTTTCTCTTACCTTCTGGTGTTTGTTGGACATCTTTTTTTTTTAGGGCCACACCCACGGCATATGGAGGTTCCCAGGCTAGGGGTATAATCAGAGCTATACAATTGCCAGCCTGTGCCACAGCCACAGCAACTCGGGATCCTAGCTGAGTCTGCAACCTAAACCACAGCTTATGGCAATGCTGGATCTTTAACCCACTGAGCGAGGCCAGGGATTGAACCCGTAACCTCAGGGCTCCTAGTCAGATTTATTTCTGTAGCACTATGCTAGGAACTCCTGGACATCCTTAATGTTCCTTAGCTCGTAGCTACTTAACTTTAGTCTCTTTCTTCATCCTCACAGGACAGTCTTCCCTCTGTTTCCATCTTCTTGTAAGGACACCAGTCATATTGGATTTAGGACCCACCCTGATCCAATGTGACTTCATCTTAACTAGTTACATCTGAAAAGACACTTTTTCCAAATAAGTCTACATTCTAAAGTTCTGGTGGATATGAATTTCAGGAGGATACTATTGAAAAACTGTTAGTATTAACATCTTACTGATATTAATTCTTTCTAAACATGACCATGAAGTGCTTTTACATTTATCGAAGTCATTGAAATTTTTTTCAGCAGTATTTTGTAGTTTTCAGTGTACAAGTCTTTCATATCCTTGTTAAATTTATTCGTAGGTTTTTTATTCCTTTAAATGTGGTTGTAAATGAAATTGTTTTCTTAATTTTATTTTTGGATTATTCTTTGCTCGTATATAGGAATGCATCTGGTATTTCATTGTTGGTACTGTACCCTACAACTATGCTGAATTAATTTTTTAGTTCTAATAGCTTTAGAACTAAATACAGCTTTAGCTAACAGAACTAATAGCTAATAGAAGTATCCTCCTATTCCTAACTTTTCTGAGAATTTTTATTAGGAAGAAGTGTTGGATTTTGTCAAATGCCTTTTCTGTATCAACTCAGATGATTGTGTTTTTCCCCTTTGTTCTTTTAATGTGATGTATTATTTTGATTGATTTTCCTCATGTTGAACCAGCCTTGCATTCCTAGTATAAATCTATTTGGTCATGGTGTATAATTCGTATACTTTGATGTTGGGTTTGGCTTGCTAGTATTTTCTTGTGTATTTTGCCTCAATAATCATAAAGGATATTGGCCTGTTTTCTTTTTTTGTGATGATGTTTTCTGGCTTTGGTGTCAGAGTTATGCTGGCTCCATAGAATTAGTTAGGAAGTGTTTCTTCCTCTTCAGTTTTTTTTTTTTTTTTTTTTTTAAGAGTTTAAGAAGGATTAGAGTTAAATCTTCTCCTAATGTTTGGTAGAATTCACCCATGAAGCTATCTGATCCTCAACTTTTCTTTGTTGGAAGGTTTTGATTACTGACTTAATCTCTTTACTTGTGATAGGTCTTTTGAGTTGTTTTTTTTTTTTTTTTTTTTTTTTTTAAACTCAGTTTAAGCAGTTTGTGTGTTGCTAGGAATTTGTCCATTTCTTCCAGGTTACCTGATTTGTTGGCATACAATTGTTTATAATACTTTTTTTTAATCCTTTTTGTTTTTGTAGAATTATTCCCCACTTTCATTTCTTGTTTTAGTTATTTGTATCTACTTCCTTTTATTCTTTGCCAGTCTAGCAAAAAGTTTGTCAATTTTGTAATCTTTTCCAAGAACCACCCTTTAATTTAGTTGATTATTTTATTCTCTTCTGTTTTGTTTCTTCTATTTCTAATCTTTACTATCACCTTCTTCCTGTTAGCTTTGGTGTTAGTTGCTCTTTTATTTCTTATTCCTCAAGGTGTAAGCTTACATTATTGATTTGGGATCTTTATTCTATTTTAATGAAAGCATATATGCTATAATTTCTCTCTGAATACTACCCTCACTACATTTCATAAATTTTGGTGTGTTGTGTTTTTATCTTCATTCATATCAAAGTATTTTTTAATTTCCCTTCTGTTTTCTTCTTTGGCCCATTGGTTAAGATTGTGTTGTGTGTTTAATTTCCACATAACTGCACATTTTTCAGTTTTCCTTTTCTTGTTGATTTCTGGCTTAATTCCACTATGGTCAGAGAAGATACTTTCTATGATTTCAGTCTTTTATTTTGTTTTTTTGTTTTTGCTTTTTAGGGCTGCACCCACGGCATATGGAGATTCCCAGGCCAGGGATCGAATTGGAGCTACTGCTGCTGGCCTACAGCACAGCCACAGCAACATCAGATCTGAGCAGTATCTGCGACCTACACCACAGCTCACAGCAATGCCAGATCCTTAACCCACTGAGCGAGGCCAGGGATTGAACTCACGACTTCGTTGTTCCTAGTTGGATTTGTTTCCGCTGTGCCACAATAGGAACTCCTCAGTCTTTTAAAATGAGATTTGTTTTGTGGCCTAATATAAGGTCTATGGTGGAGTGTTCTATGTATGTCTCTAAGGTGCAATTGCTTTGTAGTGTTGTTCAAGCCCTCTATTTTCTTATTGATCTGCTGTCTAAATCATCTAGTTATGATTGAAAATATAACTATTGAAGTCTCCAACTATTATTGTAGATCTGTATATTTCTGTATTTCTCCCTTTTAGTCTGTTGACCTTTGCTTTATATACTTTAGGGCTCTGTTATTTGATGCTTTTTTTTTTTTTTTGGTTCTTAGGGCTGCACTTGCAGCATATGGAAGTTCCTGGGCTAGAGGTCCAATCAGAGCTGCAGCTGCCAGCCTATGCTACAGATGCCAAATCCAAGCTGTGTCTGTGACCTACACCACAGCTCATGGCAACACTGGATCCTTAACCCACTGAACAAGGCCAGGGATCAAAACTGCATCCTCTTGGATACTAGTTGGGTTCATTTCTGCTGAGCCACAGTGGGAACTCCTGATGCATATATGTTTTTAATTGCTCTATATTCTTGATGAATTGACTCTTTATCATTAATCCTCCATTGTTTCTTGTGACTATTTTTGACTTAAAGTTTATTTATTTTTGATTTATTATAGCAACCCAGCTCTTTTGCATATCACTTATTTTTTTCATTCTTTCAGTTTTCACTTATGTGTCTTTGGGTGTAAGGTAATTCTTTTGTAGACAGGATAGAGTTGGGCCATATTTTTCCTCTATTTTTGCCAGTGTTGGCCTGTTGATTGGCCTGTATGTTTACATGTAAGATAATTCCCTAGAAGAAGGAACTTAATTATGCCATTTTGCTCTTTGTCTTCTGTATGATTTATAGCTGTTTTTAACTCCCATTTCTTCCATTAGTTTTGTTTTTAGTTGATTTTTTATGTAGTGAACCATTTTGACTTCTTTCTCATTGCTTTTTGTAGTCATTCTTTATACATTTTCTTTGTTGTTACTATGGAGATTGCATTTAACATCCTAAATTTATAACAATCTAATTGAATTGATACCAACTTCAATAGCATGTATAAACCCTGCTCCTAGTTCATAGTGATGGAAGGTGGGACAGAGGTTACCGGGACCTATGGGAAAGAAAGAGGAGAAGTTATTGTTTAGTCAATATAGAGCTTTTCTTTGAGATGATGAAAAAGTTCTGGAAATAGGGTGATAGTATATCCCATTTTGAATATACTTATTGCCACTGAAACTTTGCACTTAAAACTGGTAGAACAGTAAATTTTGTTGTATATATTTTATTGCAATGAAAAGTTAAAAAATTGCTTCTATACAGCTCTATCCCCACTTTATATTATTATGGTCACAGTTATATTTTTATACATTGTGTATCCAATTACAGATTTATAATAATTATTTTTTACACATTTGCCTTTGAAATCACCTAGGAAGTAAAAAATAGTTACAGACCAGAAACCTGACAGTACTGGCTTTTATATTCGTACATGTATTTACCTTAACTGGAGGTGTTATTTCTTCATGCAGCTTCCAGTTATTCTTTAGCATCTCTTCACTGAAACCTGAGGGACTCCCTGCAGCATTTCTTGTGGGGCAAGTTAGTGATAATGAACTGGCTCAGATTTTGCTCATGTAGGAATGTCTTAATTTCTCCAGTTTTTTTCTTTTTGCCTCCCAGTGGCATATGGAGTTCTTCGGCCAGAGATCAGACCTGAACTGCAGTTGACCTATGCCAAAGCTGTGGCAATGTCAGATCCTTTAATCCATTCTTCCAGGCTGGGGATTGAACCTACATCCTGGCACTTCAAGAGATGCTGCCAATCTTGTTGTGCCACAGTGGGGACTCCTCTCCTTCATTTTTGAAGTATGTTTTTTCTTGGTTGAAAGGTTTTTTTCCCCCTTTCAATACTTTAAATGCGTCTTCCCATTGTCTTCTGGACTCCATGACTTCTCTAAGAAATCAGCTGTGAATCTTTTTGAGGATCCCTCGTGTATAACAAGTCACTTCTCTCACAGCATTCAAATTTTTCTCTTTGTTTGTTGCTTCAGTAGTTTGATTATGTATCTTTTTTTCCCCCACACTCATTGACTATGGAAGTTCCCAGGCCAGGGGTTGAATATGAGCCACAGCTGGAGCAATGCTGGATCTTTAACCCACTGCACCAGACTGGGGTTCAAACCCATGATGCCACAGAGACAACACTGGATCCTTAACCCACTGTACCATGGTGGGAATTCCCTGATTATAATATGTCTTGGTGTGGGTGTCTTTGAATTCATCATTCTTGAAACTTATTGAGGTTTTTTGAGCTTTTTGGATTTGTAAATTCATATATTTCATCAATTTGGGGGAGTTTTAGCCATTACTTTTTCAGATGTCCTTTCTCTCCTTTCTCTGTTTCTTCTCCTACTGAGACTCCAGTAATGCAAATGGTAGTGACCCACAGGCTCCTGAGGCTTTGTTCACTTTTCTTCCTTCCTCTCAGACTCAATAATTTCAGTTGTCCTATTGTCACACTTGCTGATTCTTTCTTCTACTTGCTCAGGTGTGCTGTTAAACCCTTTTAATAAATTTTCATTTCAACTACAGATTTTTGTTATAGTTGTTGCTTTTTAGGGCCCCACCTGCAGCATATGGAGGTTCTCAGGCTAGGGGTCAAATTGGAGCTACGGTTGACAGCCTACACCACAGCAATATGGGCTCTGAGCCATGTCTAGACCTACACCACAGCTCACAGCAACTACTGAGCCTGGCCAGGAATTGAACCCACATCCTCATGAATGCTAGTTGGATTTGTTTCCACTGACCATAATCGGAACTCCTGCTATAGAATTTTTGGTTGGTACTTTTATATAGTTCCTATATCTTTCATAGATATTCTCATTTTATTTATCTCATTTTCCTGATTTTCTTAGTTGTATGTCCATGTTTTCCTTTATCTCTTTGAACATTTTCAAATAAGTATTGTTTAGTAAGTCTGATGTCTGAGCTTTCTTGGGGACTGTTTCTATTGATTAATTTTGTTCCTTGAAAGGGCTATACTTTCTTGTTTCTTTGTATGCCTTTGAATTTTTGTTGAATACTGGACATTTGAATATGATAATATTATAACTTTGGAAAGCAGATTTTTCCTCTTTCCTGGGGTTTGCATTTTTTCTTTTTAAGTCCACAGTAATCCATTCGTTTAGTGACTTTTCCAAAGTATTTGTGCAAAGACTCTATTCCTTGTGTGTAGTTACTGAAATCTCTGTTCCATTAGCTTGTGTTCAGCTAATGTCTTCACAAAATTTTTCTTTAATTTAAACGAAGGGATTAAAACCAAAAGCCTTCCCCTTCCACAGTTCCTGGTCAGTCAGTGCCATTTCACATGACTATCTACAGCTTTCATTGAGTGGGGTTGCGTTTTCCAATCTAGACTTCAGGTCAGCTCATCAGGCACAAACTGCACATGTTCCCTTTAGAGGGGAAGGATCGGGGGGGAATGTCCTGTGTGAATCATTGTTTTTGTTGCTCAGCTCGAGGTGAAGTGGTTGGCCTGTGTTTGGGGCCATGTCATAGAAAAAACACTGATATTCAGCCCTAGACTTGTACTTGTGGGAGTAATGATACACACACGCTAAGATACAGGGTGGCCTGTGGTGGCTTACTGTCTGTGCACACAGGGCTGCCCCGTGCCTGCTCCATGTGGGTTCAATGTGGCCAGTCATGGCTGCCCTTTGGCAGAATCTCCAGCTCCTCCCTGGGCACTTGTGCTGTAAATGTGACACCTCCACCTTCCCTGAGAATGACCCCAGACCAGACAGCTCCTGTAAAGTGTATGCCCTGGATTTTCAGTGTGTTCTTAGAGCATGTCACCATCACATTTTCATCACTGCAGAGAAACACTCTGCCTGCCAGCAGGCCCTCAGCGGCCTGTCCTTGCACGTCTACCTTTTCCTGGTGTGTCTCCACATGGCCCTCATGTCTGGCTCATCATTTAGCCTCATGCTTTCTGAATGTGTCAGCATTTCATTCCTTTTTAATGCTAAATCAGCTCATCATGTGATTATGCCACATTTTATGTGCACTAATCATCACTGGACATTTGGGTGGTTTGCTTAGCTATCAGGGTAACTGACACACATTTGTGCACAGGTTCTTCTGTAGCCGTGTGTTTTCACTTCTCTTGAGTGTCTGTCTAGGGCTGGGATTGCTGGGTAGGAGGTCAGCTATGTGTTTGACCTTTTGAGGAATGGCCTTGTCTTCCCAGGTGGACGACTGTACCTTTTTACATCCCCTGGCAGCATAAGAGTGTCTGGTCTCCCCACACCTTCTCCAGCACTGGTTGTCATGCAGTTCTGAGAATAGCCGTCCTGGTGGGTGTGAAGTGGTACCTCACTGTGGTTTTGGTTTGCATTTTCTTAATGGCTACTGCTGTTGAATAGCTTTTCATGTGCTTATTAGCCATTTGTATGTCTTCCTTAGAGGAATGTCATATCATTTGTCCATTTTTAATTGGGTGATTTGTCTTCTTTATTGTCCAATTGTATGAGTTCTTTGTATATTGTTCTTTTTTTTTTTTTTTTTTGGCTGTGCCCACGGCATGTAGAAGTCCCAGACCCAGGATGGAACCTGCACCACTGCAGCAAGCCAGGCTGGATCCTTAACCTGCTGCACCACGACAAACTTTCCTTTATATATTCTGGGAAGTAATCTTTGATGAGATGTAGGATCTGCAGAATTTTTCTCCCATGTGTAGATGTCTTTTCACTTATTTTGAAGCACAAAATTTTTAATTTTGATGAGGTCCAGTTTATCTATTTTTTTTTCTTTGTTGTTTTTGATGTCACATCTAAGAAACCATCACCTAACCCAGGGAGCCAGGTATTTGCATCAGTGTTTCTTCTAAGAGTTTTATGATTTTAGCTCTTAGGTTCTGGGCTGTGCCCTACCTGGTAAGGAAGGAGTCTAACTCTGTTTTTCCCAGACAGAAGTCTGGGTGCCCAGTGGTCCCAGGACCGTTTGCTGAAAAGGTTGTTCTTTCCCTCATTGAATTGTCCTGGCATCTTGTTGAATGTAAAATATTCAGTTTTGCTGGGCATTTATCATTGGTTTCATAATAGATAAATGTGGGTATGAAGCATTCTCTGTTTATCTTACCTGTCCCACTAGGTTATAAACTCCTCAGGGCAAAAGAAGTCATGTCTTCTTTCTCTTTGCTTCCCTCTGTGTCCAGGCGGTGTCTGATGTACACTGACTCCGTGTGAGTCGGTGCGAGCAGCAGAGGCTAATCCCCGAATGTGGGGGGCAGCCCTGTCCAGCCAGAGCCCATGGCACCCAGGCTGAGGGAGAAGCACACAGGGACTGGGGTTTCCCTTTCAATTTTATTTTCACATTTGATTATTTAAAAAGCAAAGTCAGGGAGTTCCCGTCGTGGTGCAGTGGTTAACCAACCTGACCAGGAACCATGGGGTTGCAGGTTCGGTCCCTGGCCTTGCTCAGTGGGTTAAGGATCTGGCGTTGCCGTGAGCTGTGGTGTAGGTCGCAGATGTGGCTCGGATCCCACGTTGTTGTGGGTCTGGCATAGGCTGGCAGCTACAACTCCGATTAGACCCCTAGCCTGGGAACCTCCATATGCCTCAGGAATGGCCCTAGAAAAGGCAAAAAGACAAAAACATAAATAAATAAAATAAAATAAAATAAATAAATAAAAAGCAAAGTCAGTGTGCGGCTTGCACTGGTAAACATGGCTCTTCTTTTAAGGGCGTGTGCTGCCGGGTCCATCCCCCAGAGTCCACGGGGTCTCCTTGTTTCTGTGTTATGGCTTCTGTCCATGGCAGATGCTCATATTTCATGTTTTTGTGAGTTATGTGGAGTTTTAAGGCCAACTGAAGTGAAAAAGTGAAGGTAGATTATAAGAAAAACACTGAATATTAGGTGAAGCACAGATACTGCAGAAATTACCAGGAAGCCCTCAAATAAGGTAAGGAAACACCTTAGGGGTCACCCCTTTTATTTTTTTTATTTTTTCATTGGTAATTTTATTTTTCGATAATAATACATCATTGTCATGACTCAAAAGTCAAAAAGTACACAAGGCCCCTTCAGCCACTCCTCTGGCTGCCTGCCTCCCCATCTTGGGGTAGAATTTAGCAACTTATTATCCACTTGTCCAGAGGGCATTGCCAACTGCCAATAGAAAACAAAGGTTCCTCCTTACCCTTCACCTGGTTCCTTCTTGCCTTTGAGGGTCATCCTTGATCTGGGCTGGCTGGTTCGTGTGCGGTGGCCTCAAGGGCCACATGCTGGGACCCCTGTGGATGTTTCAGGCCTTTGGGTTCATGAGGTGCATGGGGAGCAGCCGCACAGGCCAGAGCGCTTGAGCAGGCTGCCATCCCGCACAGAACGTGGCAGCTTCTCGCAGCTTTTGGTCTTGGCCTCTGCCACGGTCTTGGTCACAGCCCAGGTCCTCGCTCCAGACTTTCTAGCAGGACGGTGCAAGAGTGCAGATCTCTGTGTTCATTCTGGCAGGACAGCTGTCCGGCTACTTAGGGATACGTCTCCTTTTGGACCTTGTGGCGCAGCCACCTCTGGGGTCTGGGACTAGAATCAGTGACTTTGGATGTGGTCTAAGGCAGTAGAACATGGTCCCTGAGGCTTTTCCTTCAGAGGTTCTTCCCCTGGAAGAGCATCCTTCGGGAGAGCCCCTTATCCATCTTCGCGTTACAGGAAACCAGAAATGCCTCTTCCTGGGTCCTTGGAGGCTCCCTGAGCGGCTGGGCCCAGTGGAGGGGGTCAAGACTGGACAGGGCCCCTGGAGTGGAAAGAGGGACCCACAGCCCAGTTCTTCTCCCTCTCTCCCCCTGCCCCCTCCCTCTCACCTCCTGCCGCCTCCCTCTCTCCTTGCCCCTGGGAGCTGAGCCTGGGACCAAGGAAAGGGCTTACTTGCCTTCTGCATGGAGGGGGGTGGCCCCTGGGAAGGTGGGGACTCAGAAGGCAGATGTGGATGCCCCACCGGGTCCAGGGTCACATGGACGCGGTCACACTCTCCTGTGTCTGGTCCTCCCATGGTTGTGCTGGGGCTCATGGAGTGAGTGGCTCCCGGCGAGACAGTGAACAAGCTGATGATTAATTGCCCTTTTTAAATTGTAATTATGTCACTCACCAGAACCCCTGCACATTAATTCCCGATTTACAGAGTGAGTAATTGAATAATGAAGGGGCTGCCTGTTTGCTGCACTCTATTCCTGCCCTTGCGTTTCTGCGATGCCAGCCTGCCTGTCTCTCTTGGTCTGTGGATGATGCCCTGGTGGTTCTGGTGTCTGTTCTGGCCTTCTGACTGTGGCTGCTGGCAGCACCTTTTGATGGCAGTGATGTCACCTGCTGTAGAGAAAGGACTAGCATTTCTGACTCCAACCTGAGGCTGCTTTTTATGAAGTTCTCTTCCAGCAACAAAAGCCTGCCTTGGCCAACTCAAGCAAGAGCGAGGATTGACTGGAAGGAGGCTGGGAGGATTTCAGCAGGCTCGTGGGGGCACAGGGAAAGGTGAAGGAGAGGCCTTGAAAGAGGGGCGGTGGGGTGGCGTCCTGCAGGACCTTGGGAGGGGATTGCTCTGCCCAACCAGGCCATCCCTTCACCCTCCAGCTGCTCAAATTCCTTGGCAGTGGAAGGTGGGGCCCTTTGGTTGGCTGTTCCCCCACCTGCCCCCATGCTCCTGCTCTTACCAGAGTGTGTTTGGTAAGAGGTACTGGGCAGGCCCGACCTAGGCCCTGGATATCACAGAAGAGTGTGCCCGTCTCGGGGCAAGGATCACACACCAGCCATGTGCCCCCACCAGCAGAGCTCTGCGTTCCTTGCACCTGGGCACCACTTTGCAAGTCCGCATGAGGCTCCACAGCGGGAAGCCATGTCCCTCAGGCTGGTGCTCTGGTGCCACAGTAACATCCTGCTGTGCATGGCACCAGGAGCTCCCCAGAGGGTGCATCACATTTTGGACTAGGAACATAAGAAGCTTGTGGATGTCCTTATACTGGCTGTGTACCTTTGGACACCTCTGTCCCCAGAACAGACCCATGCCCTATTTGGTCTGGTTTTTCCAGTGAAGACATGTGGTCTGAAGCCACACATACCTTTTCAGTCAACAGTTATCATTTGCGAGATGGTGGGCAGGGTGGAGTGTTGGCTGGGGCCATGGTCAGGGGTGCTGGTGGCCATGCACCTGGTGGTAGTGATCACCCTGCATGTTTAAAGTATTTACATTTTGAATCATTTGGGCTCATATGGAAGTTGCAGAACCAGAGTCCCCTATGTGCCACCTCCCACAGTGACACTTGTGCCCCCACAGTGGAGGGGTTCCCACCCTCAGCACAGTGACACTGGGGATTGGACGTGCCTGTGTTGGGGAGGGATCTGTCCTGTGCACTGTGTGGTGCTTAGCAACACCCCTGGCCTCTACCCATTACATGCCGTGGCACTCCCCCCAAGTGTGTCTAACAGTCGTCTCTAGATGTTACCCAAAGTTCCCAAATCACCCCAGTTGAAAATTGCTCTGTGTTAGCTTTCTGTTCCTGAAGTAACAAGTCACAAGGCACTTCCTGGCTGAAAACAGCGCTGTGGCTCTGTAGGCTGGACTCCGGCCTGTAGGCTGGCTTCTCTGCTCAGCCCCCTGGGCCGAAGTGGGATGCTTGCTGGAGGCCTGCGGGGTGGGTTGGGGTGGGGTCTGCTCCCAGGCTGTTGGCAGAGTCCAGCTCCTTCCTGCACTCCCCTCCCTCCCAGCCCTTCCTTCTCCACCATCAGTTGGTAAAGGGCTCAGGTGGTGATACTGGGACCAGTGGATGATCCAGGATAATCTCATCTGGCTCACAGTCTAGGGATCAGAGTGTAGCGTCTTAGACGCCTGTGTCCATGGCCACAGCACAGAGATGGCAGCTGCGAAGTCATATCACTGCAGTGGGACCTCAGCTCAGCTCAGACCTTGATCAGGTTCACCCATTTTCACGTGCACTCATTGTCCATTACCATAAACAGTCTTTTTTTTTTTTGGTCTTTCTTGGGCCGATCCCACGGCACATGGAGGTTCCCAGGCTAGGGGTCGAATTGGAGCTGTAGCCACCGGCCTACGCCAGAGCCACAGCAACACGCGATCCGAGCCGCGTCTGCAACCTACACCACAGCTCACGGCAACACCGGATCGTTAACCCACTGAGCAAGGGCAGGGACCGAACCCGCAACCTCATGGTTCCTAGTCGGATTCGTTAACCACTGCGCCACGACAGGAACTCCACCATAAACAGTCTTAAACAGTGTCATATCCTGTTTTTTGGTGTATATATCTGTCACATTTTTTCTATAGATATTTAACATGCACACGCACATTTCATGTCAACACCACCGTAGTCAAGGACACAGAACTGTCCCATTAACCCCAAATAAATCCCCTGCCTTCAACCCTGATCTTGCAGCCTTTGTCTCCTCTCTGTGGGCATAATTTTGTCATTTTGAGACTATTATGTAAGTGGAATCAGAGACTGGCTTTTTATTTCACTCAGTTGAATGCCCTTGAGATTCATCCAAACTGTCATGAGTCAATAATCTGGGTCTTTCTCTTATGGGTAGTGAGCCACTGTATGGATCTGTCAGGTTGTTTATGTTGACCTGTTTGGAAGACATGTGAGTTGTTTTTAGTTTTTGGCTGTAAACATGCACAGTTTTTTTTGTATAAACCTAACTCTCACTTTTCTATCATAAATACGCTGGAGGAGGGTTGCTGTGTCATATGCTGTGAGTCTGTTTAAGACATGGCCAAACTGTTTTCCAGAGCCCTATATGAGAATCCCTGTCATGGTTGGTACAGGCAGCACTTAGAGTATTCAGAATGAAAGAACGGCAGTATGTTAAGGTAATAGCTTTTTAGTGGCTGGGGAGGTTATTAGCTCACTGTGCTTTAATGTGCACTTCCCTAATCACCCATGATCTCGTGTATTTTTTCATGTGCCCTTTGGCATTTGTAGACCCTCTTTGGTGAAGTGTCTCTTCAGTTTGCTGGGTCCTTTGTATGTTGGGAGTGAAGCTCCTTTATTAGGCATGTGGTTTGCAAGTCTTTGCTCACAGCTCATGCCTCACCTTTACATTCTCTCACCAGGGTCTCTGCAGAACAAAAGCGTTCTTAACTTTGGTGAAGTCTAGTGTGTCAGGTTTTTTTCTTTTATGGATCATGCTCTTGATGTCATATTTAAGAACTCTTCACCTCACCCTAGGTCATGAAGATTTCTCTCCTGAATTTTCTTAAGGCAGTTCTTTTTTTGTTCCTTTTAAAGTTTATGGTTTTATGTTTTACATTTAGATCTAGAATCTGTTTTGAGTTCATTTTTTGTATAATGAATGAGGTTTAATCTGAGTTTTATTTCTTCTAACACTGTTGTCAAGACTCTTCTTTCTTTGTCAAATTGCTTTTGAACTGTAATCAGTCAGTTGGCCATGTTTGTATGGGTCTCTTTCTGGATGTTCTTCAGTTGTATTGACCTATCACCTGCCTGCACAACACAGTCTTGATCACTGTTGCTATAAGGGAAGGCTTAAATTTTGATACTTTGATGCCCTCAAATTTATTCTTCTTTTTCAGAAGCGTTGTAGCTCTCCATTTGCTTTGCCTTTCCATAGACATTTTAATTGGTGTGCCTATGTCTGCAAAAAGTTCTGCTGAGATTTTGATAGGAATTGCATTAAGCTTGTAGATTATTTTGGAGAGAGTGGGATTTTTAGTGTTGTCTTCCAAACTCATGGATGCAGTATGTCTCTTTAAATTTTAAAATCATCTTTGATGTATTTCATCAATGCCTGGAGGTCATACACATTTTGTGCCTAGTGGTTAAACTTCCTGTGGAGGGTTTTTATGTGTGTTGGGGAGGCAGTCGTAAATGATACTTTGTTTTAAATTTTGGTCTCTAGGTGTTCATTGCTAGTATTTAGAAGTAAGATGGATTTTCATGCGATAGCCTTGTATGTATCTTGTGACCTTGCTCACCTAGGAGTTGGGTTGTTGATTCCTTAGGTTTTTATGCTTAGGCACATCTGCAAATAGGCATAGCTTTTAAATTTCTTCTTTTTAATAATTATTTGCTTTTAATTTTTCTTACCTTAATGCATTATTTCAAGCTTCCAGGACTGTGATGAGTAGGGGTGGTGAGAGTGGTAGACCTCCTTGCCTTGTTCCTGATCTTTGGGGTAATGTATTCTTTCACCTTTCATTCTGATGCGAGCTGCAGATTTTTACAGATACTCCTCGTCAGGTTGAGGCAGTTCCCATTTATTCCTAGTTTGCTGAGAGTTTTTATGATGAATGGGTATTGAATTTTGTTGGATGTCTTTTCATCAGTTGATAAGACCATGCGTTTGCTTGTTTGTTTGTTTGGTCACGCCCTTGGCATGTGGAAGTTCCTAGACCAGGGATCATCGAACTAGTGCCACAATAGCCACCTAAGCTGCTGGAGTGACAATGCCAGATCTTTAACTCACTGAACCGCAAGAGAACTCCTCTTTAGACTTTTAGTGTGCTTCTTTAAATTGATTTTTTGACTGTTGAATTAGCATTGCATTTCTAGAATAAGCTCCACTTAGTCATGGTATGTGTGTGTGCACGCCCACATACATATGTACACACGTCCTGAATTCATTTAGCTAATAATATTTTGTTGAGAATTTTTGCATCTGTTTTTATCATCATTAGTTATTGATAAGTTTCCCTTCCTTCTCTCCCTTCATCCTTCCCTTCCTCCTCCCTCCGTTCCTCTCCCTGAGTACCACCCCCCTCTTCTAGTTTTACTATCAGGGTAATGCTGACTTCATAAAATGAGTTAGGAAGTATGGCTTTTATTTTCTGGAAAAGAATTTATACAGTTTGGTGATCTTTCTTTTTTCCAATATTTGGAACAATTTCCTAGTGAAACCGTTTAAGCTTGAGATTTCTTTTTCAAAGGGTTAGCTGTGATTTCAATTCTTTAATAGTTACCAAACTATTCAGATGGCCTATCTCATCTTGATGAATTTTGGTTGTTTGTAGTTTTTGAAGAATTGGTCCATTTCATCCAAGTTGTTGAATTTATGTGTCTGGAGTTGTTTGGAGTATTCTCTTATGCTCTTAATGTCTCAGGGGTCTGTAGTGCTAGCTCCTCTTTTGTTCTTGGTAGTTTGTCCTTCTCTTTTTTCCTTTATGGTTTTACTGGAGGTTTATCAACTTTATTAATCTTCTTAAACAACCAGCTTTTGGTTTGATGGTTTTTCAGTTTTTACTTCCATTGATTTCTGTTTTTATCTGTTTCTTTACATCTACTTGAGTTTATTTTATCTTTTTTTTTCTAGTTTCAAAATTAGAGCTGATTGTTGATTTGAAACCATTCTATTTTAATGTGAGCATTTATTTTTTTATGAATAGAAGGCTTTATTTTTTCTTGTTTTGTGAGCTAGTATTTCTTTTTTTCTTATTAAAGTATAGTTGATTCACATTGTTTCTTCAAGTTCTGTTGTACAGCAACATGACCCAATCACATACATTTACCTGTGCTGTACAGTAGGACCCCATTTTCCATCCATTCCAGTTTGCATCCATAAAACCCCCCAAATGCACATCCATCCCACTCCCTCCCCTTTCGCCCTGGGAACCCCAAGTCTGCTCTTCTTGGCCATGATCTTTTTCTGTTTTTTTAGATAGGATCATTTGTTCCATACTTTAGATTCCACAAATAAGTGATATTGCATGGTATTTGTGTTTTGCTTTCTGGCTTACTTCACTTAGTATAGAATCTCTAGTTCTATCCATGTTGCTGCATGGCTGAGTAATATTCCGTTGTATATATGTACCACATCTTCTTAATCTATTCCTCTGTAGATGGGCATTTAGGTTGGTTCCATGTCTTGGCTATTGTGAATAGTGCCACAATGAACATAGGGTTGCATGTGTCTTTTTTAAGGAAAGTTTTGTCCGGATGTATACTGAAGGGTGAGATTGCTGGGTCATATGGTAATTTTATATTTAGTTTTCTGAGGTACTTCCATACTGTTTTCCATAGTGGCTGTACCAATTTACATTCCCACCAACAGTGAAAGAGGGTGCCTTTTTCTCCACACCCTCTCCAGCATTTGCTATTTGCTAACTTTTAATGATGGCCATTCTGACTGGTGTGAGGTGGTACCTTACTGTAGTTTTGATTTGCATTTTTCTAATAATTAGTGATGTTGAGCATTTTTTCATATGCCTGTTGGCCATCTGAATGTCTCATTTGGAGAAATGTCTATTTAGGTCTTCTGCCCATTTTTCATTTGGGTTATTTGTTTTTTTGTTGTTGTTGAGTTGCATGAGTTGTTTGTATATTTTGGAGATTAGGCCCTTGTCTGTTGCATCATTGGCAAAGATTTTCTCCCATTCTGTGCATTATCTTTTCATTTTTTTTAATGGTTTCCTTTGCCATGCAAAAGCTTTTGAGTTTAATTAGGTCCCATTGGTTTATTTTTGTCTTTATTGTCATTATTCCAGGAGGTGGATCAAACAAGATGTTGCTGTGAGTTATGTCAAAGAGCGTTCTGCCTATGTTTTCCTCTAGGAGTTTTATAATATCTGTCCTTATATTTAGATCTTTAATCCATGTATGGTGTTAGTGTTCTACTTTCATTCTTTTGCATGTAGCTTTCCAGTTTTCCCAGCACCATTTATTGAAGAGACTTATATTTCCTCCACTGTATGATCTTACCTCGTTTGTCATAGATTAGTTGACCATAGGTGCATGGGTTTGTTCCTGGGCTTTCTATCCTGTTCCATGTATCTATATTTCTGTTTTTGTGCCAGTACCATATTGTTTTGATGAATGTAGCTTTGAGGTATTGTCTAAAGTCAGGAAGCTTGATTCTTCCATTTTTGTTTTCCTTTTTCAATCTTGCTTTGGCTATCCGGGGTCTCTTGTGTTTCCATACAAGTTTTAAAATATTCTGTTCTAGTTTTGTGAAGAATGTCTTTGGTAATTTAATAGGAATTGCATTGAATCTGTAGATTGCCTTGGATAGTATAGCTGTTTTGACAATATTGATTCTTCCAGTCCAAGAGCATGGTATATCTTTCCATCTGTTTGTGTCACCTTTGATTTCTTTCATCAGTGTTTTATAGTTCTCAGAGTACAGGTCTTTTGTCTCTTCAGGTAGGTTTATTCCTAGGTATTTATTCTTTTTGATGCGATTGTAAATGGGATAGTTTCTCTGATTTCTCTTTCTGATCTTTGATTATTAGTAGTAGAAATGCAGTTGATTTCTGTGTATTAATTTTGTAGCCTGCAACTTTTCCAAATTCATTGATGAGTTCTAACAGTTTTCTGATGCTGTCCTTAGGGTTTTCTAGGTATAGTATCATGTCATCTTCAGACAGTATAGTTTTTACCTCTTCTTTTCCGGTTTTTATCCCTTTTATTTCTTTTTCTTCTCTGATTGCTGTGGCTAGGACTTCCAAAACCATGTTGAATAATAGTGGTGAAAATGGACATCCTTGTCTTGTTCCTGATCTTAGCGGAAATGTTTTCAATTTTTCACCATTGAGAATGGTGTTAGTTGTGGGTTTTTCATATACTGTTTTTATTATGTTGAGGTAGGTTCTCTCTCTGCCCACTCTCTGGAGAGTTTTTAATCAGAAATGGGCGTTGAGTTTTGTTAAAAGCCTTTTCTGCATCCATTGAGATAATCATATGGTTTTTATTCTTCAGTTTGTGGATGTGGTATATCACATTGATTTGTGGATATTGAAGAATCCTTCCATCCCTGGGATAAATCCCGCTTGATCATGGTGTTTAATGTGAGCGTTTAGTGCTGTGTTACAAATTATCCCCAACACTTAATGGATTAAGAGCACATTTACTAATTCAGTTTCTGTGGTCAGGAATCTTGGTGCAGCTTAGCTGGTCCTGTGCTTCAGGGTCTCTCCCAAGGCTGTAGTTGAGGTGTTGGCCAGGACTGTGGGCATCCTAGGAATGGGCTAGAGGAGGACCCGCTTCTGAGCTCACTCCTGCAGGATCTGGTGCCCTCAGTTCCTGGCATGTGGCCTCTGCACTGGAGTGGTAGACAGCGTGGCAGCTTGCTTCAGGAGAGCAAGTGAGAGGGCAGAGCCCTGAGTGTCCCCATCTCTGATGACCTCCTCAGGAGCATCCTATTCCCCTGCTTTAGTTGTGTCCTCTTCCTTAGAAGCAAGTCCGTCAGTCCAGCCCACAGTGTCACAAGGGGACATCACATCACATAGCGGTGTGAACGTCAGAACACCGGGTGGTGTATTCACTTCCTACCTCCACCTCAGCTGCACCCCATAGGCTTAAGAAATATAGTGAAATATAAATTTATCCTGTTAACAGTTTTCGAGTGTATAATTCAGTGGCATTAGGTATGTTCGCCATGGGGTGTGCCCATCACCCCTGTCCATTGCTAGGTCTTATCATCGTTCTAGCAGAGGCTCTGTTCCCATTGAATAGTGACTGCCTATTCCTCCTGCTTGAGCCCCGGGCATCTCTCATCTGCTGTTATCTCTATGAAGTTGTATATTCTAGATACTCATAGAAGTGGAATTATACAGAATTTGTCCTTTTTGACTTACTTCATAAAGCATAATGTTTTCAGAGTTTGTCCATGTTGCAGCAAGTGTCTGAATTTCACTTTTTTAAAGGTTGAATGATATTCCATTGTATGTATAGACTACATTTCATTGATCATTTTACTGTTGGTGGACATTTGGGTTATTTCTACCTTTTGACTAACTGAATAATGCTGCTATGAACATTGGTATGAAAGTGTCTAAGTCCCTGCTCTCAGTTCTTCTGGGTGGATATCAGGAAGTGGAATTGCTGGGTCATATGGTAGTATTGTATTTAACCTTTTGAGGAAGCCCCAGGCTGTTTTCCATAGGTGTTATACCATTTTACATTCCCACCAGCAGTGCACAAGAGTTCCAATATCTTCATGTATCCCAAAGATTTTGATGTGTTATTTTATTTTTTATTTAGTTCTGTATAAAACTCCTTTTTGCCCCATGATTTTTTAGAAAGATGATGCTTAATTTTCAAGTTTTTGAAGATTTCCCTATTATCCTTTATTATTGAAATCTAATGTACTATGGTCAGAGAACCTATCTTGCATGGTCTCGGTTAATTTGAATTTGTAAGCTTTATTTTATGATCTAAAGAATGGTCTCTCTTGATGAAGCCTCCACATATGCTTGAAACTAATGTTTACACTTCTGTTACAAACGCCCTGTAAATTGTAAGTGGATCTGTTGGTTTGTGGCACTGTCAGTTCTTCTGTGTTGTTGCTCACTTCTGACTATGGTTGTGTCAGTTTCTGAGAGTTGCGTTGAGGCCCCCAACTACAATCCCAGAACTGCCCGTTTCTGTCCCCAGCTCTGTTGCTTCTACTTCAGCTGCTTTGGATCTCTGTTTGCACACAGCTGGCACTGTCATGCCTTCCTCCTGAATTGACCCTTTGATCGTTGTGTAATTACCACTCCATCTCTGGCAACATTCTTTACTCCGGAATCTCTTTGTTCAATATTGATATAGCCCATTCAGCTTTTTTTTGATTAGTATTTGCATGATATATCTTTTTCATACTTTAACTTTTAATCTACACAAACTGCTTTGCCATGCTAGCATATAGTTGGATCATTTAAAAAATCTGTTCTGACATTCTATTTTAATTGGTGTTTTGAGGTCATTTATATTTAATGTATTTAGTGATATATTAGGATTTAAATTTGTCATTTTATTATTAGTTTTTTTATTTGTACCCACTGGTTGATTTCTTTCTTTTTCTTTTCTTTTTTTTTCTTCTTCTTTTTTTTTTTTTCTTTTTAGGGCCACACCTGTGACATATGGAGGTTCACAGGCTAGGGTTTGAATTGGAGCTACAGCTGCCAGCCTACGCCACAGCCATGTGGGATCCAAGTGGCATCTGCGACCTTCACCACAGCTCACGGCAATGCCAGATCATTAACCCACTGAGCAAGGCCAGAGATTGAACCCATGTCCTCATGGTTCCTAGTTGGGTTTGCTTCCACTGCTCCATGACAGGAGCTCCTGGTTTTCGTTTATATGTTTTTCCTTTCCTGTCTTCTTGTTGGTCTCTTGAACATTTTATAGTATTTCATTTTAATTTATTTAAAGTATTTTTGAGTATATCTATTTTCTTTATTTTAGTGGCTTATTTATTTATTTATTTATTTTGTCTTTTGTTGTTGTTATTGTTGTTGTTGTTGTTGTTGCTATTTCTTGGGCCGCTCCCGCGGCATATGGAGGTTCCCAGGCTAGGGGTCGAATCGGAGCTGTTGCCACCGGCCTACGCCAGAGCCACAGCAACGCGGGATCCGAGCCGCGTCTGCAACTTAGACCACAGCTACGGCAACGCCGGATCGTTAACCCACTGAGCAAGGGCAGGGACCGAACCCGCGACCTCATGCTTCCTGGTTGGATTCATTAACCACTGCCCCACGACGGGAACTCCTATTTTAGTGGCTTCTCTATGGATTCTGTATACCTTCTTGACACAATCTACTGGTATCATCAACTTAGCACTTTAAGTGAAATATAGAAACCTTACCACATTTATGTACCTTTTCTCTCCCCCTTTAATGAAATAGTTCTTAAATATGGCTTGTGTTTATATTGAGAACCTCGTCAGTATTACAGTTGTTACTCTCAAATGTCAAACACCATTTTTAAACCCTAAGGGGAGAGGCATCCCATCCCTTTTACCCTTTCTGTTACTTTTTCTTCATTCTTCATGTTCCATGTTTCTCCCAACTTTTCCTCCCTTACTCCCTTTCTCTTTCTCTCTCTCTGTCAAACTTTTTCCTTTGATTGTTAAGAAAGTCCTGTAACAGAGCAGATGTGCTAAGGACAGATTCTTTGCATTTTCCTTTACTGATTAAGTCTGTTTCTCTTTATTCAGAAGTTATTTTGATGGGGGTTCTGGAGTAACAGCTTCTTCTCTCTCAGCATTTGGGAAACATGCCACCTCTTTCTGTCCCCGTGGTTTCTGGTGACAGATCTGCTCTTGCTTGAATCACGCTCCTGTAGATAACACATCCTCCATTGGTGGCTATTTTCAAGGTTGTTTCTTTGTCTTTTAGTCTTCAAAAATTTGGTCATGATTTGTCTAGGAGTGGCTTTCTTGACATTCACCCTGTTTGGGATCCATTCAACTTCAATTTGTAGGGTTTTTCTCTTCCAACTTAGGGAAGTTTTACTTATTTATTTATCTTTGTCTTTTGAGAGCCTCACCCACGGCACATGGAGGTTCCCAGGCTAGGGATCTAATCATTGCTACAGCTGCCGGCCTACTCCACAGCCATAGCAATGCCAGATCCGAGCTGCATCTGTGATCTACACCACAGCTCATGGCAATGCTGGATCCTTAACCCACTGAGTGAGGCCAGGGATTGAACCCGCAACCTCATGGATCCTAGTCAGATTCGTTTCCACTGCGCCACGACGGGAACTCCGACTTAGGGAAGTTTTCAATCACTATTTCTGCAAAGAGTTTTTTCTGAATCAGTGTTTTCCCATTTCTTTCAGGGACTCTAATGGTTCTTTGTACTTTGTGTGTTTTCCCCCAATTTTTGTCCTAAACCATATTTTAAAAATTAAAGTATATTTGATTTATAGTGTTGTGCCAGTTTCTGTTGTACACCAAAGTGACCCAGTTTTATATATATATACAAATACATTCATATACACACACACACACACACACACACATTCTTTTTCTCACATTATCTTCTATCATGGTCTGTCCCAAGTGATTGGATATATAGTTACCTGTGCTGTACAGTAGGACCTCATTGCTTATCCATTGTAAATGTAATAGTATCCAAACTTCCAGTCTATTCCACACCCTCCCACCTCCCCCTTGGCAACCGAAAGTCTATTCTCCATGTCTGTGAGTTTGTTTCTTTTCTGTAGATAGGTTTATTTGTTTCATATTTTAGATTCCAGGTGTAAGTGATATCATATGGTATTTTTCTTTCTCTTTCTGACTTACTTCACTTAGTAAGAGAATCTCTGGTTGCATCCATGTTGCTGCAAATGGCATTATTTCATTCTTGTTATGGCTGAGTAGTATTCCATTGTGTATATGTACCACATCTTCTTAACCCATTAATCTCTCCATGGACATTAGGCACTTCCATATCTTGGCTATTGTGAATAGTGTTGCAATGAACATTGGGGTGCATGTATATTTTTGGATGGCAGTTTTGTCTGGGTACATGGCCAGGAGTGGGATTGCTGGGTCATGTGGTAGTTCTATTTTTACATTTCTGAGGAACCTTCATACTGTTCCCCATAGAGGTTGCACCTATTTACAGTCCCACCCACAGTGTAGGAGGGTCCCCTTTTCTCCACACCCTATCCAGCATTTATTTGCTGAACTATATTTTTAACAGTTATAATTTTAAAACTTTTTCATGTGAAAGACATGAAAGGATAAAGTTTATAACGTCATTTATGAGAAGCTGAGGAGCCCAAGTGAGAAGCCCCACAAACACTGGAATTGAAAGTTTTCTGGTGAAATGTTCTGACCAGATTATCCTCCAGGGACCATGGCTCCCAGAGGTACAATCCCCCCAACATTTGGCTCTTACTTGTGAGGGGCCAGCCATTAGGGAATCATCGGACCCCATTGTAAGGCAGCATAAACACAAGACCAAAAAAAACATTCAGCCTCTGTAGCCCAAAACCAACAGTGCAGGGAGGAGGAGGAAGCCTTTTTTATAGTTAAAAAAATCCTCAGATCAGAGGAAGTATTGTATTTGTGAAATAAGAACAGGAGCTGTTAAAGAATAATACAAGGGCTCTTAGAAAATAAAAATATGATACGAGAAGTGAAAAATTCAGTGGAAGAACTAGAAAATGTAGTTGAGGCATATTCTTCTGGAAGTTAAAACAAAAGGACAAAGAGATGGAAAACGTGAGAGAGACGGGAAAATCAGAATCTTGGTTCAGGAGGTCAAACATCCAAATAATAGCAGTACCAGAAAGAGAAAACTGAATTCTTTATTCTCTTCAAAACTTCCCAGAGTTGAGGAACAAGTCTTCCAGATTTCGAGCCCATTTGGCCCCAGCCTGTTGGCTTTTGAGAACAATTCATTCCAGGTGTGACTTCATGAAATGCCAGAACATAAAGGGCCCCAGCTGACCTCCATTGTCCAGTGATGGGTGAATTATCTATTGCTACAAAATGAATTACTCCAGCACTTGGAGCAGGGAGCAGGGAGTGGCCAGCTTCTGGGTACAGCTGCAGCCAAGCAGCCTCAGCCTCAGCCTCGCCCTCCTGGCCCCGTGAGGCCAAAGCAGCAGCCCTTCGACCTCAAGGAGAGGTTGCAGCTGCCAGTACAACCTTGCTTATGGAAGCATACAGCCACCTCAGGACAGCTGTCTGCCACCCCGGTGGAGGACCTTCATGTCCCCTGCTTTCTGCCGGCTGAGCTTGGTCTCTGGTCTTGGGCCTTGGTGAGGGCCCCCACAGTGTGGGTTAGGGCGACAGCCATCCAGGTGTGGCGGGCAGACCCTCTTGCACGTGGCTCTTGGCAAGGTCGAGTCCTGGGGGACCGCAGGGCCTCACTGCCTGGTGTCCCCAGAAGGCGGGTCATTGCAGCCTTGTCAGCAGAGCAGTCAGTCTTCTGTGGCCTCCCCTTGGAAGGCACAGCCACAGCTTCTGCCACACCCTCTCTGCTGGAAGCCGGTCACTAGGGACAGCTCATGTGTGGGGAGGACGTTGCCCCTGCAAGGGCGTGGACTCCAGGGCTGGCATCCCTGGGCCACCTCACAAGGCTGCACAGGTCAAGGGGAGAAGAGTTTGTGTCAAAGGTTAAGAACCAGTGTCTTTAGACTACAGCAGTTCTGAAAGCTGCAAACAATGGAGCAGTGCCTTTATTTTTTAAATTTTAAAATTTAAACAAATTTTACTATTATTATTTTTATTCTTTTTATGGCTGCTCCTATAGCATATGGAAGTTCCCAGGCTAGGGGTTGAACGGGAGCTGCAGCTGCCGGCCTACACCACAGCCACAGCAACAATGGATCTGAGCTGTGTCTGCGACCTACACCACAGCTCACAGCAATGCTGGGTCCTTAACCCGCTGAATGAGGCCAGGGATGGAACCCACATCCTCACAGAGACAACATCACGTTCTTAATCCTTTGAGCCACAATGGGAACTCTGAGCAATGCCGTTATAATTCCAAAAATGAGGTAACATTTAATTCCAGAGAGATTGAAGTGAGATAGGAAAGGAAGTATGGCTTCTCCCTGTGACGCTGCTTACAGTGGGACTGTGAATACTAGATATTGGGCTGTGCATATGCTGTGATCCTCTTCCTTGGAGTGATGAGCCAGGGGATGCATGTGAGACCCAAGCTCCTAGTTCATCTTAGTAAGTCAGTGGATACAGGGTGGGGAGCCACAAATTGGACACAATTACTTGAAGAAACAGCTGAAATCATTGAGGTTGTCTTCGGGGAAGTGGAGCGAGGTGAGCCCAATGTAGACAGCCTGCATCTCTTATTTGATGCTGACAGAAACAAACTGTGAAATGGGTGGATCTGAGTGCACCGTGGTGCCCTGGCATAGGTTCCAGAATGTTAGATCCTGACCCAGTTGGCCAAACGGTGAGAATAGAGTTTGGCTGGTGAACTGGCGTCACAGTGACAGTGACGGGAGAGGTGTGGGCAGCGCCAGCTCCACAGGGGAGCCTTGGGTCTTGCCAAGTTCCCTTATTTTTCTAAGTCAGAAATATACAGTGTTTTATGTGAAACCTCCTAATTTTTAATGTTGTCAATTAATTGCTTTTGACTTTTGCTGACCAAACAGAACATGTCTACTGACAGAGTGGCTTTGCAGGCCCCATGCTGGTGGCCCATGTGGTTCTCCTGTGCCTTGGCCTCCCTCCACTCCTTCCCTGGCCCGACTTTGGCCCACATGCCAGCCACAGTGGACTGACCGGGCTGGCACAGCCTCTGCTCAGGAGGCTGCGGACAGGGTTGGACCAAGGACATTGTTCCTGAGAGGCCCTGTGCCCGAAGGCACAGGGAGTGAACAGTCTGCTGTTAGCCTCCTGCTCGAAGGGCTTTGTCCCATGGCTGACCCTTGTCATGGGGGGGGGGGCTGTGTCCTGCCAAGTGGGACAGGTGGGCAGCCATGCAGGGCCAGCGGGTTTCCCTCCCAGGTCTCTGCCAGGACACTGGTGTTTCATTGCCAGATCCCCCCATGGAGGTGGTTGGTGGAAGAGCAGAGCACGTGTATCAGTGGCAAAGTGCAGACCCCACATCAAGGGACCCGGGGTCACATCCTGGCCCTTCTCTGTCCCTGCAGACGTTATAGCGGCTCAGACACATCCTCTGGCCACTTTCCTGAGGAGCCCACATGCAGATGTGGGGACGCAGATTTTCTTTCCCCCCTTTCCCACCTCCGTGTGGCATAATCAGAGTCTCTCTTCCACATGTAGCTTTGAACTGGAGAGAAAAGATGTAACAAGTGTTCTTCACAGGATCCAAATTGGCAAGGTCATCTTGTTGTGGCTCCTTCTGTAGCTAAAATGTTTCCCAGTTTATTTTACGCCCTTTGAGCTGCATCCCATTTCTTGCCTGGACTTTATGATGGACCCTTTGTGGAGACTATTTTTTCTTTTGCTGGATGGGCACCTTTGGTGTGTTTGGTGCCTCATCCTAGAGGTTTTCTGTTGGAGGTGCCGCCTGTGGCTTATCTTCCTGCAGGAGTTCTGGGCCGCCCTGGAACCATGACCGTGGGGACATAATGCTTGCTTTGTGTACCATATAAGATGGAGAATTTGTGGGTATGAATCTTTTTTTAGGGAGTCAGTGTGTTGTTGTAGAAGGTATGGGATTTGGAATAAATAATTAGATGCACTTTTTTGTGTGATATCTCTTACCACTGGCCGCTGTGTGGCATCCTGGAGGTAGACACCCTCCCGCCCCCACCATCGTAAGTAGTGAGCTGATAAATCTTAATGTTTACAAGCTGTTCTGGGTTTTGGATTCAGATTGTCACCTTGCCTTCTGGTGGCTGTGTGACCTTGGGCAGGTCTGGGCCCTTCTCTGAGCCTTGGTGTACTCAGCCTGGGGATAGGGATGCTGTCCCTACCTGCTGCCTGTGCCAGGTTATTGTTAAGGGGTCAGATGAGGGTGTGATGGGGTCCATCACAGTCCACGTCAACAAACCACCTTGCTACTGTTGTACTAAAACATGCCAGGGCAGTTTTCCCCTTGAAGAAGACACAGAGATGGGAATGGTCACCTTACTTCAGGGAGTTTTCCTGAAGTTGCGGCTCCCTCTGCAACGTGATCTCCGGTGGGAGAAGCACTGAAGGCTGCAGCTCTGTCCACTCCCGACTCACCGCAGGCACCTCAGGAAACGCCTTAGTTTATGTTTTGTGAATGGAGACAGGAGGACTGCCTGGAGGAGGTGCCGCTCACCAGACCGCACATACTGCCTGGACCCCCGTCGGTTGGCCTGGTGCTGCTGATGCTCACCAGTCCCACTCCATTCCTCGAGCTGGCTTTGTGGGGCGGGAGGGTGTCTGCCACTAGGGAGCCAGCTGCAGAGTGGCCGATGAGTGCTGGACACCAGCTGCGGTGTGGCCAGGGCAGCTGCCAGAAGGCTGATCGTTTTAGATCCTCATCCAGATGGGGGAGTAAATGGGCAGAGTCCAGACCCAGCTCCCCTGTGGGGTCAGGATGGAGTCCCCAAGGGGCTAAGCCCTGGACAGATGTGGCTGATGTTGCCAGCTTGTTGCACCAAGAGCGCTGGCGGGTGGCTGTTCCTGTTTTGTGGTTCTGGGTTGAGGTATGTATTCCAGGGTCTGTTGCTGGCCTGACATCATAGGTGATAAGAGGGAAATGCAGGTAGGACGCTCTCTGGACCTAAGGGAACAGAGAGAAAGCCACAGGCTTGTTTTCCGAGTGTGGAGTGTGGGCTGGCCGCAGCTTATCCCCACCTCTCTGCCTCTTCAGGGGGTTTGTCTCTGCTGACTTCATGCCTCTCACCCAAGCCTGGGGACACCTTCAGTTTGGTGATGATGAGCTTTGGTGAAAACAGAAATTTAGTGACCTGAGCCTTTTATTGCAGGGTTATGTTTTCACTCCTGCCCGATTCCTAAATGCTGCTGCTCTGCAGTCCAGTCCCATTTTTATTCAGTGGATTCCCCCACCCCGCCTCCCATCCTCAGTGGAGTCAACTGGTCCCCGCCTGCCCACCCCCACAGGCTCCAGTGCTGCTGGAGGCCTGCCCAGCGTCCATCTCACCTGCTTCCAGGTACAAGTCCTTGACTTTCTCCTTGAAGCAGCCCTTGCCCCTCCCACTTGTAGCCCCCTCAGGCCCCTAGCCTCTGACTCTGACAGGGGCTCCTTGTTCTCTCAGTTCCCCCCTCCTCCTCCCCCAGGGTTACCTCCCAGAAGCTCGAGTTGGAGAACTCTGCTACTTTTGTCTAAACCACACACAGCTTCCCTGGACTCATGTGATGAGGTCCCAGCCTCGCAGCCTGATGCTTGGTTGCACCACTGCTGGCCTCCTCCAAGCTCCTACCCCTCTAGGAAGGGACTTGCACTCCCAGCAGAGGCCCTGCAGGCTTGCCCTGCTGCTCTGAAGGGAAGGAGGTGCTGTCCTTGTCTGCCTGGGAAGAGTGTCTGTGACGTGGCTCAGGCCTGCCCCAGCATTGGGTGGGGTAGCAGTGCTGGCATTCCTCACAGCAGAGGTGGCCCTCAAGCCAGCGGCATGTCTGGTAGGGGCAGCGGTAACCTTTAGGCAGGACCTGGCTTCTTGGCTGGGACCTTTAAGATGTGACTTGAGGGACTGGCGGTGGTCCTGAGCTCTGTCTCATGGAGGGAGGGAGCACAGGTGGCATCTGGCTTCACTGCCATGGCCCTGCCATGGCCCTGTCACCTGTTACCCACGGTCGGGCACGGAGCACCAGCTCTGGCCACCTTTGTGATGTCCTTACTTGCCTGTGTAGTGACTAAAAGCCAGAGGCAGCAGAGCCTGCAGAAGGCAGGTTTGATGTTTTCTCTTTGCAGTCAGGTACCTTGGGGTTTTGCCAGATAGATTTTCCTCTGGCTTTTTTTTTTTTTTTTTTTAAATGAAAAGCTTTCCTGGCAGATGTCGGAAAGCTACTTCTAGGGCACTGACAGTTACCAAAAAAAGGCCCTGGCTTCTTCTCCCTGTCAGCTGACTGCCATTCCACATCTGTGCCACCAGCCAGAGGGCCGCCAGCTGCGCAGCCAGGCTCCCAGCCCTCCTGCAGCTTCTGTCCCCTGCACCCCACGTGCTGGGGGCCACGGCCTGCTGTCAGCCCCAGTGCCCACGCAGTGCCCTATTGGAAGTACAGCCCATCTCTCTGGTCCCAGGTCAGCACCACCAGGAGGCCGTGGCACGTGCTGGGGATGGTCAGTCAGGCAGGGTGGGGATCCTGATGTGGCCGCGCTCCAGCCCCATCCTTGGGCCACTCACCTCTTAGGGGGACCTCCTCCAGCCTGGAAGGTCCCTGAAGGCCTGGGGAGCTGGGCCAGCAGAAGGTGGGGCTTCGGCATGATGGCACCTTTCCTGTGAGGAGGCTTCTCCCCTCTGAGTTTCTGCACATTTAGGAACCCTTTGCTGTGATGACCACAGACAAGCTGCTCCTGTTTCTCTGTGAGCAGGAGCAGATGCTGGCCTCCTGCGTGGCTCAGCCCTGCCCCACCAAGCACGTGCACATCCCCCGGAGACTCCTTATCAGTCTCACAGAGGTGACCGGTCTCCTTGGGGACAACCAGCCTGCCTTTCATTATGTTTATCACCTGCACTGGTTGTGACTCCATATTAAACATGTTTTCTAAGAGGGAATAAGTGAAGGCATATGAAGCGATAGCCTATCTGTATGGCCCAGTGTTCTCAAATACAAGTCACCATGGCAACCAGGTGGCCTTCACATCGCACCAGTTAGCAAGATGAACTCTCCTGCCCGCAGATGTGAGCAGATTGGCCACTGCTGCTCAGTGCTCCGTGCTGGCAGACCTCACGACTTGGAGCTTTCCTCAATGGGGAGGGGTCAGTGGATGGCAACCTGGCCCCAGCAACCCCCACATTTCCCTGTTGTCTGAATCCACTCCCTGTGACAACTGGCCTCCTGCAGTGGGCTCATGGCATTGCCTTTGGGCCTGAGAAAGCCTCGCTGAGCTGTACACGGGGGTGTCGGCCCACCTTGTCCCCGGGGAAGCTGGGCAGGTGTGAGGATAGATCTGGGAAATTCTGTTTAGCAGGTCGGCTTGCATCTGCTGCTGTAGTTCGAGGCAGCTCTGTTCTCTCTCAGTGGCCTCCCTTCCCGCTGGCTGTGCCTCTCTGTGAGGCCAGCCCTCTCTCTGAGCCTCCTACCCCTCCATCATGATGGGAAGGTGGGACTGAGGGCTCTGGGCTGCAGGCTCTGCCCAAGACATGCTGAGATCGGGAGTAGGACATGGGCCTGGATTCCAACAGCCTCTCAGAGGGTGTTCCCTGAGCCCATCTGAGAACAGCACGGCCAGGCCAGGTCCTGGGTGGCTTGGATTCCCTTGTCCATTGTCCCAGGGCAAAGCGCCAGGTCCTGGTGTACTCCTTGAGGGCAGTTCCAGCTTTGGTGGATGCTCCAAGGCTAGAGATCCTCAGCAGAGAGAAAGGCATGCTTACCCCTTGGGTCCTTCCCTCCCGTGAAGAGGAGAGAGCAACATCTGCACTGGGTACGTGGGACCCAGCAGCCCTGGGGTCCTGGCACAGGGAGCCCCTGGGTGCAGCTCAGGCTTGGCCACCAGGAGCATACAGCCATGCACTGCAGGATGGAAGGAGCCATTCCTGGCTGGTTGCCTGGGCTTCTTTCGTTACAAGCGACAGTGTGGCTTTGCAGAAAGGGCCAGCTTTGGAGACAGGCCTGGGTTCAGGTGCTGGCCCTGCCATTGCCAGCTGTGTTCTTGGGTGGTGGGCACCATAGGGACACCCTGTCCACACCCAGGACCCTTTCTCCAGGGAGCTGCCCTCCCTCTGCAGGAGGCCCTTACTTCCAATGAGTGTGCCATCTCTTATTGGGGCTCCCTGGCCGTAGAGATTGGTCAGGGTATTTTTAAAAGTACATGTTCTATTGAGATGTAACCAGAACTGCAGCACTTTTCAGCACACATTTTTATCCAGGTGTAATCGCACCTGGGGGAAGATGCCACTGACTTCTGTGTCACAGATGGCTCCCCTGACCCTCTGCTAGTCAGCGCTCCCCATGGTGACACCTCCGGCCTTGGCCCCATGGGTGGAGGTGCCCCTCCCGCACTTGAGCCCTCCTCTGCTCACGCTGTGTTGAGCAGGAATGTCCCCTCAGTGGCTGAGTGGTGTTTTGTTGTCTGCAGTGACCACAGCTGCTCGACCAGGTGCACGAAGGACGTTTGGCTGTGACGAGTGCCAAAGCACCCTTGTGCTTGTGGACATAGCGTTTGTTTCTGCTGCGTCTTTCTGTGAAGTGGAGTTCCCAGGCCACTTGCTCAGGTGCTTGTGTGGCTTTCCCTCCAGCAACATGCGAGGCTTCCTGGCTCTGCTCCTGGCCATCCTTTCTTCCATCAGTTGTTTTAATTTGAAGGCTTCTGCTGCGGAAGCACTGGTTGTAATTTGCACTTCCTGATGATCATTGAGGTTGAGTACTTTTCACATTTATTCATCATTTAGAAAAGCCCCTTTTGTGAAATGTCAGTTCACATTTTTTGCCCATTTAAAAAAAAATTGGGTTGTCTTTTTCTGTCACTTTGTAGGAGTTCTTTATATATTTTGAATCAAGTCCTTTGTTGAAAATGTATGATAGAAATACCTCCTTGCAGTCTGGGGCCTGCCTCTTCACTCTCTTAATAATCCCTTTTGCTACATCTCATTTGTCAAACATTTCTTTACATTTAATTCTTTTGTGTTTCCTGCTTCGAACATCTTTGCTTATACTAGGGTCATAAAGAGATCTTTCATTGTTTACTGTTCCCATCTAGAAGGACCTAAAAATTATGATATATTGTAGGTATAATTCACATATAAAATTCACTCTTTTAAAGCATACAGGTTATTGTTTTTAGTATATTCATAGAACTTTGCAGTCATCAGCGCTGATTCTAGAACATTTCATACCCCCAAACCATTACCATTAGCAGTAACTCCCTGTCTGTCCCAGCCCCACCCCCACTGATCTATTTTCTTTATCTGTGGATTTGCCTATTGTCTTGTGTAGGCAAGTAGAATCATATAATCTATGGTCTTTGTTTCTGGTTTCTTTAACTGAGCATAATGTTACAAAGGTCATCGATATTGTAGCATCAGTGTTTTATTCCTTTTTTATGGCCAAATAATATTCCATTGTATTGATGGGCCATATTTTATTTATCTATTCATCATTTGATGGCATTTGGGTTATTTCCAATGTCTGGTTGTTATAAATGATACTTATAAAAACATCATTAATGAGTTCTTATTGGATATACGCTTTTAACTCTCTTGTATTTTTATTACTTGGTAGAATTATTCATGTCTATGATAATTCTTACCTTTAACCTTTTGAGGCAGCACTAGACTGTTTTTCAAAGTGGCCAAATCATTTCACATTCTCCCCAGTGGTGTGAGTACTTCCATTGCTACTCCTGTCAACAATTGTTACTGTCTGTCCTTTTGACTCTGGCTATTACAGGGGTGTGTAGTGGCACCTCTTGTGGTTTTCTATTTGTATTTTGTATTTCCCTACTGATTTTGAGCATCTTTTCATGGCTTATTGGCCATTTGTACATCTTCTTTGAAAAACCATCTGTTTGGATCCTTTGCCCTTTTATCCATTCAGCCAGTCTAAATCTTTTGGTTGGGGCATTTAGTCCATTTACATTTAAGGTAATCATTGATATGTATGTTCTTATTGCCATTTTATTAACTGTTTTGGATTTGTTCTTGTTGCTCTTTTTTATTCCCTTCTCTTGTTCTCTCCTCTTGTGGTTTGATGACTATCCTTAGTGTTGTATTTGAGTCGATTTTTCCTATTTGTTTGTGTATCAATTGTAGATTTTTGGTTTGCAGTTACCCTGAAGTTTGGATATAGAAGAATTATTATATACGAGATTGTTTTACGTTGTTGGTCTCTTAATTGCAAGTGCATCTCCAGTGTCCTGCATTTGTATCCTCCTTTTCTCACGATTTCTGATTTTGGTGGCATAATTGTGCGTGGATGATTTTGTATCTTTACTGTACATATGCCTTTACTGGTGAGCCTTGTCATTTGTGGTATTTTTGTTTCTGGTTGCGGCCTTTTCTTTTCTGCCTAGAGAAGTTGCTTTAGTATTTGTTGTAAAGCTGGTTTAGTGTTGCTGAATTTGCTTAGCTTTTGCTTATCTGTAAAGCTTTTGATTTCTCTTCAAATCTGAATGAGAGCCTTGCTGAGTAAAGTAATCTTAGTTGGAGGTTTTTTCCTTTCATCATGTTAAGTATATCATGCCACTCCCTTCTGGCCTGCAGAGTTTCTGCTGAAAAATCTGTGGATAACCTTATTGGGGTTCCCGTGTATGTTATTTGTTTTTTTTCCCTAGCTGCTTTCAAGATTTTCTCTTTGTCTTTAATTTTGCTCAGGTTGATATGTGTCTCAGGGTGTTCCTCCTTGGGTTTATTTTATATGGTACTTGTTGCACTTCCTGGATTTGAGTGAGTGGTTCCTTTCCCATGTTAGGGAAGTTTTTGGCTATTATCTCTTGGAATATTTTTTCTGTCCCTTTCTCTCTCTTTTCTTCTGGCACCACTATAATATGGATGCTTGTGCATTTATTTTAATTTAATTTTATTTTTTGTCTTTTTGTCTTTTTATGGCCACTCCCACGGCTTATGGAAGTTCCCAGATTAGGGGTCTATTTGCAGCTGTAGCTGCCAGTCTACACCAGATCCGAGCTGCCTCTGCGATCTACACCATAGCTCATGGCAAGGCCAGATCCTTAACCCACTGAGTGAGACCAGGGATTGAACCCACAACCTCATGGTTCCTAGTTGGATCCATCTCCGCTGTGCCACAACGGGAACTCCAGATGTTGGTGCATTTAATGTTGTCCCAGAGTTCTCTGAAACTCTCTTCATTTCTTTTCAATCTTTTTTCTCTTTTCTGTTCCACATCAGTCATTTCCACTAGTCTGTCCTCCACCTAGCTTATTCGGTCTTCTGCCTTTTGTATTCTGCTATTGGTTGCTTCTAATGAATTTTTTATTTCCGTTTTTATATTTTGCATCTCTTATTGCTTAAGTTTTATATCATGTATTTCTTTGCTCAGTGTTTCCTGTAAATTATCCATCTTTGCCTCCAGTTTATTTCCAATGTCTTGCATCATCTTCAGCATCAACAGTCTAAAGTCTTTTTCCTGGAAGCTGAGACTCTCCTGATCACTTAGCTGATTTTCTGGGGGTTTTTCTTTTTCCCTTATCTGAGTTATAGTTCTCTGTCTTTTCATTTTTATAGGTTTTTGGTGTGTAGACCTTTTTGCAAACATAGAGTTGTAGCCTCTCTTACTTCTGGTTCTGCCCCCCTTGTGGCTGAAGTTGGTATGGGGGCTTAGCTGTAGGCTTCCTGATGGGAGGGACTGGTGCCTGCCCACTGGTAGGTGGGGCTGATTCCTGTCCCCTTGTGGGTGGGGCTTTGACTCTGGGTGAGATTAGAGGCGGCTGTGTGCCTGGGGGTGGTCTTTAGGCAGCCTCTTTACTGATGGGCGGGGCTGTGATCCCACCTGGATTGTTGTTTGGCCTAGGGGTGGGGCCAGATTTTCTCAAAATGGCCACCTCCAGAGGAACACATGCAGATGAGTATTCTCAAGAGCTTTGCCTCCAGTGCCCTTCCCCCACAACAAGCCACAGTCTCCCCCTGTTTTCCCAGGAAATCCTCTAAGAACTGCAGTCAGGTTTGACCCAGATTCCTATGGAGCCTTTGCTTTGCCCTGGCATCCAGTGCACATGAAAGTCTGTGTGCACCTTTCAAGAATGGGGTCTCCGTTTCCCCGAGTCCTGTGGAGCTCCTGCACACAAGCCCCACTGGCCTTCAATGCCAGATGCTCCAGTGGCTCTTTTTCCCAGTGCCAGATCCCGTGTTGGGACTTGACGTGGGTCTCAGAACTCTCACTCCTATAGGTGAGTCTCTGTGATATAGTTACTTTCCAGTCTTTGGGGCTTCCCACCCAAGAGGTTTGGGGTTGCTTATGTCATGTAATTGCCCCTCCTAGTTCTTGATGTGGCCCCCTCTTTGTCTTCTGGAGAAGGATATCTTTTTGGATGTTTCCAATCCATTTGGTTGATGATTGCTCAGCATTTGGTTGTAATTTTGTTGTTTTTATGAGAGAAGTTGGGCTCCAGTCCTTCTCTTCCCACTGCTTTGAATTTTCATGTACCTCCTTTGCCCTTTTAAAGAGAGGTCTTTTGACTTTTTATTTTTGAGTTGTAAGCATTCTTTACGTATTGTGTATTCAAGTCCCTTAGGAGATAAATGATCTGCGAATATTTTCACCCATTCTATGGGTATATTTCACTTTCTCAATTATGTTCTTAGAAACACAAAAGTTTTAATTTTAATGGCATTCAGTTGATCTATTTATTCTTTAGTTATTTGTGTTTTTGGTGTCATAGTTAAGAATCCATGGCTAAATTCAAAGTCACAAAGATTTATCTCTATGTTTTCTCATGTTTTTTATCTCTTAAATTTAAATCTCTGAACCTTCTAAAGTTTTTCTCTATGGTGTGAGGTAGGAGTCCACCTTCTTTCCTCTGCATGTGGAAGCCCTGTTGTATTAACATCATCTTTGAAAGACTCTTATTTCCCCATTATGCAGACTTGGCATCCTTGTTGAGGTCAGTTAACTATAAATATAACAGTTTATTTCTGGACTCTGAATTCCATTCCATTAATTTATATGTCTTTCCTCATGTCATTACCACACATCTCATTACTGAGCTTTGTGCTAAGTTTTGAAATCAAAAGGTAAGAATCCTCTACTTTTGTTCTTTTTCCTGACTCTTCTGACTCTTTGGGGTTCCTTGAGGTTCCTTATGAAGTTTAGGATCTATTTTTGTTTCTGCAAAAGCAAAGAGACAGCTGAGATTTAGATAGGAATAGAGCTGATACTGCGTTTTGGTTAAAAAAAAATCTTTCTCATTTAGGTCTGGAATCTCCTGTGAGTTAAATTTTGTTGAAGTCCTCAGGTAGAGGTGCATCTATTAGAAGACTGTGGTCAGCTACGGGTGCGGCTATTAGAAAGCTGTGGTCAGGTGGGTGTGTCCACATAAGGCTGTTTCCCCTCCTGGCTGCAGGAGGCCATCTGTCCCCAGTCAGCTGGCTCCTGGTGCCACCTGTTTTTGGACGCTGTTCAGTTCAGTGTTTTTTTCCTTGAGCCAGTAATACTTTGAATTATGGTATGTTTATAGTGGGTCTGATCATCTTCTGTATTTAATCCCCAGTTTTGTTCTTTTCAAGATTATTTGGCTTTTCTATGTTCTTTGCATGTCTATCAGTTTTTGAATCTGTTTTTCAGATTAACATTTGCAGATCAATTTGGAGAGAATTGAAACATTCACCTTCATGAGTCCTCCTTCGGTCTCTCCCCTCCCCCATCTCTCTCTATGTGTATCTCTGTGTTTAGGCCTCCTCAGCAATGTCTCATAGATTTCTGTGTAGTGATCTTAGATCTTTTTTGTTAGATTTATTCCTGGGTGTTTGATATTGTTGGATGCTAATGAAAATGGTATTACTTTTCGTTTATTTTTTTATTTTTTACTAGTATATAGAAATACAGTTACTTTTTATATATTGACCTTGAATCTTGCAACTTTGATGCATTCACTTATTAGTTCACATATTGCTGTGTAGTTTCCTTAGGTTTTCTATATACAGTTGTATCACCTGAGTGTCATGGCTATTTAACTTTTTCCTTTCCAGTTCAAAGATTGGAATTTAAAAAAACTTCACGTGTTTTTTTTCCTTGTTGCACTGGCTAGACCTCCAGTACAATTTAGAATAGAAATTATTATTCTGGGTGGCATTCTCTCAGTGCGGGGAGGATCAGTATTTCACCACTCACTGTGATGTTAGTGCAGTGTTTCATAGACACTCTTTGTCGGATCTCTGGGCTCAGTTGCTGAGTTTCATCATGAATGTGTATTGAATTTTATCAGATACCTTTCTGAATCTGCTCATGCCCCTGTGTTTTCCCCCTGTGTTACATCAGTGTGGTGAGTTATAATTGAGTATTTTAAAGTGAAGATTACTGAGGTGTAATTTATGTTTGGTAACCTTGTCCTTGTTATGGCCACAGCCTCCACTTCCACTCTGGGGCCAGTTTGTGCAGAAGAGCCTGGATGGGGTCCAGCTGATGACTGAGGACAGGGGAAGCCTGGAGTTCTTGGGAGTCTGTGGGTAGGAAACCTGGACCCAGGGGATTGGCTTCCTGGAGGAAGTGAGATGAGACTTGAGGAGTGGGCAGGGTGGCGGGAGGGAGGCACACTGGGAGAGGGGAGATAGGGTGGGGCAGGTGAGACTGGGGTGAGCAGGAAGCATGTTAAAAGCCATTTTCAGGACATTTGTGGACTTCATTCTATGGACCTATGGCTATACTAAAGGCCTTGATGCAGGGAAGCAGCGTGTCAGCTGTGTTTTGTGGCAGATGATCCTTCCTTGTGGCTGGTGAGGCCTGTCCCCAGGGAGGCCGATGGTGGGGCAGCTCCAGGTGGCTGTGGTGCCAGAGGCGGCCAGAGCCAGACAGTGGGCGAGAGGTACAGGGTGGCCTCAGGCCTTTTGGAAGAAAGCCATGGCCACTGTGAGTGAGTTGGGGGGGCCTGGGGTGGGAAGGTTGCTGTGGTCCCTGACTGCCTATCCCCCACCCTGGATCCATAGCAGCCCTGGGGCATCTTGGGGCCATGGTTGCAAACACCACCTTACATCAGTGGCTGGAGGTGCTCATCCTCTAGCCCTCTCTTGGCTACAGAGCCCCTTCTTTGCTTCTCAGGTGCCTTCTTTCCACTCTGTCCTCCTCGCCTCAGCCTTTGGTCTGTCCTGCCAGGCCCCCCACCCCTTTCCAGGCTGGGCCCAAGCCTTTTATCTTCGGCCTTCAGTGCTCGTGGTTTCCTAGGAAACATCATCTGGGAACCCTCTCAGCTCCTGGCTGCACAGTAGGGTCTCCATGGAGGCGCCCAGGATCCCCAAAACTGGGAGGTTGGTGTCTTCTTCCTTCACTGCCAAGCTCAGTCAGTAGCCTGACTGTTTATGTGTTTATTCTCTTCCCTAACTCTGCCCCAGGGAGGTCCCTGGCCCGTAACGGGCTGGGTGAGGTGGCTGTGGCTCTGTAAACATCCATGGTGGGGGCAGCAGCTTCACCTGAAGGCCCTACATGCTGCTCCCTGTGCTTGGTATCCCCTGGTGCAGGGCAGGACGAGACCTGTGCAGCCTGGGAGAGAGGGAGGGATGTATGCTGGGCGTGGAGCTCCCAGGAACCCAAAGCCCAGAGCTCATGTAATGGCCAAGACTATGCAGCCAGCGCCCAGGCTGCCCCCTGCCTGATGTGGGAGATCTGCCATCCTACAGCTCAGCGGGGCTTGAGAGCAGGATCAGTCTCTGCACAGACCCCTTTGGAGCCGGCGAGCAGGGAGTCAGGCCTCCTTCCTCCTGGAAGTTGTTCCCAAGTTGGCCACCTCATCCTCCCTCCTCAGCCTTAGACAGCAGGACACCTCTCTCCAGCCCCGGAGACGATAGGCTTGTTCCTTAGACCTGCGGTCAGAACCATCTGAGTGCCAAGTGGAGGCCAGTGACCTGGGGCTCCTGCCATGGCAGGTGGCTGGGGCAGTGATGTGGTTCCCTCTGCAGGCTCCCCAGAGAGACACGGTTCCCAGCTGCCTGGAAGTGGACAGGGGCAGGGCCTCCCCAAATGCCCACTTGGGGAGAACACATCCTTGCCAGGAGGGCTTCTGCCACCATCCCAGAGCCTCCTGCTGACCCTTCGGCCTGAGAGGTTTCTTGTCGCTGCCTCTGTCCTTGTCATTTCTAGCTTAGGGCCTGACCACCACTTCAGCTCTTGGCTGCCCGCTAGGGCCAAGGGCAAAACAGTGGTCTGTGTGTGGGCTCAGGTTCCCACCGTGTTGGTGCTGGCCCCTGGGGTCTTTGCTGTCGGAGCTGCTTGTCCATGTCTCTTGGCTGCTGTGCTCCCTGCTATCAACTGGGGTCCTTTGGTTGGAGTCTACAGGGCCCAGTTCTGGCCCTAAAGTGTGTTAGAAGGATACTTGTGGCCCGAGACTTGTAGCTCTGGAATCTGGACGGGACAGGGCACCAGCCATTTCCCCTCTGGCCCTTCCCCAGGTTGTCCGTGGGCCGTGTAGGTCTCTCTGAGAAGAGAGCACCTTCAGTTTGGGAGGAAGCTGGCCATTTGAATGACCCTGACCACCTGCCCGTGCCCTGCATGCACACCCAGGCACACACCTTCAGCTCGGAGCTGAGTGGCTCTTCAGTTCAGCGGCTGCAGGGAGCTGGCCATTCCCTTCAGGGTTGGGGTGCACTCTGCAGGTTTGGGGCTGGCAGGGCCCCTGTTGGGACAGCTTGCCTGCTTCCTGACCTGGGTGCTGGAACCTTCTGGTTCTTCACAGGAACTTGATACCTCTCTTAAGGATAGGAGATTTGCTCTATCAAAGATAGGCCTCTGCGTGTTTGTTCAGAGCAGTAGTTTGCACAGCAGCAGCTTTGTTAGGGTAACCGGTGGGGCCTGACCAGTGGTATCTCTCTGAGCGGTAGTGTGGGGAGGCCAGGGGGCATGGCTTCTGGACTAGAGGAGCCCAAGCTCCAGCCCCGGCTCTGCCATGGAGCAGCCGTGGGCACTCAGGGTCCTCCTTGGCCTCTTGCATGGATGGTGGCAGTGACTGGGGTGAGCTCTTTATTGCAGAGCAAGCAGGTGACCTTCGGGAGATTCTTGAAGATTCCGTGTCATGCTGGAGCCTCAGTTACACTGATAACGTGACTTTGTGAATTCAGCTCTGCAGAGGTGTGCTTTTTGCCTCCCTGCTGGGTCCCTTCCAGAGGGACGGAAGGGACTCAGGACCTCTCCTGCGAAGCACTGATATCCACAGGCAGGGGTGGATAGTGTAACAGTAATTAGAACAACTCTGAGCTGTGTGTAAGTGCAGCGGGGGTACACGCGGGTGAAGGGGCTGATTGGGCAGTGAGGGAAGAAAAGACTGTCCAGTCCGGTCTTGATTGCAACTGTAGAAACCAGCTCCAGCCTCTGTGAGCAAGGAGGGGTCCCCAGAGGGAGGCTGGGGACACCGATGAGTCATGCCTGCCCCACCTGGAGACAGGACAATGGCCTCCAGATGCAATGGGCTGGGCTGGACCTCGAGGAAGGCAGAGTGTGTGGGCAGAGCCTTGGAGAACCTGCCAGGCTGGCAGCAGGATGCAGAAGAGGAGGTGTTTCTGGCAAAGGACATAGGAGCCAGAAGCAAATGCTGGGTGAACCTGGTGCCTGCAGAGTGGGCAGCATTTTGAGTAGTTGAGATGAGGTCAGAGGAGAGCAGTCCTTTGGTGCTGCATCCCCACAACCCCATGAGGTGTCCCTGGCAGGGTACAAGCAGGCTTCTGGACAACCTGCACCATCAGAGGCCACCAGGGTCCCAGTGGGCAGTGCCATGGGGCTCTACGCCTGCTCCAGGGCACTGTCCTCACATCCTTGGCATCTCAGCCCTGGTTGCGGGAGCCAACAGGTGGTAGGACAGTGCCGCACAGAGCCCAGGTCTCCTGGCCCACCTGCCCGCTGGTGGTCAGGATGTGACCAGGGCCACCATGGTTTCAGACTCCCTCACTGTTAGCACAGCCACCCATCACAATGGGAAAGGGGTTCTGGAGGCCTCAGCGCCTGGAGTCTCGACTCTAGGCTGCCGGCTCTGCCCAGCATGTGGTTCCTCTGCCCAGCGTGTGGTTCCTCTGGCCTGAGCCAGGCCATTCGGGGCCTGTCCTATGCAACAGCCATGGCACAGCTCATGTAGTGTCTATGCTGCGTCCCTGAGCGCACACCTGCAGCTGTGAGAAGCAGCTCTGCCGACTCTGGCTTATTACAAGTGGCGCCTGTTACCCTGCCTCGTCCACAGGCAGGCCTTTTATTCTCCATCATTGCTTTGGAAAAGGTATTCACTGGAAGGTGGCAGATTATTTCCTCTGTGAGCCGCTCCTCCTGCCTCTTTGCAGCTGTCACCTCGCAGCCTAGCCTGAGTGCCTGCCCGCCAGTCCCCACGCGGGAACAGAGATAATCAGGCCTTCACTCGCACAGCAGCCTTCCAGCTTGCTTTTATGAACTGGATTCAGAAAGTAAGCAAGTCAGATCGTATCACTGTCCTGCCTGAAGCTCTCCAGTGCTTCCTCCCGCTGAGCCTGTCAGCATGTGAGATTGTGGCCTCCGCAGAGGCCCCCTCTGTCCCCAACACCCTGCCCCCATCCTCACAGCCCTTCAAATGGCCCGCATCCCACTTGTCAGGTCAGCACTCTGTCGCCCGAGTGTGCTGTTCTCTGGGAGGCTCTGCGGAAGCAGGAAGGTGGGGAGCAGTGGAGCCAGAGCAGGGGGTGGCGGAGGCCGTGGCCACAGCCTCAGAGCTCTGTCTGGGAGTGAGGACTTGGACTGGGCCGGCCTCAAGTGGAGCTGCCATCCTCGCTGGGTTAAGGCCTCATTTTCCGAAATGTTTTTAGGTAAAAGCCCCAGTTTTCTATATGTTGGCAACCTATTAAATGAAGAATTAAACCAAATCCACCCGCCTAACAGCTCCGAGTAGGCCATGTAGTTCCCAGCCATGAATGAATGGGCTCTCCCTCCCCCTACTCCTTTCTTTCCTCCTCCCTCTCCCCTGCCTCCCCCCGTACATTTGGCAGGGGCTCCTAGGCCCTCCCTTGCAAAGCTGAGGGTCCTTAGTGCCTTGTGACAAGATGGGCACTGTGGCCCAGCAGCCCCCCAACCCCCAGCCAGCTTTTCCCCAGGAACTGGACTGGTTCCCCCCCACACACAGCCAGGCTTCCTTTTGAACAGTTACAGACCTGACCGCTCCTGGCTCGGAGCCGGCTTGCGAGCTGCAGGAGTACTGTCCTGGCTTCTTCATCCTTCTGCCTGGGACCCGCCCCTGCTAGGCCTCTGTTACTCTGGAAGCCACTTACTCCTGCCACGTCCTGGCTGTGTGCTCTGATGACTTAATTACTCTGCCTTGTCGTGTTTGCCTTGGAAGTGGGTTTAATCCTTTTGGCCTCACCAGGTGGTGGTGTGAGTTACTGTGGGTAAATGGCCACTGCTGCTTTTACTGCTTGTCCTCGTCTCTGATGCCTGTCCTGTTCTAACCGGGCTGGTACCTCCCACCCTGAATCTGGCACAGATAGAGGAAGTGAGGGTGCAGAACGCAGGCTGAGAGGCTCACACCCGAGGACACATGGGGACAGTCCCCGTCTGGGGGCACGGGGGAGCATGTGAAGCCCTCCTCTCGGGGAGGAGGGCAGTGAGTGGAGTTGGGGAAGGAGGGGGCTGCGTTCCCTGCAGACTGGGCACACCTGCTGCAGGGCAGAATGGCAACCCCAGAGGGACCACAGCTTGGAGCCAGCACCTGCCCCATCCAGAGTCTTGTGCCAGTCTTTGTCAGAACCAGAATTTGAGCCCAGGGCTTTGAGGCATCAGAGCAAGCTCTTTTCATAAAGGTTTGCACCCTTTCCGCCCCCAGATCCACTTCTCATAACATCATTATCATCATTTTATTTTTTCAGCAGATGTTTACTGTGTGGTACTGGGGACAAAGCAGCAGACACAGCCTGATCCCCAGCCTCCAGGAGCTTCTAGTCCTCAAGGGGGCAAGCTGGTGGACATGCACCTCCATGTGCACATGCATACACACATGTGTACACATGTCTCAAGTCGGCACCTGGCAGCACTCATACCACAGGGGCTGTGTGAATGTGTGTCGCTGTGTAGCAGAGGTGACACGTGTGCCATCACAGTATCAACACACAGCTTTCCATTTGCAGGCCAGAAGCCTGGGGGTATCACTGGGCCTCCCTCCCCCTGTAGGGAATAGGCAGGGCTGGGTCCCTTTCCCCTTCAGGTCCCATCCTCATCTCTGACCTGGTGGCTGCATCTCTCCAGCCCCAAGTCGTATTTTTCTTTTCTTTTTTTTTTTGTCTTTTGTTGTTGTTGTTGCTATTTCTTGGGCCGCTCCCGCGGCATATGGAGGTTCCCAGGCTAGGGGTTGAATCGGAACGGTAGCCACCGGCCTACGCCAGAGCCACAGCAACTCGGGATCCGAGCCGCGTCTGCAACCTACACCACAGCTCACGGCAACACCGGATCGTTAACCCACTGAGCAAGGGCAGGGACGGAACCCGCAACCTCATGGTTCCTAGTCGGATTCGTTAACCACTGCGCCACGACGGGAACTCCTTTTTTTTTTTTTTGTCTTTTGTTGTTGTTGCTATTTCTTGTATTTTTCTTAATAATTTGATAGCTTTATTTCAGTGTAATTGGTTTCCTTTGTGATCCTAAGCATTTTTAACCTCTTTATTGATATATAATCCGCATATCATAAAATCACCCATTTGAAGTGTGAATTAAGATGTTTTTAGTACATTCACTGAGTTGCACAACTGTCACCATGGTCCCAACTTAGAACATTTCCAGCCCCTGGAAAAGAAACACTGTGTCCTGGGAGTCAGTCCACATTCTCCCCACTTGCAGCCCCTGGAGACCCTGGTCTGTCACCTCTGGGTCTCAGGGCCTGTCCTGTGTCATGTGGAGGGAGTCATGTCATGTGTGTCCTTCCGTGTCCAGCTTCTCCCACTTAGCACATGTTGACAAGGTCCACCCACATAGTTGTGTCAGTCCTGCAGTCACCTTTCTGCCTGAGTCTCGTCTGCTGTGTGGACAGACCACATTAAAAACCTGCCTGTCCAGTGATGGGCATTTAGGGCTGGGTCCAGGGGAAACGGGCAGTGGTTGCCAGTGGACACAGTCTCATTTGGGATGATGATGGTTGCACAGTGTAGCGAATGCACCAGAAACCATTGAATTGTGGATTTCAGAAGGGTGACCTGTACAGTATGTGCGTCAGTAGAAGGACCCAAATGCATTTTTGGAAAGGAGGCTCCTGTGACAGTTGGTGTGGACAGATGTGGGCATAACAAGGGGAGTGGTGCTGACACGTGGCCCCCCGGGGAGGGGACCTGACATGGAGCCCTCTGTTATCCACGGTGCTTATGGATACATACATTTTCTTTTCTGGTTGAATGTTTAGTAACAACACTTTTACCATCGCGATAATCATTTTTGGCTGCCGCTTATTTATTTATTTATTTTTAACTTCAGTGGACCAGATACTGCACTTAATGCTTTATGGGCATAACCTCGTGGACTTCACTCCAGCCTCCTGAGCCATGGGTGCCATCAGTGCCCCTGTATAGACCATGCCCTTGTACAGACTGGAAACAGAGGCCTAGAGAAATTGTGCTTGGACCCATGTCCCAGGTGGGAAATCCAGGTCTTTCTACTCTATAGCCTGCCCTCTTAACCCCACTCTGTACCATCTTTGAAAATTAGAGGGCATTACCACTCAGCCCAAGGAAGGGCTGTGGGGAGCACATTAGACCCATCACGGACCCCGCCGTGTGTCTGCAGACCCCACCGGATCTGTCGGTGTGGTCTGCTGCCTTGTCTGCAGCATAACATGTGACGGGGCTTGGTGGAGCTATGTAAGCATGGGTCCATCCCAAACGTGTACTTCAGAATCTGTGTTGTGTCCAAACCCAGTGGTTCAGAGGCACTTTAAATGTTTGGGAAGTTCTGTTATAAAATGTGTTCTTAGAGCATTGTGACTGGCCAGTGATTTTACATTTTCCAAGCCTGCAGGTCAGGGGATGGTGACCTGGTTCCACGTGTTGCGAGATGGGTGGTTGTGGTGTGTTCACACTCCACGCTGCATGGCCTGGAGCATGTCACTGCCTCTGAGTCTTATTTTATTCACACATGAAATGAGGAGCTCTTTGTCTTAGTTTTTAAAAAATAAAGCACTTAAGACCTTACCTTACCTCTCAGATACTTCATTTGCTATGTCACTTTGTTTTTTTTTGGTGTAGAACTTTCATTTGTATAATTTTGAAATTTCTATTATTGTTTTCTCTTAGCCTGTATGTTATGTTAGAAGGCATATTACCAAACCTGTTTTTAACTTTCTTATAATTTAATTACACTTTCATCAGAGAAGTGATCTGTTTGCCATTGATACATTGAGGTTTGTTCAGTTATTTTTGTGGGTGTGACCTGAAAAGGAGGTAGATATGCTAGAAATATGTTTATTAGATCACTCTTGTTAATTTTAGTATCTAGATCTCCGAAATCATTATTAATGTTTTCTCTTCAATCTGAGGAGATAAGCATTCAATATTTTACTAATAAGCATAATAATCTGCAGATTTTTCTATACAGTGCTTCACCAAATTAAGGAAATTTCCTTCTGTTACTGGTTTACTAGAAGTTTGTTTTTTTAAAAATAAATGGATGTTGTATTTCATCAAATGCTTTTCCTACATTGAAATTATATGATTTTCCTCCTTTTATTTGAAGTTATATGATTTTCCTCTATTATAAAACGTTTCCTTAGCGGCATCATGATTTGAAATTATATGATTTAAAATTATGATTTTCCTCCTTTTATTTCTTAATGTGGTATATTGATTGATTTTTTTTATATGTTAAAGCAAACCTTGCACTCCTGGCATAAACCCCACTTGCACATAGGGTGTTATCTTTTAGAAACATTGGTGGAATTGATTTGCTAATTGTTTTGTTAAGGATTTTGACATGTTTTTCCTTCGTGATATTGGTCTGTAAATTACCCTAGTCTGGTTTGCTATTAGAGTTAAAATCTCCTCATAAAGTGAAGTCCTTTCCTTCTCTGTTTGCTGAAAGAGTTTGCTTAGAAGTGGTGTGGTTTCTTCTTTAAATTTTGATAAAATTAATCAGTGAAGGCACCTGTGCAACAAAATTCTTTGGGATAAGATGGTTGGTTGGTTTGTTTGCTTGCTTTTTATGGCTCCACCCACAGCATAAGGAAGTTCCCGATTGGAGCTACAGGTGCTGGCCACAGCAATGCCACAGCCACAGCAATGCAGGATCCGAGCCTCATCTGCAACCTATACCACAGTTCACGGCAACACCAGATCCCCAACGCACTGAGCAAGGCCAGGGATTGAATCATATCCTTGCGGATGCTAGTTGGATTTCTTTCCACTGCACCATGACGGGAGCTCCTGTTAATTTGTGTTTGATTTATTTTGGTTTATAAATCAGGGAAAATTATGAACTGTAAACCTATCATCATTGGCACACAGCTTGTACATTTCTGTTGCATCATTTGTCACTTGAACTAATTGGCTGATTGCTTAAACTTCTTGGATCTGTGGGTTTATACTTCTTTTTTTTTCTCTTTTGTCTTTTTAGGGCTGTACCCCAGGTGTATGGAGGTTCACAGGCTAGGGACTGAATTGGAGCTACAGGTGCTGACCTACACCACAGCCACAGCAATGCCAGGTCCGAGCCATGTCTGTGACCTACACCGCAGCTCATGGCAACACTGGATCCTTAACCCACTGAGTGAGGCCAGGGCTCAAACCTGTGTCCTCGTGGATACTAGTCAGATTCATTTCTGCTGAGCCTTGATGAGAATTCCTGTACTTTTTAACACATCTAGAAATTTTCATTCAGTGTTCTTAAAATATTCAAATATTTTTCCACTACCACCTTCTCCCCCAGGATTCCAACTCTACACATTACAGATGACATTGAAATTGTTCTTTGGGTCGTTGATATCACAGTTACCATCTCAGCCTTTCGCTTCAAATAGTTTACATTTCAGTTCTCAGAATTGTATCTGGTTCTTTTTAGTAGTTTCCATTTATCCATCATGTCCACACTTACCTTTAAATCTTTGAATATATTTATAATAGCTGTTTTAAAGTCCTCATCTGCTAATTCTATCATCTCTGTCACTTGCACATTTCTTTTTAAGGACTACTTTTCCTCCCAGTTAGGAGTCATGGATTATCTAATAATATGTTTAATTTGTAAACGTCTGAGGATTTTCTAGGTGTCTTACTAATTCCTAATTTAATACTTTTTTGGTCATAGAAGATATTTTGTATGATTTCATGTGTTATTGTTTCCTGTAGCCCAGGATGTAGTCTATCTTCATGACTATTCCATGTTCACTCAGGGAGAAAGTATGTCTGCAGCTGTTTCTTGGGGTTTTCTGTAAACACCAGTTAGGTCCTGTTGGATCTGAATACTCTTCATATCTTCCATGTTGTTGTTTTTTCAATTATTCTGTCACTATTTTGAGAGATATTAAAGTCTTCGACTATGGTTGTGGATTTACAATGTTCTTCAGTCTGTCAGATGTGTTTTATGCATTTGGGGTTTTTATTATTAGGTGCATACATGTTTAAAATTTTTATTTCCTCCTGAAGAGCTGTCTCTTTTATAATTATGAAGTACCCTTCTTTCTATCTGATGATATTTTTTGTCTCGAATTCTCCTTTATTTGACATTAATATAGCTACACTAGCTTTCTTATACTCAGTGTGCATGGCATATCTTTTCCCTGTTTCAAAAAACCTATCTGCGTCTTTATGTGTAAAATGCTTCTTTTAGCCATGCCCACAGCATGCAGAAGTTCCTGAGCCAGGGATTGAACCCGCGCCACAGCACTAACCCAAGCCACAGCAGTGATCACACTGAGTCCTTAAGTGCTACGCCACTAGGGAACTCTTAAAATGTATTTTTATTGATAGCATATAGTTAGTGTTTGGTCTTTTCATTGGGGTGTATGTGGTAGACAGAGTAATGGCCTCCCAAAGATGTCCACCTCTTGGTCATCATGGGGTCAGGGCCATGTGGGGCCCGGGCAACCACTGGACACAGAAAAACATGAGGAAATAGACTCTGCTCCAGAGCTTCCAGGATGCAGCCCTACCAACACTGCTATTTTAGCCAAATAAGAACCACCTGGGACTTCTGACCTCAAGGCTGTCAGGGAAGATTGTTGATTTAAGCCACTATGTTTTTGGTAAATTCTTACAAAGCAATAGGAAACTAATACAGGCGTTAAGTCTGTTTATGTTTAATATTATTATTAGTATGATTGCATATAAGTTGACCATCTTGATATTTCATTTGTTTGTTACATCCGTTCTTTGTTCCTCTGTTACTACTTTCTTGCAGTTTTTTTTTTTTAAAGGGAGAGTGTGGAGATGAATTAGTATATTTTACAATTTCAGTTTCTTTCCTCTGCTGACTTAAAAACTTTTTTTTTTTTCTTTTTAGGGCTGCAGCTGCAGCAAATGGAAGTTCCCAGGCTAGAGGTCGAATTGGAGCTGCAGCTACCGGCCTACACCAAAGCCACAGCCACGGCCACCTTGGATCCAAGTGAGTCTGCAACCTAGCAGTGCATGGCAACACCAGATCTTTAACCCATTGAGCAAGGCCAGGGATTGAACTTACATCCTCATGGATACTTGTCAGGTTTGTTACTGCTGAGACACAACAGGAACTCCTTAAAGTTTTTTTTTATTAAAGTATAATTGATTTACAGTGTTGTGCCAATGTCTGCTGTATAGCAGAGTGACCCACTCACACACATATATACATTCTTTTTTAATATTCTTTTCCATCATGTCCTAACCCAGGAGATTGGTTTGGATATGTGCTATACAGTAGGACCTCATTACCCATCCATTCTTTTTTTTTTTTTTTGTCTTTTTTGCCATTTCTTGGGCCACTCCCAAGGCATATGGAGGTTCCCAGGCTAGGGGTCGAATCGGAGCTGTAGCCACCAGCCTACACCAGAGCCACAGGAATGCGGGATCCGAGCCGCGTCTGCGACCTACACCACAGCTCACGGCAACGCTGGATCCTTAACCCACTGAGCAAGGGCAGGGATCAAACCCGCAACCTCATGGTTCTTAGTCGGATTCATTAACTACTGCGCCACGAGGGGAACTCCTACCCATCCATTCTAAATGTAATAGTTTGCATCTACTAACTCCAAACTCCTAGTCCCTGCCACTCCCTCCTTCTCCCCCTTGGCAACTACAGGTCTGCTCTCCATGTCTGTGAGGCGGTTTCTGTTTTGTAGTTGTGTTCATTTGTGCCGTATTTTAGATTCCACATATAAGTAATATCATATGGCATTTGTCTTTCTCTTTCTGACTTACTTCACTTAGTATGTAGCATCCATGTTGCTACAAATGGCATTATTGCACTTTTTATGGCTGAGGAGTATTCCATCATGTGTATGTACTACATCTTCTTAATCCATTCATCTGTTGATGGACATTTAGGTTGTTTCCATGGCTTGGCTATTGTGAATAGTGCTGTTGTGAACATACAGGTGCATATATCTTTTTGAGTGAAAGTTTTGTCCAGATATATGCCCAACAGTGGGATTGCTGGATCATGTGGTAATTCTACATTTAGTTTTTTGAGGAACCTCCATACTGTTCGCCATAGTGGCTGCACCAATTTACATTCTCACCAACAGTGTGGGAGGGTTTCCTTTTCTTCACACCCTTTCCAGTATTTGTTATTTGGGGACTTATTAATGATGGCCATTCTGATTCTGAGTGGTGTGTCTCCTGACTTTTTGGTTGTTGTCGTTCAACTCTTTTTTTTTTCCCATTTTTTTAGAAGTTTTATTGAGGTATGGTTGATTTACATTGTTGTGATCTACTGACATTTAATTCTGCCCTTTTCGTTAATTTTTTAGTAGTTGTTCTAGAAATTATTGTAAAAAAATTTATGACAGTCTGTGCTCAAAAAGTATCCTGTTATTTCAGGAATTATTTAAGAATGTCACAAAAAACCCTGCTTGGGATTTTTCTGAGCATCTCAGATTTGTCATTTGTTGTCCTGGTTAATACTGGAAAATTCTTGGCCTTTACCTCTTCATTCTTTTGCCCATATTTCTCTTCTTCTACTAGGACTTCAATTAAATGTGTGCTATATCACTTGATACCATTCATTTTTCATGATTTATCTCTTTGTGTTTCATTTTGGATAATTTCTAATTGTTTCCAAGGTCATTGATTCTTTTCTTTGTCCAGTCTAATAAACCCATGATTGCAAGCATCTCCACTTGATTCTATTCTGTAGTTTGGGTGGTGTCAGTGAAAGTGGTGAAAGCACTGCTGAAAACCCCCTTTTTCATAAAAGTAATGAAAATGGTCAGAGTCTATTTTTTCAGGACTGAAAATAAACCAAAGGCCTGTAAGCATCCAGGAGCATTTGTTCAGAAAAGTGGGTGAATCTCAGTAAGGACAGAGAGCTTCGCAGCATTTCAGACTGTCTTCTTCCTCTCCTCGTCTCCCCAGCTGAGCAGGTATCCAGCGGCCTGGCACCTGCTGCACAGGGCAGGCAAGGATTGGAACCCTGCACAGCCCCATTCCCAGAGGATCATCACGCCTTTTCCTATCTGGAGGACCCCACTTGCAAAGCTGACTGTATAGAAGTTGTCGATTTTAACAGCAGCGATTCCCCCAGGGGCATTTGCCATAAACCATCAGAGGCCATTGTTGAACACCTGGATGCCTGACAAGGTGGAGGGCAGTTTGGGGCAAATAGTGGGACAGCCCAAATACTTGGAAAGAAAAGCTAGAGGAAAGAGGAACAAAGGAGTCTTTGAAAAGCTCCATTTTCCTTGGAAGCTGGAGGCCACATGTTATGTAGGACTGTGCACAGGGAGATCTCAAGGACTCCACCCTGTCAAAGGCCAGAGTCAGAGAACCTTGAAAGCAGCAGGAGAGAAACGACCTTTCCTCTCCAGGACCCTTGGTGGCATTGGCGGCTGGTTTCTCCTCATGAAGAGTGAGGGCCTCAGAGTGTCTGTGTCGCAGGGCATGCTCCATGGCTTCTCCACACCGCCCACCCTTTCCTGCAAGACTCTCTAACATGTTCATTGTGGCCGCTTTAACACCTGGACCACTGTTGAATCTGGCTCAATGGAGAATTTCCTCTTTATGGTACATCTTTATCTTCTTGTGTGTTTAAGTTTTTGATTGAATGCTGAACCTTTTGCATAAACAGAACAGAACAGTGGGTATTGCAGTATCTGTTTATGTCAGTGAAGGGTTTTCTGTTGTTCTTTGAGATCCTTAGTTTGGGGGACTGGGTCTCTTATAAGTGGCATATAGTTAGATTTCCTTTTTTTTTTCTTTTATCCAAAGTGGTGATCTTTTTCTTTTAAGGATGAGATTATTGAGTTTGTGTTTTTTATTAGTTATCTATTGCCAAGTAACAAGTTATGAAGTAAGTGGTTTAAAACAATAACCATATATAACCTCACGTGATCTGTAGGTCTGAGACTGGCCTGCCTTGACCCAGTGCCTCTCTGCCCCTGGTCTCTCTCTTGTGGGCTGCAGTAAGGGTGTAGCCGGGGCTGAGGTCTCCAGTGATGGCTCCGCAAGGACAGGGGTGGGAGTGAGACATGGATCTCCCATATCCACGGCCCTCTTGGGCCTTGGCCAGAGGCCCCTCAGCTCTGTGCTGTGTGGGTGTCTCCAGAGCACAGAGGGCAGCTTGTTCCTGGGTGTGGACGAGCAGGAGGGAGCCAGCCAGACAGCACGATCTTTGCTCCTGGAAAGTACCTCCTGCCATCGCTCATCAGGGATCCATGGGGACATTGCAGGAGCTGCAGCTCCTCCCTCCTTCTCCTCCCACCCCTTCCCACCTCGTCTGTTACCACGTCCATCCCATGTCCTCCCCCCCTGCCTGCTCTGCGTCTTCCCAGTGTCCACTAGGCTCTGGACTTGGGTCTGTGCTCTGCCCTAGCCTTTCCCAGCTCCCCTGTCACCTGCGTCCATATCTCCCATTGCAACATTTGGGAAAAATCTCTGTGCTGCGTCCCAGTTGCCTAATTTCCCCCTACTGCCCTCAGCTCAGGGCTTGTCTTATCCATTTTATTCCTTGTTTTGAAGGAATTTAAATTCATAATAGTTACCTGTTTGAGGGCTTGCCTGTTTTAGGTTCATAACTTTTTAAAAATCAGTTCATTTATCTTGTTGTGTACCTTAAACTGACATGCTTAAAATCCTTTCTCAATTGGAAAACTGGACACTGGCTGAATATTTGATGATGTTCAGGAATTCATTTTTTTCAGTAGGCAATACAAAACTGTGTTTCCTAAACTGTGGTTCTGTTTAGGAAAGTAAAAGTCCTTGTCTCTTAGAGAAATATATTGAAGTTTGTACAGATAAAATGATCTGCTATGAGAGAGTTAGGGGTAGGGAGGGCTGGACACTATAGTGGAAACAAGATTTCCTTCAGTTTATATATAATTTTGAAGCTTAGTGATGACCATCTGGGTTTTAAAACATATTATTATAAAATTTCATATTTTAAAACATTGTTTCATATGTATTTTACTATTTCTGTAACATCTGAGTTTAATATTATTTTTGTATAATGCAACATTTTTGCATAAGGAAGGTTTTAAAGGTCCCCTGTTGTGACGTCCCATCTCAGGATTTTGTGTGGAGTGACTCTGCACCACCTGCTGGCTGACAGCCTTTCTAAGCTGATACGTCCTGTGCATTTGGGGTTTGGTTCACAAACCTGTTTTGAGTAGAAGGTTTGGTTTTGGTCTTGCTTTGCTTTGGTTTTTTTTTTTTTTTTTTTTTCTGTCTTTTTGCCATTTCTTGGGCCGCTCCTGCGGCATATGGAGGTTCCTAGGCTAGGGGTCAAATCGGAGCTGTAGCTGCTGGCCTACACCAGGGCCACAGCAATGCGGGATCCGAGCCGCGTCTCTGACCTACACTACAGCTCACGGCAATGCCGGATCCTTAACCCACTGAGCAAGGGCAGGGTTCCTAGTCGGATTCATTAACCACTGCGCCATGATGGGAACTCCTCTCTGTCATTTTCTTGTCTCCCTGCCAAGCATTTCTCTAGTGGCCTACACCTGCCCCAGGGCTGGGTGTGACCGTGGCCATGCTCTCTGAGGCCTGTCCCCTGCCGCTGTGGCCTGGGGTCTGAGGGGATGGAGCTGTAGCCTCTGGGCTGGTCAAGGGGTTGGCACCATGTGCCCTTTCCACAGCCCCCGAGCATCACCTCCTATCTGCCATGGTTGATGGAGTTCAGTGAGCCCCAGGGGTGACTGAGCAGGCAGGGGGCTGAGAGACTTCCAAGGGGTCTCTCCCAGCGTATGGCGTCCTTTCTCAGACACTGCTCTGGGCGCTGCATGTCCCCATGGCTGTGAAAGGCCTCACAGGCCTCTTGTCTGCTTGGGGAGTTTGGCCTGGACCTTAGCTCTGCCTCCATCCCTGTCCCTCATTGCAGGGACACAAGCCTCTGCCCGAGGAGGTACCCTGGGCAGGCGCATGGGCAGGAAGGTGGTGGTGGCCTGGGAGGAGTCTGTCTCCTCCTGCCCACTGGCCCTGTGAGCGGCAGTTTGTTTTCAGATGCCATCCACAGGGGCCAGGCCAGAGCTCTACAGGAGGCAGAGCACAGCCTGCCCAGGGCCCTGCCACTCAACGCAGAGCTGGTGCACAGCCCCTGCCAGCGATCTGGTGCCCTGAGCCTAGGCTGTCCCTTGGGCACTTGCTGGGGTTCCTGCCTGGGAATGGGGCTTTCAGAGCCTGCCTTGTCCTGCCCAGCACTTGTGAACAGTTCAGGCCCATGTGCTGACCCCTTGCCCTTGCCTGGTCTTGTGTGCTTGGGGTCGAGAGCACTAGTGACCCACACACCGGGGCCGGTCCCTGAGTGCTTGGTCTTGGCTGGGCCACTGGCGAGAAGAGCGTGTGACACCCTCCCAAGCATCAGGCCAGCCTACCTGCTCTGGGGCAGAGGCAGGTGTGGGCCCCGAAACAGGGTGGTTCCAAGGGACTCTGGGGACAGGGGCCTCCCGCAAGGAGAATGCATGTCCCTGTTTTGCTCTCTGTCCCTTTTGGGGACTGCCTCAGCCCAACCCTTCCCCTGGGGCTACCCTCTGGCCCCACACACAGCTGCGGGTGGGAGTTGTCTGGGCACACGGCAATGAGCTGGCACTCAGGGTCAGGGACTCATGTCAGGTCCCGTAGTGGGTTAAAGTGGGGGCTCAGCCCTAGGTCTGCTGGCTCAGCCCCACAGGCTTCTGTGACCTGGAGGGGCCACATTTGTTCCTGTTAGGAGGCCAAGGGGCAGCTGTCCCTCCAGGTTCTGATAATCCTTTCCCTTCAGCTCCCTGACCCTGGAGGTAGGAGAAGGCCTCTGGGCGTCCCTGCAACTCAGAGCCCAGAGCACGAGTCGCCGGGGCTCAGTGCCAGAGGATGGTGTGGGCTTCCAGGGGCTGTGGCCTCTGTGCCATGTTGTAGTGGTCCCCCCCCCCACCAACTTCAGAGCCTGTGGGGAGCACTCAAACCCGCTGTGCCCACACTTGCCCTCATCAGGAGCTTGCTGTCTGCACAGTGTCCCGCGGTCTCCTCCCTGGATGGCTAACGAGGGCTCTGCTCTCTCCCCAGGCCAGGGAGCTGGAAAGCCGAGAGGCAGAGCTGAGACGCCGTGACGCCTTCTACAAGGAGCAGCTGGGGGGCCTGGAGAGGAAGGTAAGTGACTCTGTTCCTGGGGTGCGGGGTGGAAGAGCTTGTCCCCTTCCCTGTCCCCGTCCCTGGAGATACACATGTCAGCACAGGCCTGCTGCGGAGGAGGCAGCCATGGCATGAAGCCTCATGATCTGAACAAAACCTGTGTCACGGGTTTTCTCCTCTCTCTCCTTCTGGGGATGAGCCTTTCAGGCAAAAGATTCAGGGACACATCACACCCTTTGCAAGCCTGCAGCAACGCCTGAAAATCCATCTGGTAACTTGCTTACTGCACGGGTGCCTTAATTTGTTGATCATGAAAGAGTCTTCCAAGAAAAGGCTTAAAATGTGTGTTGGGGGGAAGTCAAGACACACGGTTCTCCCATCTAGAGCTGTTCAGGTGCCGGGCTCGCCTGTCACAGGTTTGAGCTTTGGAGCCAACTGTGTGCCAAGACCTGATTCCTGGCTCATACCCTGGAGGGTAGCAGCGAGGACAGGGATGGGGGGCTCCCCCTCCGTGCACCGGGGAGGACCACCCCCCTGTGCCCTGCGGTCCTGGGGGACACCGGGGTGTGAGGTGTGCAGAGCTAGCCCTGCAGCAGCACTGCTCCCTGGAGTAGCTTCCTGTCCTGGCTGCTAATGCCATAATGACAAGGACTGTGACCTGTGCCCTGCGAATGGGAAGCGAGCCCACCAACCGCAGCTCTGATGCAGCTGTAAGAGTGTCCTGTGGCCGTGTGTGGCTGACTGTGTCCCTTTGTTTCCCGCTCTGGGCCTGGCTCCTGGGACCATGTGCCCCTGTGCATTTGGGGTGGGGAGCAGTGGCCTCACAGCACATTAAGGAAGCTTCAGAGGAGGTGTGGAAACAGTCTCCTCTCTGTCACTTAAACACCAGTGTTTTGGTCCCTGGAGTGGGGGGTTGAAAGGGCAGAGTGGCCCAAGCACAGGCCTGGCGGGCTTTTGCCAGGGACAGTCTTGCTTCTGTAATGGCTGGGGCAACAGAGACTCTTTTCTAGTAGTCATTGCTATTGTGTTTTTATATAAATTCTGCCTCATTTGTTAAAACGCTCAGACCTTAACATTTTCAGCTTCTGTGCACATGGTTTCAGGGCCTTCCCCACCCCCTCTGCCCCATTTCTTTCTAAGCTTAGAAATTGATGATGGAAACCTGTTTGGAGCAGACTTAGAACAGCTACCAAATCATCCTCATCCTTGACGCCCCAGCAGCTGGGAGCTGGTCCCTGTGGAGGAGGTTTGGGTGGGGGCACCGAGGCCCTTCTGCCCCAAGGGCTGCCTGGATCCAGGCACATGTCAGGCACCGAAGGGCAGGAGAGGCCACGGAGTCCAGACCTGTTTTCAGGGGAGGGGACTTCTTGACCTTCTGTGCCCTCCACTACCGTCCTTGAGAGCTGGAAGCAGGTTCTCTCAGTGCGTGTGTGTCACGATCTTGCTGCGTACAGTTCCTCACACCCAGACCATCAGGTCCGAGTGAGGAGGGCAGTGAGCTGCTGGGTTCACGGAGACTCGCTAGAGTCTCAGGCCGGGAAGCAGAGCCTAGTGTGATGTCCACACCAGGGTCCCGCCTCATGTGCTCAGGGAGCAAGTTCCCATCACGTGTCCAGTGGAGGGGCTGCCTGGGAGCTGTGGGCCCCAAGGGTGGTGTTTCAGATGTGCTCCCACGCACTGCAGCAGGTCACATGGCCAGGCCGCCTTAAGAATCTGTTGTCCAGGGTCCCTGAAGCTGTTGGAGCCATGTCCCAGGCCCTTGAATCCTGGGGCCCTCGAGCCTGTGCCCATCGGGGTGTTTCACTAGCAGAGAAAGATCCATGAGGCCTCACAAACGAGGCCCAGGCCAGCACCGGGGAGTGCGGATGCCCAACAGCCCTTCCACACGCCCTAGCATGGAGCCCGATCAGAACGGGGAAGATGGCTGGGGGCTGCAGGTGTGTGTATGTCCTGTCCTTGGCCTGGGTGTTGCCTCCGCAGGTCCCACAGCAAGGATTCAGCAGTTGATCTGGGGCAGTTTGTCCTCTTCTGTCGGAATGTCATAGGACTGCTGGCCACTCTGCCTTCATTGCCCCCAGGTCCCCGGGCTGTGTCCCAGTGCTCGTCACCGTGTCCTAGCTGTGAGTTCAGCGTCCTCTGGGCCTGACTCCTTGGGGTGACTGGCTGGGGACGTGGGGTCTGCAGGGAGCAGTGCTCGGTGAACCTTTGTAGGAGTATCAGAGAGGGTTGTGAGCAGGGGAGGTGGGCTCCCAGGTGGCAGCTGTGTTTGGGCATGAGCTTGAGGTAGGGACCTCAGGGCAGGGGGCTGTGGGGTGACGTGCCAGTGCAGCTGGCTTGGATTGTGGGCCTCCCTCTGGGATGCTGCTGAGACCTCTTGAAGGGCTACAGCTGGAGAGAGTTGAGCAAGAACGTCGAGAAGAACAATGGTGCCCCTAAGCAAAAGCAGACGTGCATGAAGCTGCACGTGGGCGAGAGGACGCCTATGGGGAGGCGCCCACGTGCTGGTCACTGCAGTCGCTACAACTGCACGAGCAACTACTACATGCAAGGCTCCTTTACATCCCCGTGGTCCCTGCAGCTGCCCCTTCAGATGAAGCCCTGGCTGGTGGCGCCGCATGTTGCTTAACCCCGGACTTTCCAGGGCACGAGGTCCCTGCCAGGTGTGCAGGCTGGAGAGCGCAGAGTCAAGAAAGACCTCTGAGGTGCGCTTTGCAGGGCAGGTGGGCACCTGGACGGAGCCTTTCCAGGGTCACATTGGAGACCGAAGCTGGGCGTGTGCGGAGTTAGGGTCGCAGTGAACCAGGGAAGTTCCATCAGAGAGAGCAGAGCCGGGGCAGGGGTCAAGGGGGACTAGCTGAGCGTGTTGATGGCAGGAGAATCCCTAGCATCTCTGGGAGGAGCTGATGAAATCAGGGCCCAAAGGGGGTGGAGGGCTGCTTGCCCAAAGGCCCCTCTGGCTGGGGAAGGCGTCCCCGACCCCCCTTGGCCTCTCTCCATGAGCTCTGCCACACTTGTTGCGGGAAGCCTCTTTCTGGAGCCCATCAGTGATTCCTCATGGTGTCAGGACAGGACTGACATTCAGTGCCTGGCCTCAGGGCTCTGTGATCCAGCCCTGCCTGTGTGTTTAGCCTCTCCAGCCACTCCTCTGGCATTGGGACACCCTGGAGGGCTTCTCCAACCCCTCCTACTGCCCCTTTTTTGCAGGGTTGCCACCCAGCCCTCTTGGTTTTTTGCCCAGGGCGAGCACAGTGTCTGACTAGCATCACAGGTTGGCCAGTCCAGACAGAGGACAGTGCAGCGTAGCAGGGCAGAGGGAGACAGGGTCCTGGCTGTGTGCCACCAGCAGGGAGCCAGGGCCTCACAGCCCTGAAGCTTCCCTGGTGCCTGGCTTTCTGGCATGACCCAGAGTCTGCTTGGAGCTTGCCTGGCACTGCAGCAGCATTGTCTTTTTTATTTTTAAAATTTTATTTATTTTCTTTTTGTGGCTGCATGTGTGGCATATGGAAGTTACCAGGCCAGGGATTGAATCAGAGTTTCATCTTCCAACCTACACCACAGCCACAGCAATGCCAGATCTGAACCGCATCTGTGACCTACACCACAGCTCATGGCAATGCTGGATCCTTAACCCACTGAGAGAGGCCAGAGATCAAACCCACATCCTCACAGAGACAATCTTAGGTTCTTAACCCACAGAGCCAATGGGAACTCCTGCACTGCCTTTTAAAATTGCAGATACTGATTTCTTAAGTCATACCATTCACAGTAGAGAAAACAAAAATGCAGATCAACCCAAAGAATAAAATAAAATTTTGTCCAACTAGCCCCCACTAGAGGTGGCCATTGCTAACACCCCGGTGGACAGTGTCCAGGCCTGGTCCTGCTGTGATTTCGGGCATGTTGTAACATTTGCAGAGGTGGGGCCCTAGCCCCTCGTGTGGTCAGCACCCTCGTAGAAACACTTTTTGCTGTGTCCCTGTCACTGGTGACAGAAGTGGGGGCTGATCAGCCTGACTTGCGTTCCATCTCGGGCCACTCTGGTTTCTAGGGACTCGGATGATAGAATCTGGTCAGGGTGAAGCTGGCAATGTCCCTGAGATTTGGCAAAAATGTGCCTTTTTATCCGAGTTGGGTCTCCGCCCTTTTCAGGCTCCTGGGTAGTGGCTGAGAGGTCAGGAGCTTTCTCTTTGCCCTAGGCTGACCGAGCACCTTCTCCCTGGTGTGTGCCTGTCCTTGTCTCTGTCGCTTCTTATCCACTTTTAAAGCCCTGTCTTTGTTCCCAGTATTTTCTGGCAGCTCAGTGTGAGGGGCCTTGACCCTTCCTGCCAGGTTCCCCAAGCCGAGCCACCCCTTGCTGGTCCCACCACCCTGTGACCTCACTGCACTACCAGAGGTGTGACTCTGTGAAGTCCCCTCTAGCTCCCTGAGACCCCATAGAGCAGGAACCGTCAAGGGTTTTGCCTCTGAAGCAGAGGGCAGATCTGTGCCCTTCCTGGGAGATGCCTCTGCAGGGCTCTGGGGCTGGCTGACCATCCTGGGCTCTTGTTAAGGTCTATTGTGGTTGTATTTGTCAGCAGTGTGTTTTAAAGACCTTCCTGCTTACACTGTCTTCCTTTTGTGGAGCTGCCATTCTGACAGGCTATCTTCCCCATCAGTGGATGCTTGGTGATATCTGGGGACATGCCGGCTGGCTTATTTGGGAATGGTATTGTCTGGTGTCTCATGGGTGGGGCTCAGGGATGCAGCTCCAGGTCCTGGTGCCCAGGGAAGCCCCAGAACCAGCCCTGTCAGGCACAGAATGTTGGAGGCCCCATGCAGGAGGTTCTGGCTTCATGGTCCCCAGGTACCTGCTCAGAACTGCAGATCCCTCTGGAATGTCTGAGTCCAGCAGGGCCATGGACCTGTGTTTCTGTGGGTGCTCTCTGGGCTCTGCCATCTGAGAGATGCTGTGCTGGCCTTGGTACTGAGCACTGAGCTGGAGTTCCCAGCCTCTTGTCTGGGCAGACAGGCCCCAGGTCCCGGTCCTGAGCACTGGGAGCACTGAGGCCACATGGCACTTCCTCTCCAGGAGGACTTCAGTCTAGTTCCAGTTTCTGGGGGGAGCCTGGGCTTCACCTCTCTCCCTACAGCCTGGGGGCAGCGATGCCTCGAGCAGCCAGCTGTCTTTCCACAGGTCTATGCCCTCAGGGTCTGAGGCCACCCGCTGTCCTGGGCAGCAGCTGACAAGGCACCCCGGCCCCAGGTGCACCATGTGTCTCCAACAGCTATTTCCTGTCATCTGGAGCCTGGGGCAGCAGTGTATCCGGGAGACCTGACAATGGTCAGGAGACCATGTCCAAGGTCTGCTCCCTGCCTTGCTGCTGTCACGGGTGGCGTTGGCAGGAGAGGGTCCACATAGACAAGGTGCCCAGGGCCTGGCCTTCCCTGGCACTGCTGGTTTGGGGCTGGTTCAGGGCTGGTTCAGGTTGGGCAGCCAAAGGTGCCTAATCCACAAGCACTGGGCCTGGCTGGTGTGCAGTGATAAGGCCACCTGGGTGTCCTGGCTGCTCCGCCAGGCTCTGTCAGTCCCCTGCCACTGGCACCACTGAGCATGTGGGGAGGCCACTCACACTGGCTTTAAGGTGACCAGGCATAGTTTCCGTGGTCAGGTGTCCAAGAGCAGGCACCTGGCCGGAGGCTTTGTCTGCCCTCACATGGGCCCGTCCATGGATGTGGCCATTCTTATCAGACCTCGGGGACCACAAGTAGCTTGCATGAGGCCACAGCCTCCTAAGTGGTGGATGTGGGATTTCCACCTAGGGCTGGCTGACTTCAGAGCCTCAGCCCTTCGCTGGTGAAGCTGTGACAAATTTATCTTGTTAAAGGGAAGGCAGATGTGTTTCAGGGGTGGAAATGACACAGGGCCCTGCCTATCCTGTGTCCAGCTGCGTCCTCTTTGACAGTCCAATACCACGTCCATGCTCGGGGGTGCTTGTCAAGGAGCCTCCCTCAGGGCGGCTGGGGAACTCAGTGCCCTGGTTTGCGTTGCACCTGCTGTAGGTGGAGGGTTTACCTGTTCCTTGTCCCGCCCTCGGGATGGGTGACAGTGGTCACAGTGGTCACAGTTCATGCAACCTGGAGGAGCCTTGGGACTGAGAGTGGTCGTTGGTTCAGGAAAACGGCATCACCGAGTCAGGGCAGGGCTGGTGGAGAGGCCGAAAGTGCAGGAGGGCCTGGCAGGCTGAGGAGGAGATGAAGGGATCAGAGAGTGGTGTGGGGCTGCCTGCAAAGGGGGGCTGCTCTCCATGTGGCTGTTGTCCCGGGAAGCATTCCATGCACTCGTCCCCCAGCTGGAAACCTCAGGTTCAGGGGCTCTTTTCCCTCTTGTCCTACTGTCTCACTCTCTCAGTCCATTCTCACACTTTCCAAAGGTTAAAAAATGCCCCCTCCTCTGCATCCCCACCACCCATCATCTTTCACCCAGGCAGGCATCACCCCTCAAGGTCTCCTGGCCTTTTAGTGGCCATCCCTCTGTCCCCGTCTAGGTGTCTCATTGCTCACCTGTGCTTCCTCGTCCTGCCCTGGGCTTACTTGGTCAGGCCCTGCCTGCCCTGCAGACTTGGCCCCGCCATTTCCCGCCCTTGCATCCTCCTGTCCCAGTGCAGTGTTCCTGCCCTGTGTTGGCCTCCACACCCTGACTGAACATTGGTCAGCCTCCCGCCCCAGCTTGAGCTCCAGGTCAGGAAGTGATTCTTAACCGTCACAGCACTGAATATTCAGAATCCATGGCAGAAAAAAGGGGGGAGAAGGGTCCTCTGTGGACAGCAACCCCCATACAGGCCCCTTCAGAGCACAGGCCTTCCTGCTCCCACCCCGTCAGCAGCAGCTCAGGCTCATCCCCAGATACCGTGCCTGGGGCCGTGTGGGCAGCTGTGCACTGCCTGGAAAGCCAGGCCGGGGCTATCCTGGTCTCGCAGGCCAGTGATGACGCAGGGAGGGTATGGTCTTTAAGGACTTCCAGGCTCTCGGACACCCTGTGCCATTTTAAACAAACTAGGGTCAGTTTGGAGGGGTCTGGTCACCCTAGAATCCCACAGTCCCGGGTCCTAAACTCAGACACAGGGAGGCAGGGTTATTTACCTGAGTTAAACAGCTCAGGAAAGGCCTTCATATCCTACTTGCAACACTTCAGAGTGTGAGGAACTCTGGCCCGTGAGTCTCTGTGAGGACTGTCTGCCTGGACATGGAGGACGCTGCTTCCTGCTGTGCGCCTGGGAGGAGTTCAGGGTGTTCTGGCTCTTGTTCAGGTGGTCAAACCCGGCAGGCACTGTGGACGCTCTCGTGGCCTCTTGGTAACGAGGAGACGGTAGTGCAGCACCTGGTTGTTGGTTACTGTCTGGTGGCTCTGCCTAGAAGAGCGGTGCCCCCAGGCACCTACAGGTGCTGGACGATCATCAACCCTGCACCCACTCCTCCACTGATGCCCCTCATGTGTGTCATCCGCCTGACAGCCCATGAGCCGTGCCTTCAGGCTCCCACCCACCCAGGACCCAGAGTGCATGGCTGGCCTTGGGGGGCGTGGGAAGGAGCCTGGTGAGCCCAGATGATAGAGGGGCAGCAGAAAGGATGTAGAGTCTACTGAGAAGCTGCTGAGCTGAGCTGTCAAGATGGGGGCTGAGGACAAGGTGGCTGATTCCCCACCAGGCACCTAAAGGAGTGTGGCCAAGTGCAGCTGTGGATACTTGCTTTATCCGTAGCATTGCTGAGAACATCTTGCTTCCCTTGTGAGCACGTGACCTAGGCACAAAGCACCATCCAGGGCGTCATACCTGCTGTGACCACTGTGTGCTGCAGGGGCCTTGTGGGGTGGGTTCACCTCACAGCCATGTCCGACAGGTGCGGCTGCCCATTAGCACAGTTCGCCTCACAGCTGACTTTGACAGGTGCGACTGCCCGATTAGCACAGGTCATCTCACAGCCATCTCCAGTAGGTGCCAACTGTCCCATTAGTGTAGGTCACCTCACAGCCGACTCTGACAGGGGTGACTGTCCCATTAAGGCAGCACCCTGTCTCTTCTGATCTGCTTGGATGTATTAATGATGGAAAGGAGAGTAAAACTTCTGGGGACAGTCTGAGAACACCTGAGTCAATAGAACTTAAAGATGGAAAACAGACAGGTGATGACTCAACAGATTGCAGGGCTGAGCAGCATGAAGGAGTGCATGTAAATGGACTCAGAGAGGCGTGTGGAGAGGTTCGAAAGGAGAGACGTGCAGGTGACGAAGATTTTAAGTTGCTAGGCTGTGAATGACTAACTGCTGACTGAGATTCTAAAGCCAAAAGCATGCCTCCGCTAAAATGAGAAGAAAAGGCAGGAGTGAATGAATCTCCTTAGTTTTCAAAAGAAACTCAGGAAGGATAAACCAAAAACTAATGAGATTTTTCTCTACAGGTGGGAGTAGAAATGGACTGGGAATACAAGGAGAGTGTTCTGAGTATATTTTTCATAAATAGTTTGACTTTTGAACCATGTTAGTGTCTTGCTTATTCAAAATTTAAATCAACAAAGATGGGGTAACAAATCTATACAAACAGAAATAAATGAGCCTCGCTGTCTACCAGACAGATGCCACCCCACAGAGAGGGAACTTCCACCCAGGAAGATGGCTTGACTTCCCTCTCTCTGCTGCTTCCCACATGTGCAGCCCCGAAGCCTGGAAATGAGTGGAGTGACAACCGTAGGACTCGGAGAGGAAAGATGAGGGGCTAGCCAGGGACCCTGGGTTGGAGGAGTGGCCCAGGGGCTCCCAGTGACAGAAAGCCACCCAGGGCTGGTCTCCAGCCCCCAAACTAGTGTCAGAGGGCTGCCAGGAAGGCTCATAGTCCTCCAAATTGAGAGGGAGCCCCGCCAGCCGCATTGGGGATCAGGTGAGAGCCACCCTGACAGCTGGCCCCAACAAGTGTTCTTCCCCCTGCAGGCCAGAGACTACCTGCCCCACCCTCCTGCCAGGACCATACATGGCTCAACAGCACAATGAGGGCCTGGGGGTCTCCATAACAGGACGGGGGCAGCCAGGGAACACTGGCCTGGGAAGTGCTCCTTGTCCTATGGACTGGCAGTCCCACCCGGAGACATCAGTGACCTGCTGGGTGTCCTACCACAGTCATTGGAGCAGTGCTTTTTATGTCCTGTGAGTCAGAGACTCCCATCCCCCCCTGGAGACACCAAGGGGGCTGGCACTGGTAGGAGGGACCCCAGACAAGTGGCTGGCAGAGAAATGCAGTCCAGAGGGCACTTTCTGCCTCCTCTGCATCCCCCAGAGTCAGCAGAAGCCCCAGTCCCTCAGGGATCCAAGTGAACCACAGCAGTGCAGGAAAGCTCTGATTCCAGATGCTGAGAAAATCCCAGAGGAATCCACAGCTGGGCTCACAATCACACAGCTTCCAAAGACTAAGGAACACTTGAAAGCAATCAGAGGGAACCAGTGTGTTAGTTGCAAGGTCACACTGATTTGAATGGTGCTGGAATCTCATCTAAAATCATGGAGGCCAGAAGGAAGTGGTGTGTTTTCCAAGTCCTAAAAGCAAAAGTCTGTTGACTGTGAGTTTACACCCAGCAAAACTATCCTTTAGAGGTGAGGGGGAAATAAAGACACTCTCAGATTACAGAGAGCTAAGAGAATTTGTTGCTAGCCAATGTACCTATATAAGTTCTTCAAATAGAGAGAAAATGATAAATAATTTAGGAACAAGGGAGAATGCAAAAATGCAGATAAACGCAACAGATTATCCTCCTTCATATGAATTTTAAAAACCGTATTTGATGGTTGAAACAAAAAATAGAACATCATATGATGTGAGGCAAATGCATATATAGAAAATGCTCAAAGCAGACTTTAAAAGGTAGAGAGGATGGAGGGATCTAAGTGGAACTAAGGGGGGACACTTGACCCTGAGGGGTTAAATGTCAGCACCAGCAGGTCATGGTACATCACACACACACATATTGTAATACTCAGTACAGCCACTGAGAAAATTCAATCAAGTGGTGTACTCCAGCACACACTTAATAAATCAGCGCAGTATCCTATGAAATGTTTAATTCACAGGAAGGCAAGAAAAGAGAGGTGGAGAATGAGGAACAGAGGAACAAACAGAAAATGTGTAATGTACCAGTAATCACCTTAAAGGTAAATGCTCTCATGATACCAATTAACAGGCAGAGATTGCCAGAGAATGTTAACACACACACACACACACACACACATACACATACACACACACACACACAGTCTGTAAGAAACAGTTCAAATACTGTGACAAAGATTGAAAGTAAAAGGGTGAAAAAAAAGATATATCATGTAAACACTGATCCAGAAAAATGTAGGAGTGCTTATATTAATATCAGATAAAATGCTTCAGGGCAAAGACAATTACTAAAAACAAGGAAGGACATTACATGATGATAAAAGAATCAGTCCACCAAGAAGACATAGCAATCCTAAATGCATAGCGCTGAGGAAGAGGATCTTAAATACATGAAGCAAAAACTTGGAGCAGAAAGGAGAACTATGCAAATCTAAAATAATAGTTGGGGGACCTCAGCAACTGATAGAAGTGCTAGACAGAAAATTGTCGAGGGTCTAAATGCCACAACCAACCAGCTGGGTCTAACTGCTGTGTAAAGGGCACACCAACAGCGGCAGAATACAGAATTTTTAAGCACTTGTGGAACCAACATAGCCTATAACCTGGGCCATAAAACTAATCTTAACAAATTTAAAAGAATGGATATCAAAATATGTGTGATACAGCATAAGCAGGGTTGAAAAAAATTTATTGCAGTGAATGTTTACATTAGAAAAGAGATTGTTTGTTTGTTTGTTTGTTTATTTTTGTTAGTTCCTGTTGTGGCTCAGCAGTAATGAACCTGACTAATATCTATGAGGGTGCAGGTTCAATCCCTGGCCTCGCTCAGTGGGTAAAGGATCCAGCATTGCCGTGAGCTGTGGTGTAGGTCATAGATGTGGCTTGGATCCCATGTTTCTGTGGCTGTGGTGTAGGCCAGCAGCTGTAGCTCCAATTAGACCTGTAGCCCAGGAATTTGCATATGCTGCACATGTAGCCCTAAAAAGCGGAAAAAAAGAGAGAGAGAGAAAAAAGAGGGAAAGTTTCAAATTAAAGTTTCTACCTCAGGAAATTGGAAAAAGAAGAGCAAAATAAGTCCAAAGCAATCAGAAGGAAGGAAATAATAAAGATAAGAATAAAAAATATAATTCTTACAGGAAAACACTAGAGAGAATTAATGAAACAAAATGCCGGCTCTTGGAACAATTAATAAACTTGATAGACTGACAGAGGCATGGACAAGACACACATGGCCCATCACCAGTGAGGCAAGCTGTGTCCCTGCAGATCCCGTGGCCACTGGAAGATAATGAAGTGACAGCAACCACTTTCCCCTCGTAAACTCCATGACAGATGAAATGGGCCAGTCCTTCAAAAACCACAAACTACCAAAACTTGACCAAGATGAAACTGATAAACGGAGTAGTCCTGTTACCATGAAAGGAATGGATTTCATGACTGTAATATTCCAGGAGAAGGTCTCTAGGTCCAAATGGTTTCTGCAGCGATTTCTACCAAACAGTTAAGAATTAGGTCCAATTTTACACCATCTCTTCTAGAAAAATGAGCTTAGGTTAAACTCCCCCAACTCATTTTATGAGGCCATTTTGACCTTGTGTGACAATCTATGTTACCAAACCAGACAAAAAACTAGAGACCAACTAGTTCTGTCATGAACTGACACACAAAAATCCTCAACAAAATATCTGCAAACCAAGTTCAGCAATGGATGAAAAGAATTACACACCATGTATATATAGAGGGATTTATTTTGAGTGTGCAAGCCTGGGTCATTGTTTGCAATCAATGAAATCCTCTTATTAGCTAACGGAAGAATCATACAATCCTCTCAATTGATACATAAAAGTATTTGACACAAGTTGACACCCATCCATGAAAATCAGGACTGGGGGGAACTACCTTCACTTGCTAAAGACTGGTCCCACAACCCCAGGTGACAGCAGAGGCAGTGGGGAAACCCTTGGGAACAAGGTGGCTGTCCTTACTCTCACATCATGCGAGGCTGGAGCTGTCTCCAGGGAGATACTAGCCTCTCTTCACTGGAACAAGAAGAGATGAAAACTTACGGGGTGCAAAGGAGAAAGTCAAACTGTCCTGTTTGCATATGATGTGGTCATCTACATGGGTAACCTAAGGAATTCAAAAAAAAGGAAAACCCTAGGACTAATGAAGGCATTTAGCAAGGTCACCAGACACAAGATCAACACACGAAAATCAATTGCATTACAAATTGCTCTGTACTGACAACATCTGGAACTGAGATTAAAACCACCAAAGCAAGATCCTTGAAAGGAAAAAAATGCCACAGTGGACCTCATCAAAATTAAAAACTTTTTTTTTCTATGAAAGGCCTTCTGAGGAGGATGAAAAGAGGAGCTACAAACAGGGAAGAAATATTTTCAAAGTGCACACCAGACAAAGGCCTGGTACCTGGAATGTAGAGAATACTCGCACAGCTCACAGCAAAATAAATAAATAAATGAAGCAATTAGGAAAATGAACCAAGGGGGTATACAGATGGTAGATAAGCACTTGAAAAGACATTCACCATCATTAGCCACCGGATATGCAAATGAGACCTACAGGCAGCTATGCCTGGGCACCTAGTGGGCCAGCTGCCACCCTTTGTGGAAAAGTATGGAGGGTTGACGAGATAACAAGGGTGTGCAGGCCTGTGCAGGACAGAGCAGTGGCCTGCAAGGCCCCGAGCAGAATTCAGAACACCTCACCTGCACTGCGCTGTGACTAAGGGCAGAAATGGATTATAATGCTTGGGAGTCCAGAGAGAATCTAAAGTCAAACTGATATGAAAGTATGTAGAAACCAAAGGGGAAAGGAAAACTGTACAGAAGAACAACGGTGAATAAATATGAGAGGACCATAGCCAGTGGCTCTCTTGCGGCAGCTAGAGTGGCAGTCCAGGCAGAGACCATGACCTTTGGGAAGCAGGGTGCTTTGCTGTCACAGCATCACTCCTCAGGGAATGTACTCATTGTCCAGGCAGGTCCGGTCACACCTGTACTTTCCTCCACAGCTAATCACCGTGACATGAAGTGGTCACATAGAGCCGTTTATTAGGATTGCTGTCTGAGAGTCTAGCTCAGGGCATGGGAGCAGCTGGCCTCTGCACCAAGTCAGGGCCTTGTCTGGGAAGATGTGGAGGCCGGGTGACCAGCTGGCTGGGGCTGGAACCATGTAGAACCCACCTCCATCATTGACCCTGGCTCTCCTGGGACTCACCTGGACTGTTGGCTGGAACATTCATGTGTCCCCTTGCTGCGGGCTCCTCCAGGCTTCCTCCCAGCATGGCAGCTGGGTCTCAGGGAGCGGGGCACCAGTTCACTCCAAAGCTGCACGATGGCCCCAAAAGAGTCATGGAATCCCACTGGGGTGGGAGTGTGTGAGGCTGGGCTCCTCTGGAAGATGCTGCTGCCTCAACTCCCTTTCCTCAGCCTGGGACATGCTGAGAGGTTGTACCACCTGTGTCCTCTCTTTACCAAGACTTCCCACCAGATCTAATGAGAAGATGGGTTCAGATTGCGGGCCATTCTCTGGAACAGCTGTCCTGGAGTCTTCAAAACACTAGCGCTCTGAAAGGCCAGAGCGGTGGGAACAGTTCAGCCAGAGGGAGAAGCCCCATCAGCCAAGCCCCAGTGACCATGACTGAGCCCCAGGACGGGACATTGCAGGGATGTGATGTTCAGCAGATTCTTCTGCAAGCTGCGTAGCTTTGAATGTCTTCAAAACCAGAACGTGGGGCTGCAGGAAGCCTGCACTGCTTTCTGGCCTGAGTAGTGAAAATAAGCTTTCCAGGAAGATGGAAGGAAATAGGAAGTTAAAAAGTGGAAGAAGAGAAAGAAAAGGTGGCCCCAAGGCTGCTCTCTGTAGCAGGGTTGAAGTTTCTTCAGGTGCAAAACATGACCCTTTCAGCAGAGCAGCCTGAGCAGGGTGTAAAGGGAGGGACTTTCAAGGGTGGCAAGGAGCAGATGGCATCTTCCAGGAGGGCAGCCCTCTAGGAGGCAGTGAAGGGCATAAGCCTGGACCACCAGGCCGTGTTTGCAGCTGCTCCTGCACCTTGCAGCCCTGTGGCCTCATACCTTCCTTGTTCCTGTGGGGAAGGAGGGCCTTGGGGCCTGCCCTGGGCTCCCATCCCAAGCTCACCACCCTGGTGCTGTCCCAGACATGTGGTTGTTGGGGGGATGAGAACTGCTCCGGGAGCTCATGCCGGTCCCCAAGCCCTACCAGCTGCTGGGCTGGGTCACCAGCTGGCCCTCAGAACCCAGAGCTAGTGCAGGGCACTGCTAGCCACAGCCCTGGGGCCAGGTGATTCAGCTCCGGGGATCCTGCTGCCTCGGAGTGGAGTGGGGGCCTCCATAAACGCTGACCCTGCCTCAGCAGTCCAGTTTTTGGTAGTAATAGTGGTTGCTCCTGTTCCTTCAGCACCTGCTGCTGCTGCCAAGAGTGACAACTGGGAGCTGTCGCCCCATCCCACCCCAGGCAGAGCAAACATCCCATCTGACCTTGATGGCCCTGGACCCCCAAGAGTGGCTGCTGTGTGC